>NC_083224.1:18677515-18977515 GCF_032191835.1 Heteronotia binoei | reverse complement strand
CTTCTTCTTCTTCTTCTTCTTCTACTACTACTACTACTACTCTTACTTCTTCTGCTGCTGCTGCTGAAGTAGCTCTTGTTTCTCAGAACCCACCTTTTATTTTCTAAACAGAACATGAAGGGATCGTTGACAATTCTGCGCATCCTTTCCAACAGGGGTTGTTTCCTACAGTTTGGGGAAGTTAAGCAAATTACCAGGATTATTAAGGAAGAGACGATTCTCCAGAGCCTTCAAAGCAACAATTTGTTTAAATGGAATTGATCGGGAAACAGCATTGGCAGGCCTGGGAACCGGATTTCTCTGTTGCAATTGGAAAGTATCAGTGCAGGGTTCTCAAAGGAGAAGCTTTCATGCTGTACTTCCCATGTTCTAGGGAAGGAAAATTATAATATAGTGGGTTCGACGCAAGAAGGAGACGAGGTTGCTCTGATCTTAGCTCTCTTTATTCAGTACAGCAGAGTAACGGCTGAACTCTAAGACTGACTTACTGAGCCAACGGGGCCAACTATATACAGTTCAAGGTTCCCGCTCTAGGACGCCATTGGGTCATTTAAACCAGCAGGGGGCCTGTGATTGGAGCAGGGTTTTGGATCCTACTGCCCATTGTTCCCTAGTCACTAAGCTCAGACCTAAAGGCTCCAATGAGCCAGGCAGGAACATAGGTGAAAGCATCATTAGTCCACATACCCAACAAAAATGAAAGGATTGGTTGGAATGGCTGCATCCAGGACAACCATCTTCTAAGTACTATGGGGGTTCAGTTGAGATAGGAGGAGCCCACATGGTCCCATCGGGATTTATTTTGTACCAGGAGGCCACCGAGTTTGCTCTCTGCATGGACCAAGGAGTGACGAATTGAGCCAAATCTTTTCAAGTCTTCAAAAGAGCCAGTGTGGTGTAGGGGGTTAGAGTGTGGGACTAAGATTTAGGATGCCCAGATTTCAATCCCTACTCTGCCATTGAAATTCCTCCACATGCGGCTGCTGGTGTGACCTTGGGCCAGTCGCAAAGTTCTTGAAAGAACTGTTCTCTCAAGAGCAGTTCTTGAAAGAGCTCTCTCAGTCCCACCTGCCTCACAGGGCATCTGTTGTGGGGAGAGGAAGGGAAGGAGATTGTAAGCCACGCAGAGACTCTTTCTAGTAGTGAAGAGTGGGGTATAAATCCAATCTCTTCTTCTTCTTCTGTTTATCCCCATGGGTTGGAGGGTACATGTGCATTGATTAGGTTCACTTTATGGTTTCCACAACAGGGCAAATAGCATCCTTTGAAGGGGTCTGAGGCCAGGAAAATGGGAAAGGGGTGGGTGGGTCTGTCCTTTCTGTTTGTTCATTAGGCTCCCCAATCCCCAGGTCCCAGCGGGGGATCCCCTGTTTTTACAGGCTTCTCCCCACCCCCAGCCAGCTGGCCAGTGGAGGAAGCCCCACCCCCACAGTCATCATGTAGTTGTGGAGCTCCTGCAGGTTTAGAAACCTGCAAACTGATCCGTTTGTAAAATGTGTGCCTTTAAGGCTGCGCAGGAAACAGGAAACAGGAAGGGCTTCATGGGAAAGGGTCAGTAACAGTTTCGATGGAGAACGCCCCCCCCCCCTTTCTTTTGCTTTCGTTTTTACAGCAAGTAAAGTTCTGCAGGAACAAGATCTTTGTGTGCGTGAGAGAGGGAGGGGGCAGGGGATTCCTGGTTTGGAGGCCTTCTCCCCCCTTTAGAAAGCGTGGGGGGAGGGAAATGTCTACTGGGCACTCTATTATTCCCTATGGAGAACGATTCCCATAGGGAATAATGGGGAATTGATCCGCGGGTATTGGGGGTTCTGGGGGGGGCTATTTTTTGAGGTAGAGGCACCAAATTTTTAGTATAGCATCTAGTGCCTCTCCCCAAACTACTCCCCAAGTTTCAAAATGATTGGACCAGGGGGTCCAATTCAATGAGCCCCAAAAGATGGTGCCCCATCCTTAATTATTTCCTATGGAAGAAAGGCATTTAAAAAAGTGTGCTGTCCCTTTAAATGTGATGGCCAGAATTCCCTTGGAGTTCAATTATGCTTGTCAGACCCTTGTTCCTGGCTCCACCCCCAAAGTCTCCTGGCTCCGCCCCCAAAATCCCCAGATTTTTCTTTAATTGGATTTGGCAACCCTATTGATCATCATGGTCCCAGTTTGAGTTAAGCCTGTACATACCTGGGAAGTGCCTCTCCAGTTAATATATGAACCCACATGAAGATGCCTTCTACTGAATCAAACCATGGGCCCATCAAGGTCAGTATTGTCTACCCAGACTAGCAACTGCTCTCCAGGGCTGAGGTATAAAAGCATAAGAGAAGCCATGTTGGATCAGGCCAATGGCCCATCCGGTCCAACACTCTGTGTCACTAGGGTTGCCAATCCCCAGGTGGGGGCAGGGGATCCCCTGTTTTGGAGGCCCTCTCCCCGCTTCAGGGTTCTCAGAAAGCAAGGGGAGGGGAGGGAAATGTCTGCTGGGAACTCTATTATTTCCTATGGAGATTTATTCCCATAGAAAATCACGGAGAATTGATCTGTGGGTATCTTGGGCTCGGGGGGGGGGGAACTGTTTTTGGGGTAGAGGCACCAAATTTTCAGTATAGCATCTAGTGCCTCTCCCCAAAATACCCTCCAAGTTTCAAAAAGATTGGACCAGGGGGTCCAATTCTATGAGCCTCAACAGAAGGTGCTCCTATCCTTCATTATTTCCTATGGAAGGAAGGAATTGAAAAGGTGTGCCGTCCCTATAAATGTGAGGGCCAGAACTCCTTTTGGAGTTCAATTATGCTTGTCAGAGCCTTGCTCTTGGCTCCACCCCTAATGTCTCCTGGCTCCACCCCCAAAGTCTCCTGGCTCCACCCCCAAAGTCCCCAGATATTTCTTGAATTCGACTTGGTAGCCCTGTGTGTCACACAGTGGCCAAATAAACAAGATGCCATCAGGAGGTCCATCAGTGGGACAGTAGAAGTCCTCTTACAGTTGCCCCCCCAAGCACCAAGAATACAAAATATCACTGCCCCAGACAGAGAGTTCCATCAATACCCACAATGGCTAATAGTCACTGATGGACCTCTGCTCCAGATGTTTATCCAATCTCCTTTTGAAGTTGTCTATGCTGGTAGCTGCCACCACCTCCTGTGGCAGTGAATTCCACATCACCTATTCCCTGGTTGATTTTAACTGGAAACTCTGGAGACTGAATCTGGGACCTTCTTCATGCAAAGCAGAGGCTGTTCCTCTGAGCTCCAGCTGCTCCCTGATTTGGGGATATCCTCATAGAATCATAAAGTTGGAAGGGACCCCCAGGGTCATCTAGTCCAACCCCCTGCATAATGCAGGAAATTCACAAATGCCTCCTCCTCCTCAGGCAAAATTCAACACATAGCTAGATCCTACGTAAGTATGTGTCATCAAGTTGCAGCCAACCTAAGGAGACCCCAGCGAGGAACTTTCAAGGCAAGTGAGAACCAGAGGCGGTTGGCCATTGCCTTCCTCTGCAGAGCCTTCCTTGGTGGTCTCCCTTCCATGCATTGACCCTGCTTAGCTTCTGACTTAGGGTGACCCCAGCAAAGGGCTTTCAAGGCGAGTGAGAAGCAGAGGTGGTTGGCCATGGCCTTCCTCTGCAGAGTTCCTTGGTGGTTTCCCATCCAACTCTTGACCCTGCTTAGCTTCTGACTTAGGGTGAACCCAGTAAGGGGCTTTCCTAGCAAGCGAGAAGCAGAGGTGGTTGGCCATTGCCTTCCTCTGTGGAGTCTTCCTTGGTGGTCTCCCATCCAAGTACCAACCCTGCTTAGCTCTCAAGTTCTGAGAAGATCGGAGTACACCATGTCACCTCCCCTCCCACAGTGTGGGTCTATGTGTAAAATGCCATCTCATCATAACTAACCTATGGGGAGCACAGCAAAGGACTTTCAAAGCGAGTGAGAATCAGAGATGCTTTGCCATTACCTTCCTCTGCAGAGTCTTCCTTGGTGGTCTCTCTTCCAAGTACCCACCTCGCTGAGCTTTGGAGACCTGGTGAGATTGGGCTATACTGCGCTGCCTTTCTCCTCAGTTAGGCTTTAAAAGGTAGAGGTAGTCCCCTGTGCAAACACCAGTCCTTTCCGACTCTGGGGTGACATCACAGCACGACGTTTTCATAGCAGACTTTTTACGGGGTGGTTTGCCATTGCCTTGCCCAGTCCTCTATGCTTTCCCCACAGCAAGCTGGGTACTCATTTTACCAACCTCGGAAGGATGGAAGGCTGAGTCAACCTTGAGCCAGCTACCTGAACCCAGCTGCCACCAGGATCGAACTCAGGTCATGAGCAGAGGGCTCAGACTGCAGTACTGCAGGTTTACCACTGCACCACGGGACTCCTCAGTTAGGCTCTAGGTGGCTTTTGAATCTAGAAAGCTGGTGACATTTTTTTTTTAAAATACCTCCTTTGACAGAAACACAACAGCTGCATTTTTCTGATGCAAAATATCCCAACTAAGTCATCGGGTCGGGCTTCTGGGAAACAGAAATTTGACTCCAGGTTTTTTTTTAAAAAGACACCTGAAGCTGTCGTTTCTCTGTTTCCGAGAGCTCCACCTCACTTTTACATACCATTTTGCTATCGATCCAATATTTCTTTTATACACCATAAGGGGCACTTTGCAACCAAAGACTGAATTAGCAGATGAAGTATGCTTTATTAGTGGCTATCCGATGGAAAATCATGTCGGTTTTCCATTTAAAAGATGGATGGTCTTTATTTAGCCTATTGACTTAATTTGGTCATGATTAAACATCGCCAGCATGAGGCCGGTCCTCAAGAGTCATGATTTAGAAGCTGCCAAGAGGGCCGAATAAGCCGTGGAGGAGAGTGCCAGATTGTCTGCTCTGGATTCCCAATTTTTCCACTGATTCACAGCTCCCAGAGCTTTTTTTTTTTTTTGAGCAGGAACTCTTTTGCATATTAGGCCACACACCCCTGATGCAGCCAATCCTCCTGGAGCTTACAGCAGGCCCTGTACTAAGAGCCCTGTAAGCTCTTGGAGGATTGGCTACATCAGAGGTGTGTAGCCTAGGGTTGCCAAGTCCAATTCAAGAAACATCTGGGGATTTTGAAGGTGGAGCCAGGAGACATTGTGGGTGGAGCCAGGAGCGAGGTTGTGACAACCATAATCGAACTCCAAAGGGAGTTCTGGCTATCACATTTAAAGGGGCCACACATTTTTAAATGCCTTCCATCCCTTAGAAATAATGAAGGATAGGGGCACCTTCTTTTGGGGCTCATAGAATTGGACCCCCTGGTCCAATCTTTATGAAACTTGGAGGGGTTTTTGGGGAGAGGGATTGGATAGTATGCTGAAAATTTGGTGCCTCTGTCTCAAAAAACAGCCCTCAGAGCTCCAGTAACCCACAGATCAATTCTCCATTATACCCTGTGGGAATCAGTCTCCCGAGAGAATAATGGCATGCCCAATAGACATCCCCCTCCCCACTTTCTGATGATCCTGAAGCAAGGGAGGGCCTCCAAATCAGGGAATCCCCTGCCCCCACCTGGGGATTGCTGAAATTTACAAAACCCACCGTGTACGAAGCATTTCAAATAATCACGCTCCATGAATTTTTCTTATGCTTTGCTCGTTGTAATCATAAACATTCACAAAATGCAAGACTGATATTACTTGATTCAAATTCAATGTCCATCACAAGTCAGTGTTTAAAGGGAAAGGCCAGTCCTGGAGGCTGAAAATAATCGGTGCCAACTCCTGCCGTATCCGGGTGTCTTGTGCCGGCAGACGCGGGCTGTACTGAAGCAAAACTCGATATAAATCCTGAGGCAGCAGTTTCCTCTATTCAACCGGTGTGGCTACACGATTCCTAGGTTTAGCTTGTGTTTCATTTGCCACTTCCAGTTTGGTGTAGTGGCAAGTTTGGTTAAGTGCGCGAACTCTTACTTGGGAGAACCGGGTTTGATTCCCCACTCCTCCACTTGCAGCTGCTGGAATGGCCTTGGGTCAGCCATAGCTCTCGTAGAAGCTGTCCTTGAAAGGGCAGTTGCTGTAAAAGCACTCTCAGCCCCACCTACCTCACAGGGTGTCTGTTGTGGGGGGGAAGGTAAAGGAGATTGTGACCGCTCTGAGATTCAGAGTATAGGGCGGGATATAAATCCAAAATCTTCTTCTTCTTCCAATGGCCCATGTTAAGGCAACAGCTCTCATATGCTTTGCTTAATTACTCTGGTTTGCCTGAATGGTTCTTGGAAGAGAACCATGCAATGAAACAGGAGCTAAACCTAGGAATTGTGTAGCCACGCCGGTTGAATAGAGGACTGCTGCCTCAGGATTTAGATGAAGTTTCATTTCAGTACAGCCCGCATCTGCCAGCACAAGACACCCGGAGACAGCAGGAGTTGGCACCAATTATTTTCAGCATCCAGGATTGGACTTTCACTTTCAATACCGACTTGTGACGGACGTTGAAATTGAATCCAGTGATATCAGCCTTGTATTTTGTGAATGATTATGATTACAATGAGCAAAGCGTAATAACGATTTGTGGAGCGTGATTATTTGAAATGCTTCGTACACAGTGGGTTTTGTAAATTTCAGCAATCTGTATGCTGTGGTTTCCTGTAGTGCAGGGGTGGCCAATGGTAGCTCTCCAGATGTTTTTTTTGCCTACAACTCCCATCAACCCCAGCCATTGGCCATGCTGGCTGGGGCTGATGGGAGTTGTAGGCAAAAAACATCTGGAGAGCTACCGTGGGCCACCCCTGCTGTGGTGTTCAACCTACCTGGGGATTGGCAGCTCTAGTGTGGCCTAATATCCAAAGGAGCTCCTGCTACAAAAAAAGCCCTCAGAGCTCCCATTTGCTTGCCTAAGGAAAGTAAACTTATGTTCTAGACCTCATGGTTAAGGGAGAAAGCCAGAAGAAGAAGAAGAAGAAGAGAAGAAGAAGAAGATATTGGATTTATATCCCGCCCTCCACTCCAAAGAGTCTCAGAGCGGCTCACAATCTCCTTTCCCTTCCTCCCCCACAACAGACACCCTGTGAGGTAGATGAAGATACTGGATTTATATCCCACCCTCCACTCCAAAGAGTCTCAGAGCGGCTCACAATCTCCTTTACCTTTCTCCCCCACAACAAACACCCTGTGAGGTGGGTGGGGCTGGAAAGGACTCTCACAGCAGCTGCCCTTTCAAGAACAATCTCTGCCAGAGCTACAGATGACTCAAGGCCATGCTAGCAGGTGCAAGTGGAGGAGTGGGGAATCAAACCCGGTTCTCCCAGATAAGAGAGCTCTGGCTGACCCAAGGCCATTCCACCAAACCGGCTCTCTCGCCTGGAATGATGGGGGGTGATGCCTGTTCCAACTGAATTCGTGTTCTCTTCTCCTTTGGTTCTAATAGCCTTGCAGGTTGGTTCGACTGCATTTCAAGCAGTTAGATTGGGGTGTCGGACTAATTTGTCATGCGGGCCGGATCTGACATAAATGGGACCTGGTTGGGCCAGGCTATGGCGGGTTGGGCCAGGCCAGGTCAGGCAGGGCCATGTGTGTACCTATTTATGATTAGGTAGCAGAGATATAAACTTTATCAAGGACACAGGCAAACAAAATTAAAACATGCTTCAAACGTTAGCACTCGCTGGTCTTAAAGGTGCTTTCTTTGTATTTCTCCTATGGGGATCCAGGGGACTGGGCAAAGGAAGCGCTGGCTCTTTCCCTCCTTCCCCAGGGGATGAGGGGGAGGAGTCTCAGCCAATAGAAGGAAGAGAGTAGCTTTGCTGTGCGATTGCGAGAGCCTTGAAAACCCAGCTCTGGAAAAACAAGCTCTGCCTCTTTGCCTTCCTTCCCAAGAGAGGAGCCTCAGTCAATGGAGAAAATAAAGGTCTGTCGCTCCTGTGCAATTGAGCAAGCCTGGCAAAGCGAGCTGTGACGCAGAAGGAAGCAAGAGAGAGGGAGAAGGAAGCAGATGGCAGCCAGTTGCTTGGGGGCTGATAGGAGCCCTCTTGAGGCCTGATTTGGCCCTCAAACCACATGTTAGATGATGATTTGGCCCTCAAACCACCTGAGTTAGATGATGATCTGGTTGTGACACATGGGCTAGGATTACCAGACGTAGGAGGGTGGAAGACAGGGACATGGTATGGTATGTGTGTGGGGGGGGGGGCATTGCAGTGAGCGTGATGATCTCACTTCCAGGTACAACCCAGAAGCAGCAATGTGTAGCTCTAGGAATTGCAAAAAAAAAAAACAACCCCTCTATGGTTTTTATCACTGACAAGGCCAGTGAGTTTCTTTTTTTTATATAAACTTATTTATTCCGTGCAGCCTCTCCAAGCAGCGGTGGGTAACAGAAACTCAAAGTGGGGGATTTTTTTGTACTGACTGGGGATCTGACAGCCCTAATGTGGGCTGAGTAGATGCCTGAATCCAGAACTAGAAAACCTCAGGACTGCTCTGCTTGCGGAACTGCTTTTCCCCACCCTCATTATTCACCAGGACGCTGCTTGAAGGAGGAGCTGTGGCTCACTGGTGGAGCATCTGCTTGGCATGCATAAGTTCCCTGGTTCAATCCCCGGCATCTCCAGTTAAAGGATCTGGCAGTAGGTGATGGGAAAAACCTCTGCTTGAGACCTTGGAGAGCTGCTGCCAGTCTGAGTAGACAATACAAACGTCGATGGATTGAGGGTCTGATTCAGTGGAAGGCAGTTTCATGTGCCTTCAAATCTCAGCCGGTCTAGAAGAAGATTTTGAAGCTATGCTGTCCGGCATAGAAGTGGTAGGAGCCACGCTACTCTAGCAGGAGGTAGAGTGGGTTTTAACTTCAGTCACAGACAAGGAGTCTGGAATTCAGCCTTATTTCTAAAAAAAAAAAAAAAGAAATGCTGAATGTATCCTCACACTCAACTGAATCCAATGGATAAAACCCAGGTCTTCATTTCTCGAAGTCTATCAGCAGCTCTGTTTTCTGATGTAAGGGCTCAATGTTTGTTGACAAGATGTCAGCGGTAGACATTAAATGGAACATCTGGCAAAGTGACTCGTGCACACTGGCCACATTCTGAAGCGGCACTGCATGGCAATCGATAACGGAAGTTTGCCCGTACTTATTAGCAACTAGGTTCTGACGCAGGCCGAATTCCCACAGCTGCCATCGCCAGCCCGAAAATTGCAATGTGAGATTCGCTATATTTAGAGGAGTACTATTGTAGCAGCATAAAACAGAGGTCCAGTGGCACCTTAAAGACTCACATCCCTTCATATCCCTCTTGCTGGCAGGCGCAGATGGTATTGTATATCCTTAAATCAATCCAGAGGGAGCAGTCCTCTATTCAACAGGTGTGGCTACACGGGAGAACCATTCGTGCAAATTAAGAAATACTAAGCAAGTCGATGTGAGCAGTTGCCTGAGCACGGGTTCCTGATTCAAGCATATGCGGCCAGAGGAAGTGACAAATGAAACACGAACTAAACCTGGGACTCATGTAGCCACACCTGCTGAAGGTGTGGCCTAATATGTTCAAGGAGATACAGTGCCGTCTGCGTCTACCAGCAAGAGGGATATAAAGGCAGCAGGATTCGGTACCTATTGTTTGCAGCATCCAGCTTGGCTCTTATTTGCAATAGAAGCCTTTGTTGGAAGACTGCGGACTCTTTAAGTTATAGTTATTGGGTTAAGAGCATTCGATGTGAACCATAATAACTGATGAGTAAAGAATGTAAAGCATTTATTTGAAGTGTGTAATGTACACAGTGTTTTGTTGTTTTCTTATCAATCTGTACACTGTGGTTTCTGGTTTGCCTACCCACTTGGGAATTAGCAACCCTAAACCCTTCCTGCCCTCCTTCTCATGATCTGCCTAATTCGCAGAATCAGCATTGCTGTTGCCAGGGGTCATTTTGTAGAAAAAATAGGTGCTGGAGCTCATTGGCATAACTCATTAGCATATGCCAACCTCCACCAGCCAAAAGCAACCTGATGCAAGAAAGGAGAGCCCCGGGTGAGCGAGGCCTGCTTCAGCTGGCTAGAGATTAGGGTTGCCAATCCCCAGGTGGGGGCAGGGGATCCCCAGGTTTGGAGGCCCTCCCCCCGCTTCAGGGTCATCAGAAAGCAGGGGGAGGGGAGGGAAATGTCTGCTGAGAACTCTATTATTCCCTATGGAGATTTATTCCCATAGAAAATCATGGAGAATTGATCATAATAATAATAATAATAATAAATTTTATTTCTATCCCGCCCTCCCCACCTCAGCAGGCTCAGGGCGGCTAACAACATTTTATAAAAACATACAATAATAATAATAAAACCTTTAAGTTTAACAATATAAAACATCAACAATAAACTTAATAACATTAAAAACCAGTTCAATAAATACAGTTATTCTGCGGTATAGTTCTTCAACCGCATTGGCGGCTCCTTAATTTCTGATCTTCCTAACAGTCCGGGTGTGCAAATTTAAAAAGGACGGTCTTGCAGGCCCTGCGGAACTGCTCAAGGTTCCGCAGGGCCCGCACCTCCTCGGGGAGTCGGTTCCACAGAGTAGGAGCCGCAATCGAGAATGCCCGTGCTCTGGTGCTCTGATATTTAATCTCCTTCGGCCCGGGGATGGTCATTAGATTTTTCCCGACTGACCTCAGTGCTCTCTGGGGTTCGTATGGGGAAAGACGGTCCCTCAGGTAGGCAGGTCCTCGGCCATATAAGGCTTTAAAGGTAACGACCAACACTTTGTACTGGACTCGGTATACAATCGGCAGCCAGTGCAGTTCACGCAGCCCCGGCTGTATATGCTCCCGTTTTGGGAGTCCCAACAACAGCCTGGCTGCCGCGTTCTGCACTAGCTGCAGTCTCCGAGTCCGGCACAGAGGTAGCCCCAAGTAGAGGGCGTTACAGTAGTCTAGTCTTGAGGTGACCGTTGCGTGGATCACTGTTGCGAGGTCCCGGCGCTCGAGGGAAGGGGCCAACTGCCTTGCCCGCTTCAGATGGAAGAATGCTGACTTGGCAGTGGCTGCTATCTGGGCCTCCATTGATAGTGAAGGCTCCAGTAAAACACCCAGGCTCTTTACCTGGCGCGCTGCTTTCAATAGCGCACCATCGAAGGCCAGGAAAGCTATTTCCCTTCCCAGAGCGCCGCGACCCACGCAAAGGACCTCTGTCTTCGCTGGGTTCAGTTTCAGCCCACTCAGCCTGAGCCATGTCGCAACAGCCTGTAAAGCCCGGTCGAGATTCCCTGGTGGGTATCTGGGGGTCTGGGGAGCTATTTTTTGGGGTAGGGGCACCAAATTTTCAGTATAGCATCTAGTGCCTCTCCCCAAAATACCCCCCAAGTTTCAAAAAGATTGGACCAGGGGGTCCAATTCTATGAGCCCCAAAAGAAGGTGCCCCTATCCTTCATTATTTCCTATGGAAGGAAGGAATTGAAAAGGTGTCCTGTCCCTTTAAATGTGATGGCCAGAACTCCCTTGGAGTTCATTTATGCTTGTCACACCTTTGCTCCTGGCTCTGCCCCTAATGTCTCCTGGCTCCACCCCCAAAGGCCCCAGATATTTCTTGAATTGGACTTGGCAACCCTACTAGAGATGAGGGCTGCTGGGGATGTGGCAAAGTCCCTGGTGAATGACTGGCTTCCTGCTCTCCTAATCCAGGGATTGTGATGCAGCCGCACCTACTATTCAATGGACAGGGTAGGTGAAAAGGGGGGCATCAGCTGCTCCTGTGAGCTACTGCTGAATTCAAGGCTTGGCTGTCAGATGGCCATCTAGCCTCTGTTTAAAAACCTCCAAGGAAGGAGAGCCCACCACCTCACGAAGACACCTTTTCCACTGAGGAACCTCTCTAATGGTCAGGAAGCTCTTCCTAATGTTTAGTCAAAAACCCTTTTGATTTAATTTCCATTGGTTCTGGTCCGACCCTTAAAAACGAATAGATTTTGTGAATCAGAGCTCATTGGTTCAGATACATCTAAAGAAGCAAGCTCTTCTTCACAAAAGTTCATGCTGTAATAGGTACTGCTCGTCTTCAAGGTGCCGCTGGACTTCTGTTTCACTATATATAGCTGGCAAATTTATTGTAAGAGTCAAGGAGGGCCTCAGTTGGCGTCTAACATTATGCGACGCTCTAGGATTTTAGCTGATCTCTGTGGTTTTCACCATAGAGGTCAGGGGAAATGTTAGATGTTGCGCAATGGCATTTTGCCTGTCTGTGCCCTCCAAAGGTTCCCACTGCTACGTGAAACTGGGCCGGCAACCTTGGAAGTGTTGCAAGATGGCACTGAAATGTCACTTTTACATGTCAGCTTGTATACATTGAAGTTTACTTTATTGCCTGAAATGTTTATTTACTGCTAACTAACCCTATAACTTTTTGCTGTACTAACCCCAGTGTTGTAGAGGAATGTGAAGGATGGCCAGGAGGAGGGAACGGAGGTGCTAAAGGTCTTTTGAAGTGCAAAACATCTAGCCGATTCCCAGGCGCCTGGCAGAGACAAGCAAGGCCACAGCAGGGGAGGAGAGACAGAGCATGTAGGTGGGAGATAACAGATAGGCGCACTGGCTATTCTCCGCAGAGGAGCCCCAGTTTTACTATGGGAAGTGATTTATTTTATTTATTTATTATTTATTTATTTATTTATTTATTTATTTATTTATTCGATTTATATCCCGCCCTACCCCACCAAGGCGGGCTCAGGGCGGCTTACAATTCCAAAAGCTAACAAAGTCAGTTTAAAATACATTAATAATTATACAATAAAATATATAAAATACATAGAAATACATAAAATACATAAAACTCACATCGATATGCACTATGCTACCTTTTCGTTGACTCAATCCTTCAAGTATTCCAATGTTCGATATTCTGATGTTCAAGTTTAATTTTTCAGGCATCCCGGTATCAATTAATTATATGCCAACCGGAAGAGGGCTGTTTTACAGGCCCTGCGGAACTGTTCAAGGTTCCGCAGGGCCCTCACCTCCTCCGGGGGGAGCTGCAATCGAAAAGGCCCTGTCTCTGGTCGCTTTCAGACGGGCCTCCTTTGGCCCAGGGATTGTAAGGAGGTTCTGAGACCCCGATCTCAGCACTCTCTGGGGAACGTGTGGGGAGAGACGGTCCCTAAGGTAGGTAGGTCCCAGGCCATAAAGGGCTTTAAAGGTCATAACCAGCACCTTGTACCCCTATTTAAAACCCCTATGCTTTGATGTGTATCCATAAACGCTCATGCTTGCACTCCTCTCATTATTAGTATCAATGAACCTGCGTAGTGAATAGCATTGCTGTAATTAATAAATGGAAACTTTGTTTTAAACAAAATCAAGGCTGTTCATTGTTGAAACTTCAGTGCCCCTTCGCTGACATTACACCTCTAGCAGTAACAAAATAAATAGAAACAGAGTTGGTAACTCTTGTGTGAAAAGGTGAGTGAGGACAGAGCTGCTGATTCCTAGAGACACACTTGGACACCATGAAATAGCCAAAAAGGAAAGCGTGGCAACGACTTTTTTTTTGTTTAAACAGGGTGACAAACCTCAAGATAATGACTTTTAATCTCAGTTTTAAAAACCCGTCCTGAAATCCTGCCTGTTCTCCAGCCCCGTTCCCTGGCAGTTTATGCCAACAGCTTCTAACATTTGTTTTATTTTTATAGGAAACATCCTGTTCTGTTCCGCCCTTTAAATCCAAAACGACAAAAGCACTAAAACGTACAAGATGTTTGTTTGGTGGTTCCCCCACCCCCCCATTAGACAAAGGAAGTTTGAGCAGCTGATTTTTATGATAGTTGGCGTTTTATTGTCTGAAACTGCAGCAATAACAAACCCCATAAACATACAGAGGCTGTTTGCATAAATGACACTTAAAACATCGGGGTTTGCGCTTCCCTGTAACTGTAATTCAGATGTAGAACTTAACGTTGGTGAGGACGCGCGCTCGGTTACAAGTTGTCTCGCTTTGTCTTCCCATTCTGCCTTAAGAAATCTTATAATTCCAGACTCTGAAGCACTCTAAGTGAAGATGTCTTTTGGTTGCATAAACATTAGTTCTGGGTAGGAGCAGCAGCAGCTGCGTTTCGGCTCGATCGCAAGCGAAACGCCTCTGATAGACCAACCAAGTTTTATTCAGAACGATCCAAGCGGGCAGCCGTGTTGGTCTGAAGCAGTTGAACACAACAGGAGTCAAGTGGCACCTTTAAGACCAACCAAATTTTATTTAGAACGTCAGCTTTCGTGTGCTCTCTAAGTGCGCTTCATCAGACGAGGGGATCAGGTATTGTGGGCTGAAATACAAGCGGTTTGTTAATTAAGAGTGCAGAATGGTCACACGATAAAACAGTGTGGCTTGGCTATTTGGTCTGGATAGCCTTAAAAGGTAATAAAGTCCTCTGCCCATTGGCGTTCGGTGGACTACAACTGAGAAATGCATGTCCTTTTGTGATGCACCTAGATTTACAGAAACACCAATTGGCAGAGGACTTTATTATATTCTAAATAAAACCCGGTTGGTTTTAAAGGTGCGACTTGACTCCTGCTTTGTTTTATTCCGAATGTAAGCTTTCGTGTGCTAAAAGCACACTTCTTCAGACAAGGGGATCGGGTACAGTGAGCTGAAATACATGCAGTTGGTTGATTAAGAGGGCAAACTGGCTGGGATCACAGGGTGGAACAGTGTGACAGTTTAGAAGCCCGTTTGGTCTGCAGAGCCATAAAAGGTAATACAAGTTGTCTGCCAATTGGTGCTTCTGCGAATCTAGGAAAATCACAAAAGGACATGTATTTCCTTGTTGTTGCCCACCTAATTGACTTCTCTGAGATCATCATAAGACTCTACATGGCACAGCGGTTACACCTTATGGGATGACCTTTTTCATCCCAACCTAACATAAGAGCTTTTTATATGAAAGTAAGGTCTCGCTCTGAGGTCTTGCACATCACCCAGTCCTAAGAGCTTTTTGCTATGTAAATGCCATCAATGCACACCCAATTTATGGAAACTCCAGCAAAGGGCTTTCAAGGAACGTGGTAAGCAGAAGTGGTATGCCATTGCCTTTCTCTGTGGTCTTCCTTCCAAGTACTGGAAAAGAGAGAGTTGTGAGGTGATACGATGATGATGAAGAAGAAGATGATAATGATGAAGAAAAATAAGATGATGATGAAGAAGAAGATGAGAAGATGATGATGATGAAGAAGAAGAGTTGGTACCCTGTCCTCCACTCAGAGCGGCTCACAATCTCCTTTCCCTTCCCTCTCCCCACAACAGAGGTAGGTGGGGCTGAGAGAGCTCTCACAGAAGCTGCCCTTTCAAGGACAGAGAGCGGCCTACAATCTCCTTTCCCTTCCTCCCCCACAACAGACACTCTGTGAGGTGGGTGGGGCTGGAGAGGGCTCTCTCAGCAGCTGCCCTTTCAAGGACAGAGAGCGGCCTACAATCTCCTTTCCCTTCCTTCTCCCCACAACAGACACCCTGTGAGGTGGGTGGGGCTGGAGAGGGCTCTCACAGCAGCTGCCCTTTCAAGGACAGAGAGCAGCTCACAATCTCCTTTCCCTTCCTCCCCCACAACAGACACCCTGTGATGTGGGTGGGGCTGGAGAGGGCTCTCACAGCAGCTGCCCTTTCAAGGACAGAGAGCAGCTCACAATCTCCTTTCCCTTCCTTCTCCCCACAACAGACACCCTGTGAGGTGGGTGGGGCTGGAGAGAGCTCTCACAGCAGCTGCCCTTTCAAGGACAGAGAGCGGCCTACAATCTCCTTTCCCTTCCTCCCCCACGACAGACACCCTGTGAGGTGGGTGGGGCTGGAGAGGGCTCTCACAGCAGCTGCCCTTTCAAGGACAGAGAGCGGCCTACAATCTCCTTTCCCTTCCACCACCACAACAGACACCCTGTGAGGTGGGTGAGGCTGGAGAGGGCTCTCACAGCAGCTGCCCTTTCAAGGACAGAGAGCAGCTCACAATCTCCTTTCCCTTCCTTCTCCCCACAACAGACACCCTGTGAGGTAGGTGGGGCTGGAGAGGGCTCTCACAGCAGCTGCCCTTTCAAGGACAACTTCTGCGAGAGCCATGGCTGACCCAGGGCCATTCCAGCAGCTGCAAGTGAAGGAGTGGGGAATCAAACCCTGTCCTCCCAAATAAGAGTCCATGCACTTAACCACTACACTAAACTGGCTTTCTGGAGTTTTTAAAGCAGTGGTTGGATGACCACCTGACAACAATTGGATTCTATGAATTTAGGCAGATGGTGAGAGGGACGGCAGGAAGGGATGAGTTCTTGGTTCTCATGGCCCTTTCTTATGCACCCAGGGTAATGCCAATTGCTACTTTGGGGTTAGGAAGGAATTTTCCTCCATGCCAAACAGACCCCAGGATCCTGGAGGGGTTTTTTGCTTTCCTCTTGGCATAGAGCAGGGGGTCAGTGGGAGAGGGAGGTAGCGGTGAATTCCCCGCATTGTGCAGACTAGATGACCCTTGAGATCCCTTCCAGCTGTTTTTCTGCTTTCAACTAAAAACTGTGCTTGTTGCAGTAACAACATAAACATATAAAATATGAATGACCTGTGTGTGTCTCTAAGTATGCGGTGGGCATACAATGGGAAGCTGGATTCTATCTGGGTTCCACAGAACGTTTCCCGGA
The DNA here is from genome assembly GCF_032191835.1 of Heteronotia binoei. Taxonomy (NCBI): domain Eukaryota; kingdom Metazoa; phylum Chordata; class Lepidosauria; order Squamata; family Gekkonidae; genus Heteronotia; species Heteronotia binoei. The sequence continues at coordinate 18,960,916 of NC_083224.1, read as the reverse complement.
GTATACATGTCTCTCGTTCACAATATACGCTACCCTACCATCCTTCCGCAAGGATAGTTGCTACTTAAGGTTGCAACTGTCCTTGAAAACAAATTGAAAACAAATCGGCCAGTATCATCACGCCCCTGTATAAATCGATGGTGCGGCTTCATTTGGAGTAGTGTACAATTCTGGTCACCGCAGCTCAGAAAAGATATTACAGCACTGGAAAAAAGTGCAGAAAAGGGCAACTAGAACGATTCAAGGGTTGGAACATTTCCCTATGAAGAAAGGTTAAAACGCTTGGGGCTCTTTAGCTTGGAGAAACGCCGACTGCAGGGTGACATGAGAGAGGTTTACAAGATTATGCATGGGATGGAGAAAGTAGAGAAAGAAGACCTTTTCTCCCTTTACCACAATACAAGAACTTGTGGACACTCCATGAAATTGCTGGGCAGTCAGGTTAGAACGGATAAAAGGAAGTACTTCTTCACCCAAAGGGTGATTAACATGTTGAAGTCACTGCCGCAGGAGGTGTGGCGGCTCCAAGCATAGCCAGCTTCAAGAGGGGATTAGATAGGCATATGAAGCAGAGGTTCATCAGTGGCTATTAGCCACAGCCTATTGTTGGAACTCTGTCTGGGGCAGTGATGCTCTGTATTCTTGGTGCTTGGGGGGGGGGAGGCATAATGGAAGGGCTTCTAGCCCTACTGGTGGACCTCCTGATGGCACCTGGTTTGTTTGGCCCCTGTGTGACACAGAGTGTTGGACTGGATGGGCCATTGGCCTGCTCCAACATGGCTTCTCTTATGTTCTTATGTGACACAGAGTGTTGGACTAGATGGGCCATTGGCCTGATCCAACATGGCTTCTCTTATGTTCTTATGTGACACAGAGTGTTGGACTAGATGGGCCATTGGCCTGATCCAACATGGCTTCTCTTATGTTCTTATGTGACACAGAGTGTTGGACTGCATGGGCCATTGGCCTGATCCAACATGGCTTCTCTTATGTTCTTCTGTGACACAGTGTTGGACTAGATGGGCCATTGGCCTGATCCAACATGGCTTCTCTTATGTTCTTAAGATGCGGAGCAGATTATTTACCCTATCCTGGGATCATCTGTCAAAACCAGGACTGGGACATTATCATTCCTGCCACATAGTCAGGCATTCCCAAGACCATGGCTCAGTTGGTAGAGCATCCCCATGTCATGCAAAAGGTCCTGGGTTCAATCCCCGGCATCTCCAATCAGGATCTGATGATGTGCAAAACCTCAGAGTCAGGGCTGGCCCTAGGGCTCACCGTGCCCCAGGCAGACCTGCTGCCCACTGCCCCTCGCCACCCTCCTCCGTGGCGCAGCCCTGTGGCACCACACTTCACTGCCTGCATGGCAAATAGGGTGGGGAGGGCACCCGAGAAGGGTGGCGAAGGTGTGCCACCCATCCAGCCAGCTGGCTCTGCTCTGCTTCCCTTCCGATTGGAACGGAGGCAAAGCGAAGCTACCAGCTGCTGTGCAATTGGGCCATTTGCCCAGAGCACCAATTTGGCATCCCCCCAGCCTGGCTAGTGGTGGGGTTGGCCCTGCTCAAAGTGAGACTTTGGAGAGCCGCTGCAGCCATCAATGGCCCTTCACCGTCACTCACAGCCGACACTGATTAATTTAACGTTTATCTGATTATTTACCCTATCCAGAGAACCAGTTTGCTGTAGCAGTTAAGTGTGCGGACTCTTATCTGGGAGAACTGGGTTTGATTCCCAACTCCTCCACTTGCACCTGCTGAAATGGCCTTGGGTCAGCCATAGCTCTGGCAGAGGTTGTCCTTGAAAGGGCAGCTTCTGGGAGAGCCCTCTCAGCCTCACCGACCTCACAGGGTGTCTGTTGTAGGGGAGGAAAATAAAGGAGATTGTGAGCCACTCTGATATTCTGAGATTCGGAGTGGAGGGCGGGATATAAATTCTTCTTGAAGGATTAGCCCATATCCTGCCACTTTGCTCTGCAAAGGTCAAAGCCTTCCTCCGTCCTAAGCCACTTTACTCCAGCTGAAGTGACTTTATGAACATATGAAGCTGCCTTATACAGTGTATTGTGGGAGCTCTCTGTCAGGGGCAGTGATGCTCTGTATTCATAGAGCTTGGGGGTGGGGGCACAGTGGGAGGGCTTCTGGTGTCCTGGCCCCACTGATGGACCTCCTGATGGCACCTGGATTTTTTGGCCACTGTGTGACACAGAGTGTTGGACAGGATGGGCCACTGGCCTGATCCAACATGGCTTCTGGAGAGCCAGTTTGGTGTAGTGGTTAAGTGTGCGGCCTCTTATCTGGGAGAACCGGGTTTGATTCCCCACTCCTCCACTTGCACCTGCTAGCATGGCCTTGGGTCAGCCATAGCTCTGGCAGAGGTTGTCCTTGAAAGGGCAGCTGCTGTGAGAGCCCTCTCCAGCCCCACCCACCTCACAGGGTGTCTGTTGTGGGGGAGGAAGGGAAAGGAGATTGTGAGCTGCTCTGAGACTCTTCGGAGTGGAGGGCGGGATATAAATCCAATATCTTCTTCATCTTCTTCTTCTTCTCTTATGTTCTTACAATCAGCTTCACCTCTGAATTCTTTCCCCAGCATGATTGGGAATTGGGCTGAGTAGCTACTGAATTCTAATGTATTCACACAGTGGCCTGGTAGCTGGGCTTTCTTCCATCATGGACCCCAAACCAGGAAGCTGAAGCCTCACATCCCAGTAATGATCGGACCCAGATCTCCTGTGCCTCTGCACGGTTGCCACCCGACCGTACCTGGGATAAGATTCCTGCAGCAGGACTCTGGACAGGGATGGGGGGGGGGGGCGTGGACAATGCTGGCTGTGGCATCATGTCACTGCCAGTAAAAAAAAATGGACGGTAGCTTGGTCTAGGATAGGGGTGGCCAAACTGTGGCTTGGGAGCCACATGCAGTTCTTTCATAAGTATTGTGTTGCTCTTGAAGCCCCCATTGTCCTCTTGGCCAGCTTGGAAAAGGCATTTCTCTCTTTAAATCACTTCTCCAAGCCAAGTCAGTTGGCAGCTTGGAGAATGCATTTAAAGTTAAAGTTACTTTCTTTCTACCTCTTATTCCCCCGTTTTCCTTCCTTCCTTCCTCCCTCCCTCCTTCCCTCCCTTCCTTCCTGTCTTGCAGCTCTCAAAAACCCGAAGTTCACGGCTTGCGGCTCTCAGACACCTGATGTTTATTCTATGTGGCTCTTACATTAAGCAAGTTTGGCCACCCCTTAACTTACATTAAGCAAGTTTGGTTGACCACAGAGTTTCCAGCGATTCCTAAACCAGGGGTGGCCAAACTTGCTTAACCACAGAGTTTCTGGCGGTAGCTCTAGTAACTGACAGAAGCTCTATGGTTTACCATAGAAGTCTTGGCACTCCCTAGAGCTACCCCGTATAATTTCCAGTTTTTACAGCAAGTGACATGAGGCTGCAGCTGGCATAACTTTTTTTCTCTCCTTCCACTATTCAGAATGACAGCAGGCAATGTGATCCCCCATCCTGACATGGCTGTCCTAACCTGGAGATGTCCCATGATACGAAAAGTCATCTCAGAAACAGCTGTGCGAATCAAGCCTCTGTGATATGCACTGAGACCTCACCTGGAGCATTGTGTTCAGTTTTGGGCACGACATTTTAAGAAGGATATAGACAAGCTGGAAGGGGTCCAGAGGAGGGCGATGAAGATGGTGAGGGGTCTGGAGACCAAGTTCTATGAGGAAAGGTTGAAGGACCTGGGGGTGTTTAGCCTGGAGAGGAGGCAGCTGAGAGGTGATACGATCACGATCTTTTATTTATTTATTTATTTAAGATTTGTATCCCGCCCTTCCCACTAGTGGCTCAGGGCGGCTTCCAACAATTAGTCAAACATAAAAATAAACAATATTTAAATATATAAACAATTAAACATTTAAAACTGTTAAAACATTAAAAACCAGTAAACCAGTAAACAAGTCCTTGAAATCTTCAAGTCCTTGAAGGGCTGTCGTATAGAGGACGGGGTGGAATTGTTTTCTGTGACCCCAGAAGGTAGGACCAGAACCAATGGGTTGAAATTAAATCAAAATTGTTTCTGGCTCAACATTAGGAAGAACTTCCTGACCTTTAGAGCGGTTCCTCAGTGGAACAGGCTTCCTCGGGAGGTGGTGGGCTCTCCTTCCTTGGAGCTTTTTAAACAGAGGCTAGATGGCCATCTGAGAGCAATGAAAATCCTTTGAGTATGGGGGGAGGTATTTGTGAGTTTCCTGCACTGTGCAGGGGGTTAGATTAGATGACCCTGGAGGTCCCTTCCAACTCTATGATTCTATGAGAAGGAAAAAAGAATTCTGCCGATATGACACAGGAGAGAGAAACTTGACTACAGTGCGGCGGTTTTAGGACTCTCTGCTCTAAATCATCCCGCTGGAAAGCTATCGTAACCTCACCCGCCCTGTGGTCCATCACATCAGATACATAACAAATAACCAAGTGCCTTATTAAAGCATTTTGTTAGGATGGAGTCCATTTTCTGCCACCGCAAAGTAAATTATGGACTTTGCGAAGCCCCACTGTCGCCCAGTGCAAAAAATGCAAATTCTCCTCGGCCTTGTGGCAAGATTTACAACCTCCCTCTAAGTGGAATATTTATTATTTAGCCTAACGGAACCCATGAAGGGACCCTGAGGACCTCGGCAGTCTGGAGACGTGGGAGGGAGGGTCGGTCCAGTGCTGGGAAGAGAAAAAAGTCAAAGGCTGAGGAAGATCACTCATACGATCAGCTTTATCCTCACATTCTGTGATGAACGTTCCCGAAGGAGCCACTGTTCAGCCAGAGAGACCGAAACAGCCCATTACGCTTACCAGTAATTCCCCCCCCTCTCTTTTCCAAACAAGGATGTCAATAAGAACCAGGCAGAAAAGACACCTTCCAGCCAGGTTTGCATCCTGCAACTCGTAGATATGTTACGGTCAAGATGGCTGCACCTTACGCACAGCCTGTCGGCTTATATATTTTTCATGGCCCGTTAAAAACCATCTTTGGCCAGAGAGCCGCAATATGTCACATCAGCAGAAACGTTCTTTTGCCCGATGCATCACAATGCGTCTTTCTCTCCGATCATGCGCCTAGCGTCGATGGCACTCGCGTCGTATCATTTTTAATGTCTTTAACCATCTTTAGCTTAGGAGGCGGACGGCAATCCACGTTGACAGCAGCTGGGAGACAAGGAGGAGGAACGTATGTTGGGGCAGTCGCTGTAGCTCTGTTTCTCTCCCTGGATGGAATGTCCCCATAGAACATCAGATGTTATGTTTGGTTGTGACGATTCCCTCCTTTTCGCAGAGGGAGTTGCATGATGGAAAGAATAAGGAAGCTACATTTGGGGGGGGGGGCAGGGAGAGAATCAGACCAAAAAATCAGGATGATACAGAGTGAGGGAATTATATTTTTTATCCTGCCTTTCCAATAAAGAATTCAAAGCATAGTACATGATGGTTCCCTCTTCCAGTTTAGTCATGCAGCAACCCTGTAAGTAAGGTTGCCAACTGTAGGTTGGGAAATTCCTAGAATTATAGAGTTGGAAGGGACCCCCAGGGTCATCTAGTCCAACCCCCTGCACAGGGAATTCACAAACACCTCCCCCCCTACACACACATACAGCCCCAGCGACCCCTTTAAACGAGGTCACATTTGTAGAACATATGTTTTTCAATTGCCTATATTATAAGGAGGCTTGTTTTAGAATTTTTACTCCATTAATTGATAGGACACCCGATTGTATTAATACAAACAAAGCAAGACTTCATTGGCTCTTATAGATAAGGTAAGGTAAGGTAAATTTATTTTTGTATCCCGCCCTCCCCCGCCGAAGGCAGGCTCAGGGCGGCTCACAGACATGGGACAACCATGATTTCAATAAAATACAATCGAGACAAAAGACACATTAAAATACAATTAAATTACCGTTATAGATTAGGTTAAAATAGATAAAACAGCTGTTATAAGTTAATAGTTAAGGTGCCTACAGTTCACAGTCATGTATAAGATGGCTAGATGGCTAAAAGTCAATTTAGCCGGGTTCTATCTTGAAAGCAAGCTGAAAGAGGGTGGTTTTGCAAGCCCTGCGGAACTGATTCAAGTCCCGCAGGGCTCGCAACCACCTCTGGAAGTTGATTCCACCATCGGGGGGGCCATTGCTGAAAAGGCTTGCTCCCTCGTTGTTTTTAATCTAGCCTCTCTTGGCCCAGGGATTTTTAACTGGCCCAGGAGTAGATAAGAATTCAGAGTTTACACATTTAGTTACTGAGTTCTTTGCATTGATTTATTAGACTGCAGGATTTGTATTTTAAAAGTTCTTAAATTTAGATCACTAGTTCTGTATACTATGTTTGGTTTTACTTTTTCTAAATTACATTTACACTGTATTCTGGTCTTGAGACTGTAATAAACTAAACTAAACACCCCCCAGTGCTCACTTCCCCTGGCCTCTTAGAGTGACCACAGGACTTTAAAAAAAAATGGCTGTCAAGCCAATGGTGTGACATCACTTCCAGGAAAACCAAGAAGCGATGCCAGTCCTTTCTAGGAATCATTGGAAACATGGTTTTACCATAGAGTGTACGTACTACAGTGGTGTGATGCAGGGGTGGAATTCTAGCAGGAGCTTCTTTGCATATTAGGCCACACACCCCTGGATGTAGCCAATCCTCCAAGAGCTTACGAAAAAGAGCCTTGTAAGCTCTTGGAGGATTAGCTACATCAGGGGATGTGGCCTAATATGCAAAAGAGCTCCTGCTAGAATTCCACCCCTGGTGTGATGTAACTTTTGGATTTTTGGGGGAATGACATCATGCCACTACTGACACACCCCATGTCCCACCCACCCCTCCCCGGTCTCCTGCTGGTTTCCAGGTGGTGCCTTAGTTTTCAGCACTAGGCACTACACAAGGCTGGTTCTGTCCAGCATGTATCCCAATCTCCTCTTTGAAAAAGGACCACAGGTACCAGGGTCACAACATGGTCCAGCCATCTCTCAGCTTCAAAACAAAGTTGGTTATGTCTTCAGCATTTTCTCAAAATTCAACAAGAACGGTGCATGCCTCGCAATTAATGTACATCTCTTCACGATTAAAAAATTCCCATACAAAATAACCTTGATTCTGGCATTGCAGGTATGTGTTTGGGCTGCTGTGCAGGATGCTGAAGGAGGGAGGAGGCAACATCGATCGTGAATAAACATGCCTCTGCGTTTGCAGTTGAAAGATGACAAGTCGCTGACGGGGCAACCCAGCTTTGTGCTGCAGCCCCCTCTGCTGGATGGGAGGGTAGTGTAACATAGGCTAGCTCCCGATTACTCTTGATTTGGAAGCTGAGATCAGAGAGGATCAGAAACTCCAGTGCCTTGGAGTCAGAATGCGAAACCAAAGCTGTTTGGGGAAGCACTTTTGCAGATGGAAAAATATGATTTTTCGCTTAATTCCTTTAAGTGGCAGCCCCGCCACCCCCACAGTTCCTGGGACTGCACTATCCCATCGGTTTGGAAGGCATAGAAGACTGCAGCAGAAGGGGGGAGGGGAATTCCCTGTGTTGAGCAGTATCCAAGCCACGGCAGACTGACTGGCAGGGGTGGAATTCTAGCAGGAACTTTGCATATTAGGCCACACCCACCGGGTGTAGCCAATCCTCCAAGAGCTTACAAAAAAGATCCTTGTAAGCTCTTGGAGGATTGGCTACATCAGGGGGTGTGTGGCCTAATATGCAAAGGAGATCCTTCTAGAATCCCACCCCTGCTGACTGGCATCAGGGCTTTGGCTTCCCGTTTGAGGGAACTGGATTGTTCCAAACAGCAATCCACATTCAAACAACGGCTTCAAAACAACGGACGTTTTATTCAGAAAATGCAAGGGTCGTTTTGTAGAAAAATAGATGGCGTTTATTAGCATAACTCATTAGCATATGCCGCCGCCATCCCATCAGCCAAAAGCAACGCGATGCAAGAAAGGAGAGCCTCGGGCAAGTGAGGCCTGCTTGGGCTGGCTAGAGAACTAGCCAGCCTAAGCAGGCCTCGCTCACCTGGGGCTCTGCTGGGCCGCTCCCCCCCAGTCAAAAGGCCAGCAAGCCACCCACCACCCAAAATTACATAAGAAGTGGAGAAAGGGTGGTGTGGTCTTCTCCAGGGGTTAATGAGGGCTGCTGGGGGTGTGACAAAGCCCCTCGTGGCTGGCTGGCTGCCCGCTCTCCTAATCCAGGGATTGTTATGCACCTATTATTCAATGGACAAGGTAGGTGGGGAGGAGGAGGGGGGCCATCAGAAAGGTTCAGGAGCTGCGCTCCTGTGAGCTCCTGCTGAATTGGAGGCCTGAGAAAATGTATTGATTTCATTTATTTTAGATAGTCAGAATAGCTTTCTCCTAGACGACTTGAGACCCAAGGCAGGTAGTCCCTCTCGCTTTGGCGGGGGACATGGATGCTGCCTCAAACCTTCACTGCCTAAGTGACTCTATTTTTCTTATCATCGGCGCGTCGCAACACTCTGCCGTTGCTACGGAATTCACAGGTGTATGGCGTCTGTTAAAAATGAGGGCAAACTCTTGGTGGCTAAATATAGTGTTTGCTCGTTCCACCCGAGGCGCCCGGGCGTAACATCGAATCTGCCTCCTCATTGCATCATGAAAGAAGTATTTTGTTATGTATTATTTACTTGTTTCTAAGCCTGGATCAATTGCTCTGAAAGTGGGAGTGGGATGAATGTCCCCAAAGCAAGAAAGCTTTAGGAAAATGGGAAGCCCTGCCCGATTCCTCCCATGAAAATGCTGTTTCCAGAGTTGCCAGCTTGGTGTAGGAGAGCCAGTTGAAGTTGCTTGTTTCCTGTGTGGGCTCTCTCATTGTATACTGTATCCCTGACATGATGGCATCCAGGGCTCTTTTTCTAGCAGGAGCTCATCTGCATTCTTAGTGCTTGGGGGGGCACAGTGGGAGGGCTTCTGGTGTTCTGGCCCCACTGATGGACCTCCTGATGGCACCTGGATTTTTTGGCCACTGTGTGACACAGAGTGTTGGACAGGATGGGCCACTGGCCTGATCCAACATGGCTTCTCTTACGTTCTTACAATCAGCTTCACCTCTGACTTCTTTCCCCAGCATGACTGGGAATTGGGCTGAGTAGCTACTGAATTCTTTTGATTTCAGGGCCGACTGTAAGCTCCAGGAGGATTGGCTACATCGAGGGGGCGTGGCCTAATATGCAGAGGAGCTCCTGCTCGAAAAAGAACCCTGAAATTGGCATCACTTCTGGGTCATGTGGGCAGTGAGTGACATGGCACTGCCTGTTGGCCAGATCGCTCTCTTTTTTGGGGGGGACAGGGAAGTTCCCCCTGCTGGCCAGCTTATTAGGGGCTGGATGGTGGGTCCCGGCTGGAGAAGACTCCCTTAGACTCCAAGAAGATCCAATCGGTCAGTCCTAAGGGAAATCAACTCTGACTGTTCCCTGGAAGGCCAAATGCTGAAGCTGAAGCTCAAATACTTCAGCCACCAAATGAGAAGGGAGCCCTCCCTGGAGAAGACCCTGATGCTGGGGAAGATAGAAGGGAAGGCAAAAGAGGAGATGGCTGGACAGCGTTACTGATGTAGGAGAGCCAGTTTGGTGTAGTGGTTAAGTGTGCGGACTCTTATCTGGGAGAACCAGGTTTGATTTCCCACTCCTCCACTTGCACCTGCTAGCATGGCCTTGGGTCAGCCATAGCTCTGGCAGAGGTTGTCCTTGAAAGGGCAGCTGCTGGGAGAGCCCTCTCCAGCCCCACCCACCTCACAGGGTGACTGTTGTGGGGGAGGAAGGTAAAGGAGATTGTGAGCCGCTCTGAGACTCTTCGGAGTGGAGGGCGAAATATAAATCCTATATTTTCTTATCTTCTTGATGTAACTAACATGCATAATGAAGGATAGGGATTTCTTTTTTTTAGCAGGAACTCCTTTGCATATTAGGCCACACACCCCTGATGTAGACAATCCTCCTGGAACATAAGAGCATAAGAGACGCCATGTTCGATGAGACCAATGGCCCATCCAGTCTAACACTCTGTGTCACACAGTGGCCAAAAAACCCCACTTGCCATCAGGAGGTCCATCAGTGGGGCCAGGACACTAGAATCCCTCCCACTGTGACACCCCCCCAAAAAAACAGCACCAAGAATACATAGCATCACTGCCCCAGACTGCCCCGGACTTTAGAGGATGATGGAAGACAGGAGGGCCTGACATTACTTGGTCCACGGGGTCACAAAGAGTCGGACTCGACTGTGCAACTGAACAACAAAAGGTGAGTCCTGGCAGTGGGGGAGCCCTACCTCCACTGGGGGTCTGGCAAGCCTATGCAGCACCATTTTGTGGCTGTACTAACCACCCTGTGTCAGAATTCACAAGTGCCCAGAGGCTTGAAAAGGTTGGGGACTCGATGTATCCAGCCTATAAAGCCCTTATGGACTTGGAACTTTTCCACCACTTTGGATTTCTGATACTAGGGCTGCAATCATACACACTGAATAATTAGGGCTGCCAAGCCCCCTGTCTGGGTGGGGAATCCCCTGCCCGGGAGGTTCCCAACCCGCTGGCCCACATTGGGCCAGCGGGAAGAACCTTCCCCTACATTGCTGGGGCAACGACACCACCCTATGGGAAGCAGAGAACTTGGCAACCCTATAAATAATGCACCTTCAATCCAATTTCAATGCACTTTCCAACTGGATATTACCAGTTCACCCTGTAAAATCCAGCTGGAATGCGCATTGAAAGTGGATTGAAAGTGCATTATTTAGTGTGTGTGTTCACAGCCTAGAAGTAGGGTTGCCAAGTCCAATTCAAGAAATATCTGGGGACATTAGGGGTGGAGCCAAGATCAAGGCTGTGACGAGCATAATTGAACTCCAAAGAGAGTTCTGGCCATCACATTTAAAGGGACGGCACATCTTTTCAATTCTTCTTTCCATAGGAAATAATGAAGGATAGGGTCACCTTCTTTTGGGGCTCATAGAATTGGACCCCCTGGTCCAATCTTTTTGAAACTTGGGGGGTATTTTGGGGAGAGGCACTAGATGCTATGCTGAAAATTTGGTGCCTCTACCCCAAAAAACAGCCCCTCCAGAGCCCCAGATACCCGTGGATCAATTCTTCATGATTTTCTATGGGAATAAATCTCCATAGGGAATAACAGAGTTCCCAGCAGACATTTCCCTCCCCTCCCCCTGCTTTCTGACGACCCTGAAGCGGGGGGAGGGTCTCCAAACCGGGGGATCCCCTGCCTCCACCTGGAGATTGGCAACCCTACCTAGAAGTCAGGAGACCCATGCGGACAAAAAGCTTTGTTTTCTGGGTGGCTGCAGTGAAGAGTGGGGTTCAAAGGAAACTGTCCCATTATGCAAGTGGAGGTTTTTGCACCTGATGCTAGAATAGGATGTTGGTGGCCATTTTGTCTGCTCCCCCTCTTCACTGCAGTTCTCAGGGCCGATTTATGTACCCTGAGCTTCTGGGAAGAGGAGCAAATAAATACCCAGGAAGGAAGGAAATATATTTTCAATATGTCACAGAATCCAATTCATTAAGCAAGTTTGTTGCGTCAAAACACTGTTTACCTGAGTGAATCAGACCGACTTCAGCTCAAGAAAAAGCTATATTTCTGGAACAAGCTATTTTGCGGATGCCTGGGGCTACAGACTAAAAGAAGATGTTTGCAAACCAAACTGTTGCTAACCTCCAGGTGGTGGCTGGAGATTTCCTGGGATTACAGCTCATCTCCAGGTGAGAGAGATCAGTTCACCTTAGGGTTGCCAAGTCCAATTCAAGAAATATCTGGGGACTTTGGGGGTGGAGCCAGGAGACTTTGGGGGTGGAGCCAGGAGACATTAGGGGTGGAGCCAAGATCAAGGCTCTGACAAACATAATTGAACTCCAAAGGGAGTTCTGGCCATCACATTTAAAGGGACGGCACACCTTTTCAATTCCTTCCTTCCATAGGAAATAATGAAGGATGGGGTACCTTCTTTTGGGGCTCATAGAATTGGACCCCCTGGTCCAATCTTTTTGAAACTTGGGGGGTATTTTGGGGAGGGGCACTAGATGCTATACTGAAAATTTGGTGCCTCTACCTCAAACAACGGTGCCTCTACCCCAGAGCCCCAGATACCCACAGATCAATTCTCCATGATTTTCTATAGGGAATAATAGAGTTCCATAGTTTCCCTCCCCTCCCCCCACTTTCTGACAACCCTGAAGCTGTGGAGGGCCTCCAAACCGGTGGGATCCCCTGCCCCCACCTGGGGATTGGCAACCCTTTGTTCACCTGGAGAAAATGGCTGCTTTGGATGCTTGACTTTCTGGCATTATACCTTGTTGAGGTATATTATATTATATTATATTATATTATATTATATTATATTATATTATATTATATTATATTATATTATATTATATTATATTATATTATATTATATTATATTATATTATACCCTCCCCAAACTGCACCTTTCTTGGGATTTCTTCCTTAAAAAAAGAAACATCTAAAAGTATTTCCCAATCCAGACCTTGCAAAACTAACACATACTCAGGGATTTTTTTTTTTGTAGCAGGAACTCCTTTGCGTATTAGGCCACACACCCCTGATGTAGACAATCCTCCTGGAACATAAGAACATAAGAGATGCCATGTTCGATGAGACCAATGGCCCATCCAGTCTAACACTCTGTGTCACACAGTGGCCAAAAAAACCCAGCTGCCATCAGGAGGTCCATTAGTGGGGCCAGGACACTAGAAGCCCTCCCACTGTGACCCCCCCCCCAAAGCACCCAGAATACAGAGCATCACTGCCCCAGACAGAGAGTTCCATCAATATCCTGTGGCTAATAGCCACTGATGGACCTCTGCTCTGGAGAGCCAGTTTGGTGTGGAGAGCCAGTTTGGCGTAGTGGTTAAGTGTGTGAACTCTTATCTGGGAGAACCGGGTTTGATTCCCCACTCCTCCACTGGCACCTGCTAGCATGGCCTTGGGTCAGTCATAGCTCTGGCAGAGGTTGTCCTTGAAAGGGCAGCTGCTGTGAGAGCCCTCTCAGTCCCACCCACCTCACAGGGTGTCTGTTGTGGGAGAGGAAGGTAAAGGAGATTGTGAGGCGCTCTGAGACTCTTCGGAGTGGAGGGCGGGATATAAATCAAATATCTTCTCCTCCTCCTCCATATGCTTATCCAATCCCCTCTTGAAACTGTCTATGCTCATAGCCGCCACCACCTCCTGTGGCAGGAAATTCCACATGTTAATCACCCTACTGGAATTTACAATAGGCCCTGTAAGAAGAGCCCTGTAAGCTCTTGGAGGATTGACTACATAAGGGAGATGTGACCTAACATGCAAAGGAGTTCCTGCTACAAATAAGCCCTGTACACACTACTGGACAGCAATGTATGTGAACCAGATCTTGGGGACTCTAAGCTAAATACTTGGTGGGCTGTAAGCTAAATGCTCCATTGAAGTCCCTCCACTTCCCAAGTTCTGCCCTCCTCAGGCTCCACCCCCAAATATCCATGTGTTCCCTAACCTGGAGCCCTATAAAAATACCCTCTGCAGAATGTGTATTGTTGTATTTAAAGGAGATTCCTTCTGCATCCTCTTCCTCCCTGAGCATCTTCAGATGCAAAGTTTCCACTGCCTTTGACCTATTGGAGTGATACGTTTTAACAGGCCTTTTTTTTGGTAGCAGGAACTCCTTTGCATATTAGGCCACACACCCCTGATGTAGCCAACCCTCCATGAGCTTACAGTAGGCCCTGGGATATGAGCCCTGCAAGCTCTTGGAAGATTGGCTACATCAAGGGGGTGTGGCCTAATATGCAAAGGAGCTCCTGCTACCAAAAAAAGCCCTGAGTGTTAATAATCCGAGCATTGAGAACACATGAGGAGAATGAGGGCATTTGTTACACATTCTGTCTTGCACAATAGCAAATGTATTGTGTTGTTCTGCACTTCCAGAACCCCTAAAGAGGTCAGTGGATGGTGAAACTGGTAGACTTTGGACATTTCAGTGCTTCATGACAATTTTGTCTGATCCCACTTAACCCCCTGCAGGATGTTTGCATGGCATTTGGGAAATGCACCATTGTGTAGGGCAGTGGTGTCGAACACGTGGCCCAGGGGCCTGCAAACAGGGCGTATTGGGCCCAAATCAGGGCCTATTGGGCCTGCAAGAATACACCATTGTCTGCTTCCTTCTCCCTCTCTTGCTTCCTTCTGCATCACAGCTTGCTTTGCAAGGCTTGCTCAGTCACACAGGAGACACAGAGGAGGAAGTGGGGGAAGGAGAGCTAGCTTTGCCAGGCTCTCTCAATTGCACAGCAGAGCTACTGAGTCAAGCCTCTCTTCCTTCTGTTGGCTGAGGCTCAACAAGCCAGTGAGGTGGATTAGGCTAAGTGTGCGTGTTTGTCTGTGTCCTGGCGTTACATTTTATGACACACATGGCCCGGCCTGACAAGGTCTCATTTATATCAAATCCGGCCCTCATAACAAATGAGTTTGACACCCCTGGAAGGGTTTATATGGAATGCAGTACTCTTTTTTTCTTTAATTCACTTCCCTTCCAAACGCCTCTTCTGATCTTGACCGTCCAAATGTTTTTCAGCATCAGCACTGGGAAAGCAAAGTGTCATTTTGTGCCTGAGCTGACATGGTTCACTCACTGTTTGAGGTCAGCGAACGTTCTGCCGTCATATCCCACATGGGTTTAAACATGCGTCTTTAAAAGAGATCACCGTTCCCAATTCAGCCTTCTTGCATTCTTCTTCCTGGATGTATTTATTCGCAGTCACCAACTCGTCGCATGTTGGGAGCCGACCTGGCAACTTCATGTGTGCATTCCCAAAGTGTTTTACAAGGCTTCTCACCAAGGCTTCTTTTGTAGTGGGAACTCCTTTGCGTATTAGGCCACACACCCCAGATGCAGCCAATCCTCCAAGAGCTTACAGGGCTCTTAGTACAGGGCCAACTGTAAGCTCTTGGAGGATTGGCTCCATCAGGGGTGTGTGGCCTAATATGCAAAGGAGTTCCTGTTTCCCAAAAAGCCCTGCTTCTCACTCACGTCATCCCCAGATAAAATATTTACGGTTTAGATCTTGTGAGTACAGCCCACACATCGTTCACAGAGCTTGCTTCCTCTGTTGCCTAACACCTTAGTTGGCAGGGGGGGGGGGGGGGGAGCGTGTTCACTGAAAACTTCTGAATGTGCACAAACAGCAGTACTGCTATCCAAGGGTGAAATTCTAGCCGCAGCTCCTTTACGTATTAGGCCACACACCCCTGATGTAGCCAATCCTCCAAGAGCTTACAAGGCTCTTTTTTGTAAGCTCTTGGAGGATTGGCTACATCAGGGGTGGGATGTGGCCTAATATGCAAAGGAGCTCCTGCTGGAATTCCACCCCTGATACTAGCCATACTGGAAATGAGGTGTACAGCTGGAATAAAGGGCATGTGGAATGTGTTCACAGGATCCAAGCCTATGATATAAAAACTGGGCATAATCCACCAGGAATCTCTGCATTAACCTCCTTGTTGTGAATGGAACTTGTTCACCTGGAGAGAAGGTGCTATTTCACGAGTTGGGGTGCCAACTTCCAAGCGGGATAAAAAATGAAAAGAAAGGGGGAAGGGGAAACTCAACCCAAATACTTGAAATTATAGAAAGCAAACCGTAGCTGGATTATCCTGAAAACTTCACACAAGCATCAGAAAATTCACCTTTGTGGTTCGCTGGTGCAGAGTATCTAATATCATCGGTTGTGAAGTAACACCATCAAAAGTTATCAAAGATTTCAGGTTTTCACGGCTGGTAACATCATTAGGGTTTGTAGAATCTTTCGGGATTAAGTGCCGTGTTCTACTGGAGAAAGTTTTCCTTCCAGACGTTTCGTTCTCAGCTGCGGAGAACATCCTCAGTGGCGTTGCAGCCGGAGCCGGCGCTCAGACCTTCTTGGCTGCTGTGCATCGATTCCATCAAAAGTTGCTTTCTAACGGCACACAACTCGTACTGCATCAGGCTCGAGTGTGATGCAATCACACGCCTGCGTTGCATATTGTCCTAGGTACAGATGTAACATGAGTTGTAGTATGAGTTGTGTGCCATTATATAATTTTAAGCATCCACACATCATATAAGAAGCAGCACCTGGTCTTTTGTTATTTTAATTCCTGGATGTGTGCCTGTGTACCATTTTATATATTGACCATTGAGGAAGGCCGCTAGGGGCTGAAACACGTATGGGTATTGTGGTTATTGGAAGTCTGCCAAATGTGTATGTGAAATTGTATCTCATGTGCAAATTGCATGCAGTCTGATATTCAGATATAAGGTTTGGAATTCATTGCTGTGTACACTCCACAAGAAATGTTCTAATACATTTTTTGTGAATTGTGTTACAGGCTTCTTAACTTCCAAGTGGGACCTGGAGATCTCCCAGAATTAGAACTGATCTCCATTATACCCCGCTAAAGTTCTAGCTCTTCTCAAGCCCCTCCCTCCACAGGTTTTACCCCCCCCAAAAAAAAAATAACTCCAAGTATTTCCCAACCGAGAATTGGCAACCCTAGTCATGAGGTTGCCTCCTTCATAATCACTCCTCTGTGCAGCAAACCTTTGGGAATTGGCTCCCACCCTATTGACCATGAAGAGGGCAATCTTCTCTAAAACTAAAGGTAAAGGTAGTCCCCTGTGCAAGCATCAGTTGTTTTCGACTCTGGGGAGACGTTGCTTTCACAACGTTTTCACAGCAGACTTTTTACGGGGTGGTTTGCCATGGCCTTCCCCAGTCATCTACACTTTGCCCCCTGCAAGCTGGGTACTTATTTGACCGACCTCGGAAGGATGGAAGGCTGAGTCAACCTTGAACCGGCTACCTGAACCAGCTTCCGCTGGGATCAAACTTAGGTCGTGAGCAGAGGGCTCCGACTGCAGTACTGCAGCTTTACCACTCTGCGCCACAGGGCTCTTCCTAATCTTCTCTAGCCATATGATATTCAGCCTTTCCTCTACGCAGTGCCAGATTAAACCCTGTGGAGGTCCCTAGGCAGTCAAAATCTTGGGGGCCCCCTTGCAAATTATCCCAGAGCACTCACCCCACCGCTTGTGGCCCCACTGCAGCCTGCAGGCACCTTCTCAAAAGCCCCTTTGACAAAGCTGCGGAGGGAGAGGCAGAGAGAGGCAAACTTGGCAACGGCGCCAGCAGCAGCCACACCAGGCAAGTTGGGCAAAGAGTAGCTCAGTTGCTGGCTGCACATGCAGGCTGGGAGGGCTGCAAGCAGGAGGGATACCTGGAAGGGTGAGTCAGCCCATAGGCCAGTGCCTACTTGGCCTGATTGTTAATCTGGCCTCTTCCCATCATGGCCTGCCCTGCCAGGAGATAGACACAGGACTGGGATTAATGTGTGGTTGTCCAAGTGCTCTTTGAGATAGGGACGAGCAAGAGGGCAGGAGCACCTGAAAAACTAACAGAAATTTGTGGCAGGGTAGGAGTTTTCGTGAGCTGCTGCTTGTACCTGAAAAGGTGAGCAGTGACCCACAAAAGCTCATCCCCTGGCACAAATTTGGCTAATTTTTAAGGTCCTCTTGGACTGTTGCTCTTTTCTACTTCTACAGACAGACTAGCAGGCGGGGCTTTTTTCATAGCAGGAACCCCTTTGCATATTAGGCCACACCGCCTGATGTAGCCAATCCTCCTGGAGCTTCCAGTAGGCCCTGTAATGAGAGCCCTGTAAGCTCTTGGAGATTGCTTACATCAGGGGATGTGGCCTAATATGCAGGCTTCAGATTCAGTGGGAGCTCACAGGAGCACAGCTCCTGAACCTTTCTGAGAGTTCCTTCCAGAGAGGTGATAGGATCACTGTCTTAAAGTCCTGGAAGTGCTGTCATGTAGAGGATGGTGTGGAATTGTTTTCCGTGACCCCAGAAGGTAGGACAAGAACCAACAAGTTGAAATTAAATCAGAAGAGTTTCTGGCTCGACATGAGGAAGAACTTCCTGACCGTTAGAGCAATTCCTCAGTGGAACAGGCTTCCTCGGGAGGTGGTGGGCTCTCCTTCCTTGGAGGTTTTTAAACAGAGGCTGGATGGCCATCTGACAGCAATGAAGGTCCTGTGAATTTGGGGTAGGTATTTGTGGGTTTCCTGCATCGTGCAGGGGGTTGGACTGGATGACCCTGGAGGTCCCTTCCAACTCTGTGATTCTATGATTCCACCTTCTTATCCATTGAATAGTATGTGCAGCTGCATAACAATCCCTGGATGAGCTCCACCACCTATTTTTCTACAAAATGACCACTGCTAATATGCAAAGGATTTCCTGCTACACAAAAAGCCCTGCGTAGTGGGACTACTCATCTTGATTTTGGAGACAGGGTCAGCAGTGAGCACGGTTGGATTGAGATCTCTCCACCCCAAAGGAGTCTCATATCCCAGCTAGATGAACTGCAGGGGGATAGATCTGGCCGAAGACTGAACCATATCCTGCAAATCCCAAGCCAACGGAAAAAAAGAGATATACTTTGGCTTGGGTATTTGCATTCGGATGGCCCGTAACACCAACAGCATTTGTAGCTTGTGATAGTCATATGGATTTACGATAAAGTTGGGAAAAGATGACACTCGGTTTACTTTCCCCCAATCATTATAACACGAGAAAGTGAGTGATTTTCTTTAAGCCATTAACATAACATCAATGCTTATTACAGCCGAACTGGGTTTTGCGCCTTATGCCAGCCCCTAATGAGTATAACATCCTTTTAAGGCAGGGGTGGGGAACCTCCATCCCAAGTGCCGTATACGGCCCTTGAGGTCACCTGGTGTGACCCTCGGGGATTGCTGGGCTGAACCGAGCCATGTGGCAGCCCCCAGGTTTCTGTTTTCCTCCGAACAAGCGATAGATTTCCCACCAGTTGCTCTGCGGGTGCATTCTGAGCCATGGCAACCTCCAATTCTCTGCATAGCAATGTAATCCTGAAAAGACAGCATCTAAAAACGGTGCAGGGAACTGGAGGTTGCCGTGGCTCAAAATGCACTCGCAGAGCAATTGATGGGAATTTTTTTGGCCACTTTGTGACCCAGAGTGTTGGACTGGATAGGCCGTTGGTTTGATCCAACATGGTTTTCTTACGTTCTTATAAGTACTTCTTCACCCAAAGGGGGATTAACACATGGAATTCACTGCCGCAGGAGGTGGTGGCGGCTACAAGCATAGCCAGCTTTTAGAGGGGATTGGATAAAAATATGGAGCAGAGGTCCATCAGTGGCTATTAGCCACAGCATATTATTGGAACTGTCTGGGGCAGTGATGCTCTGTATTCTTGGTGCTTGGGGGGGGGGGAGGCAAAGTGGAAGGGCTTCTAATGTCCTGGCCCCACTGGTGATAGCACCTGGTTTTTTGGCCACTGTGTGACACAGAGTGTTGGACTGGATGGGCCATTGGCCTGATCCAACAGGGCTTCTCTTATGTGACACAGAGTGTTGGACTGGATGGGCCATTGGCCTGCTCCAACATGGCTTCTCTTATGTTCTTATGTGACTCAGAGTGTTGGACTGGATGGGCCACTGGTCTGATCCAACATGGCTTCTCTTATGTTCTTATGTGGCACAGAGTGTTGGACTGGATGGGCCATTGGTCTGAGTCAACATGGCTTCTCTTATGTCCTTATGTGACACAGAGTGTTGGACTGGATGGGCCATTGGCCTGATCCAACAGGGCTTCTCTTATGTTCTTATGTGACACAGAGTGTTGGACTGGATGGGCCATTGGCCTGATCCAACATGGCTTCTCTTATGTTCTTATGTGACTCAGAGTGTTGGACTGGATAGGCCACTGGTCTGATCCAACATGGCTTCTCTTATGTTCTTATGTGGCACAGAGTGTTGGACTGGATGGGCCATTGGTCTGAGTCAACATGGCTTTTCTTTTGTTCTCTTATGTTCTTAAATTGTTCACTTGAGCCAGGGGAAAACAGAAACCTCAGGGCTAAGCAACACTGGGGGGAAATCGGCCTTAGTTTTTTTCACCCACTTCCCCCTGCTCCCCAAAAGTGGGTAAAGATGCTGGGAGGATACTGGAATGGGGGGGGGGAAGGGTTTCTGTGCAGTTTAGAGAGCAGAACTCTAGGTTTCAGAGGACCTTAAGGAAGTCACAAGTGCTCATGTACCAACCCTCTCTTGAATCATGAGATTGATTTAAATTGCTTTCACCACATGTGTTGTCGTGGGAATTTGCTCTACAATTCTATGGGTGTGACCCAGCGTTTTTATTTATTGTGTTTTTTTTTAAAGAAACCACAGTCCTGTCATTTTATAGACATCTGGTAAACACATTGTTGGAGCCTCTTGAAGGTCCATAACCTTAAGGGAAGTTGTGCAAAATTCCGCCCCCCAGGTCTCTAAACTGCAACTTCACATGTGTACATTTATTGCACTTTGAAACTGCTTCTTACCTAACATCCACTGTCTCTGCAGACACTTTTAAAAGGTGGGGAAAGAGGGGGTCTTTCCTTCTATGTGTTCCTAGCAGGGGTGGAATTCTAGCAGGAGCCCCTTTGCATATTAGGCCACACCCCACTGATGTAGCCAATCCTCCAAGAGCTTACAAAAAAGAGCCCAGTAAACTCTTGGAGCATTGGCTACATCAGGGGTGTGTGGCCTAATATGCAAAGGAGCTCCTGCTAGAATTCCACCCCCCGGTTCCTAGGATTCTGCTCCATTAAAGTTTGTGGGTGTTGACCAAAGGTTTCCAAAATGAATTCCCAGCAGTGGAGAGGGACTAAACCGTGAAAGCCCAAAGTCTAAATGGAATGGAACTGCAGGAATCTAATCATGTCTAGACTTATAACTCTCGTGATGAATAGCTGTTCATTGAGCTATCCTCGACGAATCTGTCTTGGTCGTTTTAGGAAAGCATTCTAAGTAGCGGTTTCTGTTATATCTTGTTGCGGTGGATGCCTTAAGTAAATCCAGATCTGAGTGCGGAAAAGAAATTGTTTTGTTCTTCCCGGTTCTGCTGCTGGTCAGCTTCATTGAGAGACTCGTGTTCTGATACTATTGAAGAGAGGGACACTCAATGTATGATTGTGATGCTCTTAAACCTCTATCACAGTGGTCCTCATGGACGCCATGCACCCCCCCCATACCAGTTTGATTTCATGGTCAAGTGTGCGGACTCTTATCTGGAAGAACCGTGTTTGATTCCCTACTCCTTTACTTTCACCTGCTGGAATGGCCTTGGGTCAGCCATAGCTCTGGCAGAGTTGTCCTTGAAAGGGCAGCTGCTGTGAGAGCCCTCTCAGCCCCACCCACCTCACAGGTTGTCTGTTGTGGCGGGGGGGGGAGGTAAAGGAGATTGTGAGCCACTCTGAGACTCTTCGGAGTAGAGGGTGGGATATAAATCCAATATCTTCATCTACCTCACAGGGTGTCTGTTGTGGGGGAGGAAGGTAAAGGAGATTGTGAGCCGCTCTGAGACTCTGAGATTCGGAGTGGAAGGCGGGATATAAATCCAATATCTTCTTCCTCTTCTTCTTCTCTGATGCTCATCAAGTCTTTTTAGGAAGTGGGCAGGGCCAGGTAGGGCTTTTGCACAACAGGGCTTCTGATTGGCCACTGGAGATTTGATTGGCTGTGGAAATTTTGTTGCTTTGGCACCATAACACAAGTTTCTCCACTGTGTAACTGAAATAAAGCTACGCTCATAATTTTGTGGCTGGCTCCACCTCCTGTGGCAGCCATTTTGTGCCCTGCGCCCATCATTCTTTGAATCAGAATTCCAAAGGTACTTGCGGGTTCAAAAAAGACAGGAGACCCCGGTTCTACCAGTTCTCTCTTTTCCTCTCAAATAACTCTTCCCCCCCCCCCCACAAAACACACTAAGTTTTAATCATTAGGAAGCCCTGGTTCATTGTTTAGTTGTCATTTTCTGTATTTTCCCAACTTTATGCTATCCTCTCTCTCTCTCTCTCTCTCTTTTTTTTTTTGAGACAAAGTGGCCACAGCTATACACAGTATTGCAAATGCAGGCACACCATAAGTCTATATAAAAGTAATGAAGAAGACAACATGAACACACATGAAGCTGCCCTATAGTGAATCAAGACCACTGGTCCATTGAGGTCAATATTGTCTACTCAGACTTGCCGTAGCTCTCCAAGATCTCAAGCAGAGGTCTTTCATGTCACCTGCTACCTGGTTCTTGAAGACAAAGGGAGCTTTGACTCTCTTCTTGGTCTCTAATGTGCTCCTGGACTCAAGCACAGCTCTTCCACTTTGTCAGTCTCTAAGATGTTACTGGATTTGGAGGCAGCTCTCCTACCTTTTCCTTTTGACTGGAGATACCGGGGATTGAACCGGGGACCTTTTGTATACAAAGCAAAGGCTCTTCCACTGAGCCACAAACCCTCCCCTCAACAAGGCATCCATTTCATTGACAACTCTTTCTTTCCTAATTCCTAGCATAGTGTTGCCTTCCCCCCCCCCCAAAAAAAAACGAGTTGACTTTTTCAGTACGGTTTTTTTCCGCCATGGCTCCCAATCTCCTTTCCAGTTGGACATAGTCAGTTCTGACCTCATCTAGTGTCTAGATAGATTTCTTTTCCCTACTGTGCATTGGATTGCCCTTGTATTCCAGTTCTTCCACCCTGCGTCATGTCGGACAAAGCCGAGCGGGAAATCATCATATAGAAAGAAAGCATCACATAAAAAAAATGATTCTTTATTCATCACAGCATTAAACAGACACACTCTGTGCTTAGGGAGAGAGAGCTCTATCGCCAACACGCCATGAAGACTTGTGAGCATCTGCTGTTAAAATATACAGTTTGGAATTACCACTCGGATCAATAACAGTAGGAAGATGGAGATTATCAATCTTTGAGTGGCCTCACTTACACGGAATTGACTGGCAACCACATAATCACTCTGGACCCAGCCCACCAGTTTAGAGCACGGTTGATGGATCTGTGGGTGCCACTCATCATAATTTCCTTATCGACAGAGTCCACGAGGCCATTTGTCTTCCGGTTGTCTCGGTTCGCTCGGAGCACTTTATCCTTCGAGAGTGTGATCAATGCACAGCTACAGCTGGTTGAAGGGGACCAAATCCATTGAACAGTTGATTTGGTTCCATTTTACCAGCTTTAGCAAAGCATTCTGGGCCTCGTCAGGGTTGGCAGAGAGCTAGGAGGGGCGGGGCAGGATTCTTGTCTCTTCAACGGCCTCCTCTGACACGCTGACATCACACCGAGTCAAGGCAACTTTGTTCTCTGGCAAGCTAGTAATGGGGAGGAGGTCAAAAATGGCGGCCGGTACTAGTTCCAACTCTATGGTTCTAGTTAGGGTTGCCAATCTCCAGGTAGCATCTGGAGATCTCCCAGCATTATGACCAATCTCCGGACCACAAAGATCAGTTCCCCTGGAGAAAATGGCTGTTTTGGAGGGTGGACTTCATAAGATTATACCCTATTGAGGTTCCTCCCCTCCTCAAACTTGCCTACCCCAGACTCCACCCCCAAAATCTCCAGGAATTTTCCTAACCCAGAGTTGGCAACCCCACATTAAAAAAAAAAAAAACAGATTCCAAGAGAGTGGCTGGGCCATGATCACTCATAAAGCTTCCACGGCAGAATGGAGATTTAAACCTGTGTCTCCTAGATCTTAATCCAACACTCTAATCACTACTTCACCCTTTATAAATAGATAAGTGATCTGTGTGCGACTATACAGATGGAAGTCTTAAGGTTTCATACTAAACCATTGTGCAGATTAATTTCTATATTCATAAAAAACAGAAGAGAAGCCATGTTGGATCAGGCCAATGGTCCATCCAGTCCACACAATGGCCAAAACCCAGGTGCCATCAAGAGGTCCACCAGTAGGGCCAGAACTCCAGGAGCCCTCCCATTCTTGCCACCCAAGCCCCAAGAATACAGGGTGTCATTGCCCAAGGCATAAGAACGTAAGAGAAGCCATATTGGATAAGGCCAGTAGCCCATCTTGTCCAATACTCTGGGTCACATGGTGGCCAAAACTCAGGTGCCATCAAGAGGTCCACCAGTAGGGCCAGAACTCCAGGAGCCCTCCCATTTTTGCCACCCAAGCCCCAAGAATACAGGGTATCACTGCCCAAGACATAAGAAAGTAAGAGAAGCCATGTTGGATCAGGCCAATAGCCCATCTGGTCCAATACTCTGGGTCACATGGTGGCCAAAACCCAGGCGTTATCAAGAGGTTCACCAGTAGGGTCAGAACTCCAGGAGCCCTCCCATTCTTGCCACCCAAGCCCCAAGAATACAGGGTATCACTGCCCAAGACATAAGAACATAAGAGAAGCCATGTTGGATCAGGCCAGTGGCCCATCTGGTCCAATACTCTGGGTTACATGGTGGCCAAAACTCAGGTGCCATCAAGAGGTCCACCTTTGGTCTTTCCAGGGGCCAGGATACTAGAAGTCCTCCCACTGTTGCTCCCCCACCAAGCACCAAGAATACAGAGCATCACTGCCCCAGACAGTGTTCCCTCTATACCTTGAGGCTAATAGCTACTGATGCTCCATTCGCAGACACATTTTCCAGTCATTCCTATTTACAGGAAGGGGGTTGTGAATGCCAAAGATGCCAGTCGCCCAGAACAAAATACCTACAGGAGTTTAATGGGTTATGCAGCAGATGATATTCTTAATTACCATGTCATAAAAAGCTTCAGCTACCCATCTCCACACATTCCAGGGAAAGACCATATTTCCCCAGGCCTGCTGGTACCCCTAGTCTTTGTGCTACCTAACAAGCGACAAAAAATCAGAAAAGCGTAGGGCTGCCAAGTCCAATTCAAGAAATATCTGGGGACTTTGAGGGTAGAGTCAGGAGACATTGGGGGTGGAGCCAGGAGACACTGGGGGCGGAGCCATAAGCAAAGTTGCGACAAGCATCATAGAACTCCAAAGGGAGCTCTGGCCATCACATTTAAAGGAACCGCACATCTACTCCCCTACATTAGAAATAACGGATAGGGGCACCTTCTTTCGGGGCTCATAGAACTGGACCCCCTGGTCCAATCCTTTTGAAACTCGGAGAGCATTTTGAGGAGAGTCATCAGATGCTATGCCGAAATAATTGCTGGGGACAGGGTCGGCCCTGCCACTAGGCAAAGTGGGTGATCGTCTAGGGCGCTGGACTTCTGGGGGTACTTAATTGGGTGCCCCCATGTGATTTGGTGATCTTATCAATGCAGCGGGGGGGCACCAGAAGTTAGCCTCGCCTAGGGAGCCAGACAGCCTAGGGCAGCGGTGGCCAAACCGTGGCTCGGGAGCCATATGTGGCTCTTTCATACATATTATGTGGCTCTCGAAGCCAGTGGCTTGATGAATGCATTTGAAGTTGCTCTCTTCCCACCTCTCCCTCCCTCATCTGTTACTCCACAGCACCAACAATCTCACTGAACGAATAGAACTGAAACCAGAAACATCGGGATAATCAGAATATCCGTGTGCATCTTGGACTTAACGGCTGTAAAATGTATGGAAATGATTTTATTGTATCTTCTGTTTTAATATTTTATGTTTGTTTTTAACTGTTGTTAGCCGCCCTGAGCCCATTAGGGGAGGGCGGGATATAAACCTGATAAAATAAAATCTGTTTTCCTTCCTTGCGGCTCTCAAACATCTGACATTCATGTCTTGCGGCTCTCAAACATCTGCCATATATTCTATGTGGCTCTTACGTTAAGCAAGCTTGGCCACCCCTGGCTGGGAATGCAGGGGAAAACTTGCATTTTGATACCTGCGTCTCTGATTTGTGGCTGCGGTAGGGGAGGGGAGGAATCAAGATGTGATTAATCGCAATTTTTTTTTTTAAAGAAGTTTAAGAGGAAGAAGCAGAAGCTGTCCTAAGCATAATACGATCCACGGCGCACTGCTGAACACAGGTTGCTTAAACTGCAGGCACGGCAGTTTTCTTCCCTGCTACCTGGGAAAGCTTCGGTCCCAGGGCTCGGCTGAGTTAAACCCCATTACTGGAAATAAATGGTTTGGCCGTTGTTTCAGCGACTCCCTCCCCACCCTCCCCATACCAGCGAAAAAGAAAGAAGCCTGCATTCCATCATTTCGCCTGCAATGTTCAATTAAAAGCAGACTTATTTTATCCGGAACTGTCAACGATGTCTCATAAAACAATTGGAAAAGGGTTTTTTAAGAGGGGAAAAAAAAGGGCGCCAGCCAGGCGAAGATAGTTGAAGACTGTATTACAGCGGCTGTCACAAAGCGGAACACAATCAGTGTAGAATCATAGAAGGGGCCATAGAGGCCATCTAGTATAACCCCCTGCTCAATGCAGGATCAGCCTAGGGCATCCCTAGCAAGAAGAACCCTGTAAGCTCTTGGAGGATTGGCTACATCAGGGGGTGCGTGGGTTAATATGCAAAGGAGTTCTTGCTACAAAAAAAAAAAAATGCCCCGCGTCCCGTGACAAATATCCACTGGCAAATGATTCCAGATTTACCAATAAGCCACAGATACCCATAACTAATGTACACAAGATCTCCTTGCTACTTTCCCTGGAGAGCCAGTTTGGTGTAGTGGTTAAGTGTGCGGACTCTTATCTGGGAGAACAGAATTTGATCCCCCACTCCTTCACTAGGCCTTGGGTCAGCCATAGATCTCATAAAAGTTGTCCTTGAAAGGGCAGCTGCTGTGAGAGCCCTCTCAGCCTCACCCACCTCACTAGGTGTCTGTCGGAGGGGTTGGAGAAGCCATAGGAGATTGCAAGCCGCTCTGAGTCTCTGATTCAGGGAGAAGGGCAGGGTATAAATCTGCAGTTCTTCTTCTTCTACTGCCCTTGTCCCCTTGTGAATCCCTCCACAGGAAGACACACGGAACTGCCTTCTGCTAAATCAGACGGTGGGTCCCACCGAGGTCAGTATTGTCTACTCAGACTGGCAGCAGCTCTCCAGGGCCATAGGCAGGTAGGTCTTTCTCTTCACCTCCTGCCTGGTTCTTTGAGCTGCAGACACAAAGGTGACTGAACCGGGGACCTTCTGCATGCAAAGCAGAGGTTCCTCCAGTGAGCCACGGCACCTCTTCTTTACCGCGATCAGGTCGAGGTCCTTCAAGTCATCCAATACCTACTCCTTTAAACTAGAGATGCTGGGGATCAAGGATTTGTATGCTGTGGAGCTCGGGTTGCCAGTTCCCAGGTGGGGCAGGGCAAAGGCACAAAAGCCTCCGCGAAAGCCAGCTTCAGCGGTAAAGAAATTGAAG
Source organism: Heteronotia binoei (assembly GCF_032191835.1). Lineage (NCBI taxonomy): Eukaryota > Metazoa > Chordata > Lepidosauria > Squamata > Gekkonidae > Heteronotia > Heteronotia binoei. Next base: position 18,933,638 of record NC_083224.1, on the reverse strand, counting down.
TGTACTTTACAAAATACTTAGAACACAACTAAACATATCAAAAGTGAAGTAAATCACAAATTTAAAGCGACAGAACACTGGCCACACCCACATCCATAGCACTTAAGTCTTTGGCCGAGGACCTGCCTACCTAAGGGACCGCCTCTCCCCATATGTTCCCCAGAGAGCACTGAGATCTAGCTCTCAGAACCTTCTAACAGTCCCTGGGCCAAGAGAAGCTAGGTTGAAGGCTACTAGGGAGCAAGCCTTCTCTATAATGGCCCCGCGTTGGTGGAACCACCTTCCAGAGATGATACGAGCCCTGCGGGACCTGAATCAATTCCGCAGGGCTTGCAAAACATTTCTTTTCCAGCTTGCCTTTGAAACAGAACCTGATTAACTTGATATGCGGCCACCTAGCCATCTTGTGGATATTATGACTTCAGTATTTTAGCACCTATTTTATCTATTTTATATAATTTATTTGTCATTAATTGTACTGAGATTGTTTGTATTGTTTTACTGAATCATGGGATTCCATGTCTGTGAGCCGCCCTGAGCCCGCCTTTGGCGGGGGAGGGCGGGGTATAAGAATAAAATTATTATTATTATTATTATTATTATTATTATTATTATTATTATTATTATTATTATTATTATTATTATTATTATTATTATTATTGCATAAAATTTCTCGAACTGAAGATCTGGGCTGTGGTGAAAAAAGGTCGATATTCAAACGGAGCGCAACACTCCAATCTTTTTGGGTGAACAGATGAGCAGGATGATGTCATGCAGCCAGGCATCAGAACAGATCTTCAGTTCAAGACATTTTATGCTTAAGTACTTAAGTTCTATGGATACGGGCGTGGTCAGTGTTCTGTCGCTTTGAATTGTGATTTGCTTCGCTTTTGATATGTTTAGTTGCGCTCTAAGTATTTTGTAAGGTACACTTCAATCTCTTTACCGCCGAAGCTGGCTTTCGCGGAGGTTTTTGTACCTTTACCCTGCTCCACATATCCGCGTTTCTCTGTTGTGTTGCTAAATCCCCAGGTGGGGGCAGAGGATTTCTCAGTTTGGAGGCCCTCCCCCCCCCACTTCAGGATCATCAGAAAGCAGGAGAGGGGAAGTTTTCCGGATATTCCATTGTCCCCTATGGAGACAGATTCCCATAGGATATAATGGAGAATTGATTTGCAGGTATCTGGGGCTGTGGGAGGGGCTGTTTTTTGAGGCAGAGGCGCCAGATTTTCAGCACAGCATACAGTGCCTCTCCTCAAAACACCCTCCAAGTTTCAAAAGGATTTGACCAGAGGGTCCAATTCTATGAATCCCAAAAAAGAGGTGCCCCTATCCTTCATTATTTCCAGTGGAGGGAAGGCATTTTAAAGGTGTGCAGTCTCTTTAAATGTGACGGCCAGAACTCCCTTTGGAGTTCAGTTATGCTTGTCACAACCTTGCTCCTGGCTCCACCCCCAATGCCTTCTGGCTCCACCCCCCAAAGTCCCCAGATATTTCTTGAATTGGACGTGGCGACCCTATGTGAAGAAGAAGAATTGCAGATCTATACCCCGCCCTTCTCCCTGAATCAGAGACTCAGAGTGGTTTACAATCTCCTATGTCTTCTCCCCCCCACAACAGACATCCTGTGAGGTGGGTGGGGCTGAGAGGGCTCTCACAGCAGCTATAGCCCGTCAGCTTCACTCCACAGGTTCTAGTATTTTGGGAGATGGAGAAAAAAGTTTTCACTACCCATCCATTTTCTCTCCTCCACGCATAACATTATAAACCTATATTATATCCCCTTTCACAGGGAAAAGAGAAAGAGAGGAAAGAGAAGAGCGGGGGTGGAGGGGGGGGGAGAGACAGATCTCTGCAACTCATTCAATCAAGTTATTTCTGTTGCAAGAGAAAGTCAAGTCAAGGAATGAAACAAGAAATAACTCCAAAAAAAGAGATTCCCTGCAATTCATTTAGTCTGACTATTTCTACATACTGTTTCAAGAGACAAAGAATGGGAGAAAAAGACCTCACTGAGGAACATCCAAAAGTATTTACCTCATTTTTTTTTTTTGCTGGTCGAAAGAACCAAAGGATTGCATTAATCATGTTTATAGGATACAAAGGCGGTAGTTAGAGGCATCCAGTTGGAATCATAAAAATGATAAAAGAATGTGGACAGCACACATCACGAAAGATGTACCGTTATATTTCTGAGGAGCTCACTTTGGCAAAATCAAAATGCCTTATCATCCGACTGGCTTTATAAGCACTTCCAGCATGGTGCAATGGCTAGAGTGTTGGAATAGGATCCAAAAGACCTGGATTCAAATCCCCGGTTTGGACACCCCACTGTTCACATCCACTCAGGGGAGGGACGATGGCTCAGTGGTACAGCATCTGCTCAGTAAGCAGAAGGTCCCAGGTTCAATCCCCGGCATCTCCAACTAAAAAAGGTCCAGGCAAATAGGCATGAAAAACCTCATCTTGAGACCCTGGAGAACCGCTGCCAGTCTGAGTAGACAGTACTGACTTTGATGGACTGAGAGTCTGATTCAGTATAAGGCAGCTTCATGTGTTCACTCAGCCTAATCTACCTAACGGGGCTTCTGTCGAGAGGTAAGGTTGCTAGCTCTAGGTTGGGAAATACCTGGAGATTTTGGAGGTGAACCCTGAGGAGGGCACGGTTTGGGGAAGGGAGGGACTTCATCGGGGTGATGCCATAGAGTCCACATTCCAAAGCAGCCAATTTCTCCCAGGGAATTTATCTCTATTGCCTGAAGATCAGTTGTAATCAATACTCCCTCTAAGCTGTGGAGTCTTGTGAGCAAAAATTCCACTTTGTGAGCTACTGGCACTAAAGCTGTGAGCTACTACTGCATAAAGTACTACTACTTTAAATGTGATGGCCAGCACTCCCTTTGGAAATCAATTTTGCTTGCTCCTGGCTCCACCCCCAAAGTCTCCTAGCTCCACCCCCAAAGTCCCCAGATATTTCTTGAGTTGGACCTGGCAACCCTAGGGGGACTGTGAATCTCAGCTGCAAGATCTTAGCCTGCAAGAAGTTCCAGGTCAAGACAGCCAGTTTGCTGTAGTAGTTAAGAGCAGCAGTCTCTAATCTGGAGAACTGGGTTTGATTCCGCACTCCTCCACATGCAGCCGGGTGGGTGACCTCGGGCCAATCCCAGTTCTCTCACTCAGCCCCACCTACCTCACAGAATGTCTGTTGTGGGGAGAGAAAGGGAAGGCGATCGTGAGCCACTCTGAGACCCCTTTGAGTAGAGATGGGCAGGGTAGAAAACCAACTCTTCTTTAGAAGAGGAGGGACAACTGGAGAAGAACCCCCTGTAATATAGTCGAAAGCGATGGCCGTGTGAGTGCGAGGCAGCGTGTGTTTTGTGTTGTTAACATTTGTTGCGCTATCTGCAGTGAGTTATGGCCGGTGGTTTCCTTTTTGGGAAAAGCAGTTTTTCCCTGCTGTTCACCATTAATCAAAAATAATGTGTTTCCTACCAGAAAGGCCTTAGTGGCAAAGCTGCAAATATCCACCTAAAAAATGCTCGGTGGGAGGTTTATTTGCAAAAGTCTAGTACACAATCTTCGTTTGGCCCAGTAGGCTGAGCAATAAGAGCTGGAGCATGTCCCCCCCCCCCCCCCCCGCCCCAGAAAAGGGCAGCTATTTGTCGATTTAGAGTGCTAGACTATTCTGTGACTACGGTTGCCAACTTCCAGGTAGGCAGGTTGCCAACTTCTAGGTACGACTGATCTCCATACTACAGAGATCAGTTTCCCCGGACAAAATGGCTGCTTTGGAGGAGGGACTCTATAGCATTGCACAGTGGGGAGGACCCTCCCCTCCCCAAACCCCGCCCTCTTTAAGCTCCGCCCCCAAAATGTCTAGTTATTGCTCAACCCACAGCTGGCAATCCTACTAGGCCAAGCATTCACAGTGGACTAGAGTGCTTTTAATCATTATCATCAGGGGTGGAATTCTAGCAGGAGCTCCTTTGCATATTAGGCCACACACCCCTGATGTAGCCAATCCTCCAAGAGCTTACAAAAAAAGTGCCTTGTAAGTTTTTAGAGGATTGGCTACATCAGGGGTGTGTTGGCCTAATATGCAAAGGAGCTCCTGCTAGGATTTCACGCCTGATAACAATAACATTTAAAGTTGCTTTCTTTCCACTTCTCCCTCCGCCATCTAGGAAGGAAGGAAGGAAGGACGGAAGGAAGGAAGGAAGGAAGGAAGGAAGGAAGGAAGGAAGGAAGGAAGGAAGGAAGGAAGGAAGGAAGGAAGGAAGGAAAATAGATGAGGGGGAGGGGTGGGAGAGGTGGAAAGAAAGCAACTTTAAATGCATCCTCCAAGCTGGCAGATGGCTTGGCTTGGACAAGGGATTTAAAGAGACAAATGCCTTCTCCAAGCTGGCCGATAGGGCAGTCAGGGCTTCGAGAGCCACACAATATGTGCGTGTGCCTCCTAAGACACAGTTTGGCCAACCCTGCCCTATGTATTTATGGGGGGCGGGACTGCACTGAGCAGACACCGAACTGTTTATAATCTTTTTGAAAAAGTGCACACAAAAGAAACAAAATACCCTCTCTGAGCAGGAGGAAAAACCTGTGCAATCCTATCCTCCCCTAAGGAATGTAAAGTGGTATAAAGGCAGCCCATGGTTGCCAACTCCAGGCTTGGAAATTCCTGGATATTTGGGTGTGGAAGAAGAAGAGTAGGCTTTAATACCTCACCTTCTCTTTCTCTCCCCACAACAGGCACCATGTGTGAGGCAGGTGTGGCTGAGAGAGTTCTGAAAGAACTGTGACTGACCCAAGGTTGCCCAGATGACTGCATGTGGAGAAGTGGGGGATCAAACCCCCCACTTAACCACTACACCCCGCTGGCTCTCCAGGAGCCTGGAGATCGAAGGATTTGAGGAAGGGTGGGACCTCAGAAGAAGAAGAAGACTGCAGATTTATACCCCGCCCTTCTCTCTGAATCAGAGACTCAGAGCGGCTTACAATCTCCTTTATCTTCTCCCCCCACAACAGACACCCTGTGAGGTGGGTGAGGCTGAGAGGGCTCTCACAGGAGCTGCCCTTTTGAGGAGAGCTCCTACAAAAGCTATGGCTGACCTAAGGCCGTTCCAGCAGCTGCAAGTGGAGGAGTGGGGGATCAAACCCGGTTCTCCCAGATAAGAGTCTTAACTGCTACACCAAACTGGCTCTCAGTGGGGTATAAGGCCATAGAGTCCACCCTTCAAAGCAGCCGTCTTCCACAGGGGATCTGATCTTAGTAAGCTGGAGTTCAGCTGTAATTCTGAAAGGCTGCCAGAACTACATTAAAGGTGGTTTACATTAAAGCAGCCGGCAAACTCCAGCTCAGCATTTCATCTTGGCGTTTTGGGCCTTCGCAGTGCTGCAGCCCGCCCAGCGATTCTGCTGGAACCTGCAGCTAAAACATTTGCAGCAGATGCTTTAAAAACCTCCCCCCAATTCTCCGTGAAAAACAAAGGAAAAACCACAAAACCCTTGACATCTTGCATGATTCTGCGCCTGTAACAGTCAGGAAAATAAAAAAAACCACGTTCTCGCCTCGACTGCTTTAGCAGCTTTTCTTTCCCGAGACCAATTCGACAGCCCGCATTTCGAACGAGGATGAGAAATTTTGCTTGTTCCAAGGGGCCTCATTGGAAATCTATAAAGGGCTAGATGGCCACCCCGGATTTGCACATTGGAGCCGTGTGCAGTCAGCAGAATTTGCACGCCACTTGCACAAACACAGCACATGCCGAGCAACCGTTCAGGAGCGCATTGTGCTTATGCTACTAAATCCGTCCGTGGCCGCTTGCAAAATGCAAAACTTGCAATCGGCTGCGATGGTCACCTCTCCAGAGCCCCTTTCTCGCTCTCCTGATCCTTCTTCTAATCCAGTGAGTTCAAAATTGACTACCTTTCTGAACGGATGCTGTTTCTTTGGAGAACAGAATCACAAGTGTGACATGATATGTTTGACTGCTTTCCCCATATAAAGTAGTGAGTTCAAACTCTATGAGAACCGTGGTGCAGAGTGGTAAAGCTGCAGTACTGCAGTCCTAAGCTCTGCTCACGACCTGAGTTCGATCCCCAGTGGAAGCTGGGTTTTCAGATAGCCGGCTCCAGGTTGATTCAGCCTTCCATCCTTCCGAGGTCGGTAAAATGAGTACCCAGCTTGCTGGGGGGGGGGGGTGTAGATGACTGGGGAAGGCAATGGCAAACTGCCCTGTAAAAAATCTGCTGTGAGCAACGTCACCCCAGAGTCGGAAACGACTGGTGCTTGCACAGGGGACCTTTCCTTTTCCTTCAAACTTTTACTGCATAGAATGAGGCATCAGGCAAGGAACTAATAGATAGTGTAATTAAACAAAAGACTGGAAGAGTTTGAATCAGGAAATTATGTTTCGTTGAAGAGAAAATTGAGAGTAATTAATAGGAGAATATGTATATAGTTAGAAGACAGGATATGATAAATGGGAATGGAAAATGGAAATTGAACTGTTAAAGCCAATGGATTAGCAAGGAGGTAGTGGGTGTGCCCCACCCCAGAACTCCGACTGTAGAGATTTTTCTGCAGCACCCGGCTTTGGAGGTAACTCTGTCCAGCTTTCTTTTGTGGGCACGAGAGAATATAGTTAAAGTTTTAAAAAATTAAGTGTGTAAAGATGGAAGTCCATCAAAGAAGTAAAGAAGTTTTGGAAACAAAAAGGAAGGATATAATTATGATGAAAATAAGAATTAGGAAAAGCGGTACGGGGATCGGGTGAGATCGGATAAAGAAAGGAAATAAGATAGAGAGGAAGGAGTGAACAGGACATTATTCCAAAATATACCTTTTATAAAGAATTATTATTTTTTTCTGAATTAAGACCAGTCAAATAGAATGGTCATGTTCAATGTGAATCACATATGCTTTATTTTACTTGCCATGTATTCTATATTGTATAAATATTCTCTATCGTTTATATGTTTGTAACCCTTCTGCGCTCCATGGATTGACTTTACTATATGAATGTAACTGATGTAACCCCCTTATTTAGCGATTTAATAAAAACTTTATCATTTTAAAATAATAATAATAATAATAATAATAAATTTTATTTGTATCCCGCCCTCCCCGCCTAGGCAGGCTCAGGGCGGCTAACAACATTTCATAAAATATACAGTAATAAATAAGGCTTTAAATTAACAATATAAAACTTTAAATTTAACATCACTAAAAACCAGTCAATATGATTAAAATTTATCACTTAGTCTGACAGTGATGATGGCATTTGATGCTAGTTCTGTCAGTGCATACAGTTTACCGAACGGTAATCGTTAATTAGATAGCGGTAAATAAAAATTATAATTATTTCTATTGCAACCTGGTCACCTATATTGGAAAAACTAGATAATGACCTGTATTATATTAATTCTCATAACAAAAATATATTGTATAAAGACCTATTGTTGTTGTAAGACTTCTATTATCAAATTTTGTATTAGTCTCGACCCACCATACTTATCTCATTGGGTTCTTATGATTCCCTTTTCCCCTTCGCTGTTGCTGTTATGTTATTATTTAACTTGTGATATATGGTTGATTGTTTAGGATCATATTGCATCTCCTGTTGCTGTATCTCAAATACCAGTCTGGCGCTGTGACGCCACTCACTTTTGCCTTTTGCGAAATTTACATGTACCTAATTATCGTATGATCCCTTTTTATTTCAATAAAAGCTTTTTTTAAAATTTTAAAAAAAGAATAAAACAAAATAAAGAGGAAGGAGTTTATCTATCGGTCGTTAGTATTCAGTGTGATCTGTAGAAACAGCGAGCAAAAAAACAAAGTGCGCTTATAGGAGATGTATAAATATGTTGATATATGCACACTTAATAAAATATTATAAACCCCCCCCCCCAATATAGTGGGTTCAACACACTGAAGAGGCGAGGCGGCAGTGATCGTCGGTTCTTTATGAGGCACAGCATGGTAGAGAGCTGCACTAAAAGACTGGCTAACTGAGCCAACAGGGGCAACCGTATACAACTCAGGGTTCCCGCGCACGCACGTTATTGGATCGTTCCAACCAGCAGGCGGCTCGTGATTGGAGCAGGGCAACAGGGGTTTGGATCCTGCTGCCTATCGTTCCCAGGTCCCCAAGCTCAGTCCTTTTGGCTCCAATGAGTCTGGCAGGAACGCTCATAACAGTCAATACTTTGGTCCGCGTACATAACACCCCATAAATCTAAAGTGGGGTTCTTGTGATTAGCAGAGGAACAGAGGGACCTTTTAAGTGGTGGCACCCCATTTGTGGACTACCCTTCCCAGACAGATCTGGAAATATTACACATTTCCCAGGGTTTTTAAAACTTTCTTGCAATGCTCAATCCACTGGTTTTTGTGTGGGTAAAGTGCCATTAAGTTACAATTGATTTACAGTGACCCCAGCAATGGATTTTCCTGGCAAGTGAGAAGCAGAGGCGGTTGGCCATTGCCTTCCTCTGCAGAGTCTTCCTTGGTGGTCTCCCTTCCGTGCACTGACCCTGCTTAGCTTCTGACTTAGGGTGACCCTAGCAAGGGGCTTTCAAGGGAAGTGAGAAGCAGAGGTGGTTGGCCATTGCCTTCCTCTGCAGAGTCTTCCTTGGTGGTCTCCCTTCCGTGCACTGACCCTGCTTAGCTTCTGACTTAGTGTGGCCCCAGGAAGGGGCTTTCAAGGGAAGTGAGAAGCAGAGGCGGTTAGCCATTGCCTTCCTCTACAGAGCCTGCCTTGGAGGTCTCCCTTCTGAGTACCAACACTGCAATAGCTTCTAAGATCAGTTCTGTTTGGATGGGAGACCACCATGGAAGTCTGGGGACGCTACGGAGAGACAGACAAGGCCCTTAAGATTCTCTGATGTGAACTTATTTTTTCTTCTTTTTTTCCCTGTATTTTATAACTTAAAATTTGTCTTTACTGGAATTGTCAAAATTACTAGATAATTTTAACAAAATGTGTATACTATAAAATTTGAAAATGGATTCTATGCAGTTGAGACAAAACAAGAGGGGACAATCTATGTAAAGAAATTATTGTAGAATTAAGCTTTTTGAAAGCATTCCTTTGCAAAATAATACCAGAATGTATTGTGGTTTTTTTTATTTTGCCCACTCCGCATCCCTGTCTTTTCTTGAAACTAATAAAACTTTTTGAAAATCGAGACAGACAAGGGCAGCTCACCTCTGAAGGCCTCTTGCCTTGCAAATCCCACAGACCCAGCAGGACAAAAAAAAAAATAGTTTGGAAGGGGTTTTTTGTTTGTTTTAAAAAGAAGTTTTACTTAGATGCTATGCTGAGGACTCATTTAATGAAAATGCAGCACACCAGGAAGCCTTAATGTGTTTAGAAACTTTGAAAAGCTGCCATGGCGGTTAGCCCACTCCACCCCAAACCATTTGCAGTGAAATCTTAAGCGGAGTTAAAATCTTTTTTAAAGTCAGATGGGTCTGACTCTGTACTGTTCTAGAGTTTCAGGGGGTTATGGCTTTGTGTTATTTCTTTAAAAACTGCCTTTTGATCTTATCAGGACTCCAATTCAAACAGAACGTCAGATGCAAAAGAGGGCCACAAATTAACCCCCCCCCCCCTCTGAAACAGCCAACAGGCAGAAGAACTATCATAACCAAACGCCATTCTAAATCAAACTACCTTCAGCTGCCTCCTAAAGATCGAAAGTAAGGGGGCCAGATGTACCTCTTTCTGGAAGTGGTTTCATAAAAATGCAGTTGTTAGGGTTGCCAGGTCCAATTCAAGAAATATCTGGGGACTTTGGGGTGGAGCCAAGAGACTTTGGGGTGGAGCCAGGAGACTTTGGAGGTGGAGCCAGGAGACTTTTTTTTGGGGGGGGGGGAGCAAGGCTGTGACAAACACAATTGAACTCTGAAGGGAGTTCTGGCCATCACATTTAAAGGGACTGCGTTTCTTTTTAAATGCCTTCTTTCCACCGAAAATAATGGAAAACAGGGATACCTTCTTTTGGGGCACATAAAATTGGAACCCCTGGTCCAATATTTGTTTTGAACCTTGGGAGGTTTTTTTAGGAGAGGTCCCAGATATTTCTTTAGTCAGACCTAGCAATCCTGTCTTGTTAACATTATCCCTATACTGCAGATGGCACAGCTGAGGCTGATTTATTTATTCACCATCTTTATATCCTGCCTTTCTCCTCAAGGGGAGCCCCAAATACCTGACGTCATTCTCCTCTCCTCCGTTTTATCCTCACAACAACCCTGTGGGGTAGGATAGGCTGGGAGAGCGTGACCGGCTTAAGGTCACCCGGTGAGTTTCAGCAGCGTGAGTGAGGATTTGATCCTGGGTCTCCCAGATCCTAGGTCTGACTTTTCAACCACTTTGCCATACTGGCTCTCTTTAAAGCCAGCGAATGAGTTCAAAACAAGACTGAAGGCAAGAGCTGAACCTGAGTAAGAGGCTCGTGATTGCAGCAACGGGATCAGGAGCTGAAAGCCAACCTGAGCAGTTTTCCCTCTGTGCCCCGTTAGGATCTTTGCTCAGCACCTCGCAAGCCACGGGGCTCCTCCGAGCCAAAGAATCACAAACTGTCATCACAAATCGCCCATCGTCAATATCGCTAATGAAGCAGAAGATTCCACCCCCCCTCCCCCCCGTGCAATACAATTGAACAACATCGAGCGGTCGAGAGGATATCTTTCACTTTGAATAATCAAAAAAAGAGAAAAAAACTTTGATCATCACACCACAGAGGTGTTCTTTGGGAAGGGGGGAGGAACCCTTTGAAAACATTGCGCTGTCACCCCACATTCGTCTGGACAAAATCCGCGGCTGTCTTCATCTTCGTCAACATAAAGAAATCATTCTTGATCAAACCTGTTAGCGCTTTTGAGTAGATTTCCCCAGCGATAGCAACAACAATACTAAATATTGATCTCTTTTTTTATGCCTTTATCTTAACGAAGTATGCCTTTTAGTAATTAGCTCTCAGAAGTTTCCTTGAAGTTAATGTAATGTTTCATGTCACTAAATTGGAAAGGCTCCGGGGGGGGGGGGGGGAAATCTTTCTTAACCCAGGAAATCTCTGATTTCGCTTTGGTCCAAAGAACCAGTTCACTAACACTAACTTTAAATGCTACTCAGATGTTTCGAAAGGCTGGCGAGTAAACGATTAGGAAGCTTTGGGAGATTGCACGCCAAATAGCTCAATCCGTTTCTAAACCGCAAAAATAAAAATCATCTATCAACCAAAATCAAAAACTACTTCACTTCAAGATAGGGCTGCCAGATACAGGTTGGGAAACTTCTGGAAATCTGGGGATGGAGCCTGGTAAGGACAGGTACTCCAGTGGAATACAATGCCATAGAGTCCACTCTCTAAAGCATCCTTTTCCTCCCAGGAAACTGATCTCTGCAGTCTGGAGCTGAGCTATAATTCCAAGATGTTGTAGGAGCCCATTAAGAAAAAAATGACATGGAATTAAACCTTACAACCCCTTCCGACAAGTGATCATTCCATGCATCCGATTGTAGCCCATTCCACAGTGTTGGAGTCACCCCACAAAAGGCCCTGCAACAGACCACCGCTAACCTCACCTCTCAGTTTCAGGGAATAAGAAAGAGCTGCTGGGAAGGTCACGGCTGGGGAATGGGCATACGTAAGTTCCAATGTGTCCATGCCTGCTTTCCCACTCACTACAATGGAAGGGGCAGGTTTGTATGCTAATTCCCTTGAAGTTTCTGCTGCTGTGAATGGATACACAACTTGAAAATTTCAATAAAATAAATGCATTTTAATAGCTGTACCAGGAGGCTTGGCTCTAAGCTTACCAGCCTCCAGGTAGCACCTGGAGACCTCCCACTATGATAATTGATACCCAGGTGACCAAGATCAGTTGTTCTGGGGAAAATGGCTGCTTTGGAGGGTGGACTCTATGGCATAATGCCATGTTGTGGTCCTTCCCTACGTGATACCCCACCCTCCCCAGGGTTTACCCCCAAAATCTCCAGGTATTTCCCAATCCAGATCTGGCAACCCTACTTGGCACTGATGGGGAACATAAGACATAAGAAGAACCTTGATGGATCGGACCTTTGGTCCATCTAGTCCAGCATCCTGTCTGACACTTGGCCAACCAGTTCCTCTGGAGGACCAACAACAGGGCATAGAGGCTGAGGCCTTCATAAGAACAACAGAAGAGCCCTGCTGGATCTGGCCAGTGGTCCATCTAGTCCACCATCCTGTCTTACACAGGGGCCAACCAGTTCCTCTGGAGGGCCAATAACAGGTCGTAGAGGATGAGGCCTTCCCCTGATGTTGCCTCCTAGTACTGGGATTTTGAGGCTGACAACCTCTGAACCTGGATGCTACCGTTTAGTCAGCCTTGTTAGTAGCCCTTGCTAGACCTATGCTCCGTGATAGATGGAGAAAGTAAATCTTTGTGTTCTGGAATCCAGATTTTTTTAAAATATAAAATAAAATAAACAATAAACCTTGTGTTTCTCAACCTCAATTGTATTTCTCAACCTGTCACGGTGCTCAAAGATTTCTTTTTCTTTCTTTCTTTCTTTCTTTCTTCCTTTCTTTCTTTCTTTCTTTCTTTCTTTCTTTCTTTCTTTCTTTCTTTCTTTCTTTCTTTCCTTCTTTCTTTCTTTCTTTCTTTCAAAAAAGTTCTTAAAATGGGTTTGCTGGCCTAATTCGTCAAGTCCAACCGGGAATTGCTACATGATGGAGAACCATTTTTCAAAAAGCACGGGAGCGCACCAAAGCGATCCGGAGGGCTCTGTGCGCCTACATAATTAGATAACGCTTAACATGTGTGTATTGGAGAGGCCATCGCTTAACGGCGCCGGATCCATCAAGACCCAGGAAATCTGCCATTACCAAACGGGGGCAACACAAGAAGCAGTCAGCCTGGCAAGAAAATACATCTTACTCGGGGACTTTATCTACATCAACATTTGCTCCAATTATAACTAATTGGACACATATTGCATTTTCATAGCATCTAATTTTCTATTGATTTTAACGGGGCGGCTGGTGTTTTGTCGAAGAGAGCGGTATCTGGTATCAGTCGCTGTTTAAAAATGCTGAGTACACTTCCCTGGATGGGATTATGCAGTCAGCAGATGTTTGAAAACCCATTTAATTGTTTGCTTTATCAAATGCACAAACTGTAGTCGCAGGCGTCTTTGGCTTTTATGGTACCTTGGCTTAAAAAAAAAAAGAAAAAGTATTAGAGTCGGCGGGGGCAGGGGTGGGGAATGCAGCTGCAAAGGAAGCACACACCAAAGGGCATTCTGCAGCAGTGGTTGCTTTCTAGGATGGTCACCAACCTCCAGGTGAGGCCTGGAGAGCTCCCTGGAGGACAACTCATCTCCAGGCTACGGAGATCAGTCCCCCCCCCCCCGGAGAAAATGGTTACTTTGGAGGCTGGGCTCAATAGCAGCGGTGGCCAAACTTGCTTAATATAAGAGATGCATAGAAGAAACATAAGATGTTTGAGAGCTACAAGACAGGAGGGAGGGAGGGAGGGAGGGAGGGAAGGAAGGAAGGAAGGAAGGAAGGAAGGAAGGAAGGAAGGAAGGAAGGAAGGAAGGAAGGAAGGAAGGAAGGAAGGAAGGAAGGAAGGAAGGAAGGAAGGAAGGAAGGAAGGAAGGAAGGAAGGAAGGAAGGAAGGAGACAAATGCCTTCTCCAAACTGGCCAATGAGTGGTGGAGGCTTCAAGAACCACACAATACATGTGAAAGAGCCACATCTGAAAGAGCCACAGTTTGGCCACCCCTGCTGTACGGCATTAGACTCTGCTCAGGTCCCTTCCATCCCAAAATTGCACCCTCCAAGGTCTCCACCCCCCAAATCTCCAGGAATTTCCCAACCCAATGCTGGCAAGTGCCATGTACACATGAAGCTACCTTAGAATGAATTGGAGCCTCAGTCCACCAAAATCAGCATCGCCCACTGGCAGTGGCTCTCCGTAGTCTCAGATTGAGCTCCTTCTCATCACCGCCTACCTAGTCCTTTTAACTGTAGATGCCGGGGACTGAACATGGGACCTTCTGCACATCAAGCAGATGCTCTCTAACCCCTTAATGTATGGCTTTTGAGCTCCTTTGGAGCTCCTTTGAGAATGAGCTGGATACAAAATCTAGACAGCGAGACTGACAGGCAGACGTCAGGTCGATGCGTGGGATAAAATGGCTGTGTCCATTTCTCTTGCGGAGGGGTTTACGGCTTACCCAGGAGCGTGCATGTTTGGCATGCGGGAGGCCCTGGGATCAAGCCCAGGCCCTGGCATCTCTAGCTAAAGGATCTCAGAGAGCAGGTGTTGGAGCTGACCTTTCATGGAGAGCCACTGCCTTTCAGAGCAGACAGGGCTAAGCTCTGCAGATGGACAGACCGCCTAAGCATAAGACCCTTCCATATGTTCAGAATGCAGGATCAAGCAGTCAGCTGCACATTCAAGGTCCTGCCCAAGACCTTTGCTCTTTCTGTCTGCCACACTCAGCCATCCAAGGGTCTCTTGTCCCTTCTGCCTGAATAGTCTTCATTTTCTCATTTCCCAGCAGCTACAATTCCAGTAAATGAAAGTGAACACACACTAACAAAGCAGACAAAATAAACAGAGTTTGGGGCTTTATGCACAGGAGCTGCTGTATTTCCAACCAACTTCTTAAAGCTAACACAGGCAAATGAAAAGAGAAAGTGGTAGAGTTTTCCTCCCTCTCATAAACAGGTTCCTATGCAAAGACATCTGAAATGAATCCAAAAAAAGCACAGAGACTGTACTTTCTCTCTCTCTCTCTCTCTCTCTCTCTCTCTCTCTCTCATTCACACACACACAGACTTACTAGCTCTGGTTTCTATACAAAGACATCTGAAGCAAAGCAAGCAGAGGAACTGTGCTCTTGCTCTCTCACACACACATGTGGCTCTGCTGCTGGCCCTTCCTCAAATTTAAAGGCACACACACACACATTTTGAAGTGTGAGGTGTTTGCAGGCTTCTAAACCTGCTGGAGATCTAAAGGTACATAAGTGGTTGTGATGGCGGGGCTTCCCCCCACTCGCCAGCTGGCTGGGGACAGGGTGGAACCTGGAAAGCTGGGGGTTCCCCCACTGGGACCAGGGGATTGGGAAGTCTATCAACATGGCACCTGTAGGTACAAGCAGGGTTGCCAGCCCTCCAGTGGGGGTGGGCATTCCCCATGTCAGCTCCCATTTCCTATGACTGTTCAAAACAGTGGCAGGGAAAAAAAATGTTAAAATGGCTGTTGAGCTGACAGTGAAATGTCACTTCTGAGAAAACCCACAAGTTACTTCATGCCTCTCTAGGAATTGCCAGAAACTCTATGGTAAAACAATAGAGTTTCTGGGAAGTCCTAGAGAGGACTGATGCCACCTCCTGGAAAACTGAAAAGTGATATCAGTCCTTGGCAGAGTGTTAAAGCTGCAGTACTGCAGTCCTAAACTCTGCTCACGACCTGAGTTCGATCCCCGGGGGAAGCTGGGTTTTCAGGTAGCCGGCTCGAGGTTGACTCAGCCTTCCATCCTTCCGAGGTCGGTCAAATGAGTCCCCAGCTTGCTGGGGGAAAAGCGTAGATGACTGGGGAAGGCAATGGCAAACCACCCCGTAAAAAGTCTGCTGTGAAAACGTTGTGAAAGTAACGTCACCTAGTGCTGTCAATCCCCAGGTGGCGGCAGGGGATCCCCCGGTTTGGAGGCCCTCCCCCCGCTTCAGGGTTGTCAGAAAGCGGGGGGGGGGAGGGGAGGGGAGGGAAATGTCTGCTGGGAACTCTGTTATTCCCTATGGAGATTTATTCCCATAGAAAATCATGGAGAATTGATCCGCAGGTATCTGGGGCTCTGGGGGGGGGGTGTTTTGGGGGGTAGAGGTACCACAATTTTCAGTATAGCATCTAGTGCCTCTCCCCAAAATACCCCCAAGTTTCAAAAAGTTTAAACCAGGGGGTCCAATTCTATGAGCCCCAAAAGAAGGTGCCCCTATCCTTCATTATTTCCTATGGAAGGAAGGCATTGAAAAGGTGTCCCATCCCTTTAAGTGATGGTCAGAACTCCTTTTGGAGTTCAATTATGCTTGTCAGAGCCTTGATTTTGGCTCCACCCCTAATGTCTCCTGGCTCCACCCCCAAAGTCTCCTGGCTCCACCCCCCAAAGTCCCCAGATATTTCTTGAATTAGACTTGGCAACTCTAACGTCACCCCAGAGTCGGAAACGACTGGTGCTTGCACAGGGGACCTTTCCTTTTTTCCCCTATAGATTTACCATAGAACTTCCAGCAATTCCTAGGGGACTGACAGCACTCGCAGGTTTCCCCCAGAAATGACATAATGCTGGTATCGACAGACATGCCCACTATGTTCCTCCCTGGTCTCTGGTTGGTTGTTAGGCTGTAAGTATGAGGAATGTCAGATTAGGATCTGGCAGACCCAGTTCTGTATCCTCATTCTGCCATGGCATCGCTTTTGCTGACCTTTGACCAATCTCTCTGTCTCAGCCAGATCTACCTTACAGGGTTGTTGTGAAGATAAAATGGAGGAAGCGAGAACTGAGGGCAGAACTCCAACTGGAGAGAAAAACAGAGTATAAATGTATTATATAAATAAGTATCTGTGTCTATATTGCCCATTTTCTCTGGTTATGTCCTCCCCCCCCACACACACACACAGTCAAAATTTAGTTTGTAAGTTTCATTGGGGCAGAGACTTTTTCAAATATATATATCGATCTTTAAAGCGACCTGGTGCTTTTTGATTCCTCACAAGTTAACTGTAACTAGGCCAAACAGTTAATTCAGCAGCCTCTCATGTTGATCGAGACATTCATTGAAGATGGGTTTTTTCGAACTATGGTTACAATGTTTTCGGTGGCCCCTTTTCGAGTACAGAATGCTTTACAGCAATTATCTGCAGGTTCCTTCTTTTTTTTTAATGACTTCCCACTGACTATATCAGAATGGCTTAAAAAGCAGTGATTTGCCACCTGATGAATTTTTAATCCCATCTTTTAGTTAATTATTAAAATGAATAACACGAATGAATAACGTTAGAATGAATAAATATCTTGATCCATAAAAGAAATAGGTTTCGACTTTGCCACTTTGACTAACAGCCCGAGCCTACGATGGGCTGTGCCATTAGCTGAGAAGCCATTCGTGTGATGCATTAACAGTTGCCACACCACTGCCTACAGAGCATATTGCACGCTGTGTCTAACTGCAGCTGCGCAGAGATTGGCGAGCGATATCACGGGCAAAAGAGGGCTCATGCAAGTGATTTGAGCTAGACTAAGTCTCCAATAGCATACTCTGTTCCAAGTGCATGACTTTTGATGTGCACCTTGTATTCTTTCCCTTAGGGCAGCTTCCCCTTTCATTTCGATGGGCAAAGATATAATCAGGGAGTTCCTTTCTTTGGGCATACAGGAGGGTTCTCTCAGTTGAAAGGAAATGGCCCCTCCTACACATTGGACTTCTAACTTCTAGCTAGGGTTGGGGAACACTTGGATATTTTGAGAGCGGAGGGGTTTAGAGAGGGTGGGGTTAGAACCATAGAGTTGGAAGGGACCTCCAGGATCATCGAGTCCAACCCCCTGCAAAACGCAGGGTTGGGGGAGGGGAGAGAGCGCCACATGGCAAAATACCATAGAGTTCACCGTTCAAGCAGCCATTTCCTTCAGTGGAACTGATCTCTATGGTCTGGAGGTCAGTTGTAATTTCAGGAGAGATTCATGCCCCGCCTGGAGGTTGGCACCCCACTGCGGGTTTTCATGGCATCTTGATTTCAGCCATTCCAATCTCACGGGTCTACATAGGATTTGTAATGGTTTTATATAATCTTTTTGAAAGCAATTTTTTAGAGAGGCAGCACAGTCATTTTCTCAAACAATACAACTAATCTCCGAACGGCTAAAAAATGTGATATGCGGCTAGCATTGCCAACTTTACTCGAATGGTAATTACTTGGCTACATCGTATATGTGACTTGAAAGTAATATAGTTTTATTAATGCAATACGATGGCAACAAATTTAGTTTTTCAGCGACTATTGCAGCAAATTTTGTTTGATTTTCACAGCCTCCAGGTGGGGCCTGGAGATCTTTTACCACTTTTACCATTGATCTCCAGCTGGCAGAGATCAACTCCGCTGGAGAAAATGGCTGCTTTGAAAGGTGGACTCGACTGCATTGTACCCTGATTGGGTCCCTCCCCTCCCAAGCCCCACCCTTTCCTAGCTCCACCCCCAAAGTCTCCAGGTATTTTCCAGCACTGACCTAGAAACCCTAGAGCTAATGCCAGAGCCCACTCTCCCGAGCAGCAATTTTCTCCAGGGGAAATTAACACTGAAGTAGAATAGTAGGTTTAGAGTTGCCAAGTCCAATTCAAGAAATATCTGGGGACTTTGGAGGTGGAGCCAGGAGACTTTGGGGGTGGAGCCAGGAGCAAGGGTGTGACAAGCATAATTGAACTCCGAAGGGAGTTCTGGCCATCCCATATAAAAGGGACCGTACACCTTTTAAATGCCTTCCCTCCTTTGGAAATCATGAAGGATAGGGGCACTTTCTTCAGAGGCTCGTAGAATTGGACCCGCTGGTTTGCGGGAAGAACTTTTTTTTTTTTTTTTAAACTTTGCTCAGAGTGCAAAGTCTGACAATGCAAAGCTCTCTCCCACGAAAACACAAGGTAGTCGAATTGGAGTCCCCACATCAGATTGCCTAAATACACTCCCCTAAAGACTGTCTCCCTGCAGTTCTGATTAATTTCATTGGCGCTGTTGCCCCCAAAAGAATCCCCTACCTTCCCACGTGACATTTTCCCACCGTCAGCCCAGATGGACCCATTCTAATCGGAGGAACTTGTGATTCCCTGCTTTGCTTACAGACAGGGCTTTTTTGGTAGAAGGAGCTCCTTTGCATATTTGACCACACACTCATGATGTAGCCAATCCTCTTGGAGCTTCCAGGGCTCTTAGGACAGGGCCTGCTGTAAGCTCCAAGAGGATTGGCTAGATCAGGGGGGTGGCCAAAGGAGCTCTTGCTACAAAAAGAAGCCCTGCTTACAGCCAAGTGTCTGGAAGAGCAGCAGAGAGGAGGAGAGAGAAACCAGACTTGGCTTTTGAATGCTGACTCAGCCAAGCCGCGCAAGACGAGCGAAGACCTGACCCATAACTTCCGGATCTGTCTGAAAAGCATATTGTTCCTCGATGCTGATAAAACTTTATGACTGAGATGCTAGGCTTTTTTAATAAACGCAAAAGGGCAAAGTGAATAGATGGTTTTTGTTTTTTTCCTGAGGAATAAATTCCATTTCAAATGGTCTGGGGCCATGAGGAATGTGCAGCTAGCAATAGCAGGGCCCTACCGCTTGCAAAATGGGAAAATAGATTTTGTTTTGGTCTTACGACTTCCGAGAAAGGACAAGAGCCAGCCTAGGACAAACTGAAGCCATTAGAATTGAAGAAAAGGAAGGAAGGAAGGAAGGAAGGAAGGAAGGAAGGAAGGAAGGAAGGAAGGAAGGAAGGAAGGAAGGAAGGAAGGAAGGAAGGAAGGAAGGAAGGAGGGAGGAGGGAGGGAGGGAGGGAGGGAGGGAGGGAGGGAGGGAGGGTAGGGAGGAAGGAAGGAAGGAAGGAAGGAAGGAAGGAAGGAAGGAAGGAAGGAGAAGGAAGGAGGGAGGGAGGGAGGGAGGGAGGGAGGAAGGAAGGAAGGAAGGAAGGAAGGAAGGAAGGAAGGAAGGAAGGAAGGAAGGAAGGAAGGAAGGAAGGAAGGAAGGAAGGAAGGAAGGAAGGGAGGGAGGGAGGGAGGGAGGGAGGGAGGGAGGGAGGAAGAGAAGAGGAAGAGGAGAGTTGTTTTATATCCCACTCTTCACTACTCAGAGGAGTCTCAAAGTGGCTCCCAATCACCTTCCCTTCCTCTCCCCACAACAGACACCCTGTGAGGTCGGTGTCACTCATAAGGCCAGGAATCTTTCCAAACAACCAAAAATTTGTTCAGGATTTAAAACTCAAAAATCCGAACCGAAGGACTGATTTAGAAAACTTTGCAGCTGGAGAGACACGCGACTGTATCAACAGATAATATCAGAAGGATATTATAGCCTGCAAATTCATTCCATCTCTAACACCTGCCCAAGGCTTTTTAGATCCAGCATACTCCTCGGCCCTGCAAGCAGCTCTTTCGTTGGTTGGCTTTAACAACTCTAAACTTTCCAGCCACAAATGGAGAGCAGGCTCAGGTTTCACTCTATCAGCACCTCTTTGCAGGGCTTCCCCCCTCTTTTTTTTTAGGGGAAAAAAATCTATCAGGAACATCTGCCTACTAGGTCACACCCCCTGACATCACCATTGTTTCACGCAGGCTTTTTTTGTAGAAAAAAGCCCAGTAGGAACTTGTTTGCATTTTAGGTCACACCCCCTGACATCACCATTGTTTCACACAGGGCTTTTTTTTGTAGAAAAAAGCCCAGCAGGAACTCGTTTGCATTTTAGGCCACACCTCCTGACATCATCATTGTTTCACGCAGGGCTTTTTTGTAGAAAAAGCCCAGCAGGAACTCGTTTGCATTTTAGGCCACACCCCTTGACATCACCATTGTTTCACAGTGCTTTTTTGTGGAAAAAGCCAGCAGGAACTCATTTGCATATTAGGCCACACCCCCTGACCTCACCATTGTTTCACACAGGGCTTTTTATTGTAGAAAAAGCCCAGCAGGAACTCGTTTGCATTTTAGGCCACACCCCCTGACATCACCCTTGTGTTGTGCAAAAAAGGCCAGCGGGGATTCATTTGCATATTAGGCCACATCCACTGATGCCAAGTCAGCCGGAACTGCATTCCTGTGTGTCCCTGCTAAAACAAAAAAGCCCCGCCCCTTTGACTTTAAATTCTCAGGCTGCATAAACTCACCACTCTCTCTGCACACGTCAAAACGGGCTCAGGAGTTTTGACACGATGACACTAGAAAACCCGTGACGACCTGCCCTCTGCACAGGACACTGTGAAGGCCCTGCTATGCAGCCAGAATGGTTCAGGCAGAGGTGCCAGTCTGGTTTCATAGAATCACAGAGTTGGAAGGGACCTCCAGGGTCATCTAGTCCAGCGGTCCCCAACCCTTTTGACACCAGGGATCGGTCTTGTGGAAGACAATTTTTCCACAGACCCGAGCATGATGGTTTTTGGATGATACAATTGTGCACTTCATTTCTATTAGTTTGGTGTAATGGTGAAGTGTGCAGACTCTTACGTGGGAGAGCCGAGTTTGATTCCCCACTCCTCCACTTGCAGCTGCTAGAACGGCCTTGGGTCAGCCAGAGCTCTCGCAGAGATTGTCCTTGAAAGGGCAGCTTCTGTCCAAGCCCTCTCAGCCCCACCCACCTTGCAGGATGTCTGTTGTGGGGGAGGAAGATAAAGGAGATTGTGAGCCGCTCTGAGACTCTGAGATTCGGAGTGGAGGGCAAGATATAAATCCAATGTCATCGTCTTCTTCTTCTTACATGTAATATATAATGAAATAATTGTACAACTCACAGCCCGGTTGCTAACAGGCCATGGACCGGGACTGGTTCATGGACCAGGGGTTGGGGACCCCTGATCTAGTCCATCCCTCGGCACAACATAGGACATTCACAAATACCTCTCCCCTGGTGCCCCTAGTGACCCCTGCTCTATGTCCCATGCTTCCATGGCAAAAAAAAAAGTTCCAGGATCCTTTGCCACACTGGCCTGGAATAAAATTCCTTCCTGACCCCAAAGTGGCAATCAGTATTTCCCTGGGCATTTAAGCCAGGGCCGCAAGAACTAAGCACTGATGGATCCCCATGAAAATGGATCTGGTGGGAAAAGTTCTGAAAACAGCAGAATTGGACTTCTTATCCCAGCTGCTTGCTGGGAAATCTAAAGAAGCAGCAAGAAAATATTGGATGGAATGCTATGCCTGGTTAGAGAACCAAGACTCTTAAGATTCTCTGATGTGAACTTGTTTTTTTTTCTTCTCCCCCCCCCACACTCCTGTATTTTATATTATAAAATTTATCTTTACCGGAATTGTCAAAATTACTAGATGATTTTAACAAAAGGTGTATACTGTAAAATTTGAAAATGGATTCTGTACAGTTGAGACAAAACAATAGGGGATGATTTATGTAAAGAAATTATTGTAGAATTAAGCTTTTTGAAAGTATTCCTATGCAAAAGAATACCGGAATGTATTGTGCTTTTTTATTTTCCCATTTCCCCATCCCTGTCTTTTTCTGAAACTAATAAAACTTTTTGAAAACTGTAAGAAGTAAGCATTGATGCAACCCTTCCTGCCCTCCTTCTCATGATCTGCCCAATTCCCAGGATCAGCATCGCTGTCAGATAGCCATCTAGCCTCTGTTTAAAAACCTCCAAGGAAGGAAAGCCCACCGCCTCCCAAGGAGGAAGCCTGTTCCACTGAGGAAACTCACAAATCCCTCCCCCTAAATCCACAGGATCTTCATTGCTGTCAGATGGCCATCTAGCCTCTGTTGAAAAACCTCCAAGGAAGGAAAGCCCACCGCCTCCCAAGGAGGAAGCCTGTTCCACTGAGGAAACTCACAAATCCCTCCCCCTAAATCCACAGGATCTTCATTGCTGTCAGATGGCCATCTAGCCTCTGTTTAAAAACCTCCAAGGAAGGAGAGCCCACCACCTCCCAAGGAGGAAGCCTATTCCACTGAGGAAACTCACAAATCCCTCCCCCTAAATTCACAGGATCCTCATTGCTGTCAGATGGCCATCTAGCCTCTGTTTAAAAACCTCCAAAGAAGGAGAGCCCACCACCTCTCAAGGAGGAAGCCTGTTCCACTGAGGAAACTCACAAATTCCTCTCCCTAAATTCACAGGATCCTCATTGCTGTCAGATAGCCATCTAGCCTCTGTTTAAAAACCTCCAAAGAAGGAGAGCCCACCACCTGCCGAGGAAGCCTGTTCCACTGAGGAACTGCTCTCACGGTCAGGAAGTTCTTCCTAATGTTTAGTCGAGGGGTGTTTAAACCAGAGAACTTCTCAAACAGGACTGAAAATCGTACAGCAGGGGAGGCTACTTTGCTGGCCCAAGTGCTGGAAAAAAAAAATGCACTGAGAGTATGGTATCCCAGGCCAATGCTGCCAGGCAGGAAACTGGGGGAGTGCCATCACGAAGTTGCCAGCGATGTGGCGACATCACTTCTGGTGCAACCCAAAAATGACATCATCGCTTCGGGACAACGCTCTAGCATTCTCCCCAAACTCTGGTTTAACCCATCCTCTGAGCAGCCATTTTCTCCAGGGGAACTGATCTCCGCAGTATGAAGATCAGCTGTAATGCCTAGATGCTGGCAATTCTAGCCCAGAGGCTCAGCAAAAAGGAAGGAGTTCGAAGAAGCAAGAAGGTGGAGTAGGGTGACTCGGTCATTCTTTTGGGGGAGTTGCTGCAATTCACCTCCAAGCAGAGGCCTGGATGGCATCGCACGTTCCTTTACCAACTGGCTCGCTGCGGTGTTCTTTTCCTTCCTCTTTCTGGTTCTTTTCTTCCACCCCCCACCCCCCAATAAAAGTCTATCCTTAACTTCTCACTGAACCCAAGCAAGTTAAAAAAAGAACAGCAGGTCATCCAACAGCCTGCAAAGGAGAACGTGTGACTTTCCCAATCGGGCTCTGGTGTCCTGTCCTTTTCGAAAAGCGCTTTATTCTCAGGGGCGGTTAGCTCACCGGATTCCTCTGGCCCTGACATGCCTCTCTGCTGATCTGCCTATGTAAGGCTGCGGCGGGGGTGCCTCCCATCGCCACAGCTGTTGCGCCAGTGATCGCATTGCACTCCCCTGCTCTTGGTTATCAAGAGGTGGCCTTGCGCTTTCTCAATTGCCGGGATGCCTCCCGAATTCAGTTTCACAAGAAGCGCAGCTGAGAATGAAGACTATTTATATCAGCTGTTCCCTAGTCCCCTTTGGACTCAGCCGAGGGTCTCTGGGCTTTTTTAGATAAGGCAAGGCCTTCTTTTCAAAGAGTGGCCATATCTGGGCATGCAGAGCTGCTTGCAAATCCAACCCCGGGTTTATGAAAAAAAAAATAGTACATCTGTTCGGGATGTCAGTTGCCTCGACAATACATATGATATATGGACCCCTCTAAAACATATCTGCATTTCCTGCACTCCAGCCATTATCAAGACAGGCTCTCGTCTGTTTGCAAAAAATCATAATAAAACACTTCCCGCTGCAGGGTTGATTTCAAAGTAATGTGCTACACCCACCCCCTTTCCTGTTGAAAGGCATGCTTGTCAATCAATCGGGGAGGTTCACGTGTAATACCGGTAACAAAACATACCGGGAGTGGCTCTTTTTAGCAGGCACAACTGAAGATATTGCAGACTAAAAGCCCAGATTTGGTTTAAAAGGAAGCTCGTGATAATGGGCTAAAAGCTTGTGGTGGAAAGGAAGAAATTGTTAAATCTAAGGTCAGATAAAAATAAAGTATGGATTTGAACGCTTCACGGGGGCTGTCTGAAAGGCCCGATCCAGTTGCATTGCCATATACAGTAAAATCCTGCATTATGCAGTTACCCTCGCTTTTTCAAATGGTGTAGCGGGCAAATAGGGAGGCCAGCTCTATTTATATTAAGGGGAGGGACAGTGGCTCAGTGGTAGGGCATCTGCTTGGTAAGTAGAAGGTCCCAGAGAGCCAGTTTGGTGTAATGGTTAAGTGCGCGGACTCTTATCTGGGAGAACCAGGGTTTGATTTCCCACTCCTCCACTTGCAGCTGCTGGAATGGCCTTGGGTTAGCCATAGCAATCTCAGAGCTGTCCTTGAAAGGACAGTTTCTATGAGAGCTCTCTCAGCCCCACCCACCTCACAGGGTGTCTGTTGTGGGGGAAGAAGATCCGGGAGATTGTAAGCTGCTCTGAGTCTCTGATTCAGAGAGAAGGGCAGGGTATAAATCTGCAGTTCTTCTTCTTCAATCCACAGCATCTCCAACTAAAAAGGGTCCAGGCAAATAGGCCTGAAAAACCTCAGCTTTGAGACCCTGGAGAGCCACTGCCAGTCTGAGTAGACAATACTGACTGATGGATCGAGGGTCTGATTTAGTGTAAGGGAGCTTCATATGTTCAGCTGCCAGGTTGCAGTTCATCTCCAAACTACAGAGATCAGAGCTGAGCTGGGAACTTTTGGAGGGTGAACTTTAAGGCATTGTACCCCATTGAGGTCCCTCTCTTCCCCAGTCTGCATCCCCAAATCTCCTGGAATTTCCCAACCTGGAACTGACAATCCTACCTCCCCTCTATCAATGACCTGATAACAGTGACCTGACAACAGTAGGTGAAAAACAAATAAAACAACAGTGCGCAAAGGGGGATTATCCATGGGGCTGACCACTGCAGCTACAAGTGCTTTCCTATTCGCCAAGGCCAGCCCTGCCGCTAGACAAACTAGGGGTGCCAGCCTTCTGGGGGTGCCCCCGAAAGTTCTAAGCTGTGGAGTCTTGTGAGCAAAAATGTCTACTTTGTGAGCTACTGGTATTAAAGCTGCGAGTGGCTGCAGCAATTAGTGTGCTCTGGGGCTGTCGGTCCCAAGCGAAGACAAAATGTGTGAACGGGAGGCTAAAAACTGTGAGCCGGCTCGCACCGACTCAGCTTAGAGGGAACGCTGCAATTCGGTGATGTTATCAGTGCAGGGGGGAGGCACCAGAAGTTAGCCTTGCCTAGGGTGCCAGACAGTCTACAGCTAGCCCTGCTGTTCACTGTATTGATAATCCACCAGCTTAGCAAAAGTTCACCAAAAGAGGCATCAGAAGGCTGAGCCCCATGTGATGATGATGATACTGGATTTATATCCCGCCCTCCACTCCGAAGAGTCTCAGAGTGGATCACAATCTCCTTTCCCTTCCTCCCCCACAACAGGCACCCTGTGAGGTGGATGGGGCTGAGAGGGCTCTCACAGCAGCTGCCCTTTCAAGGACAGAGAGCGGCCTACAATCTCCTTTCCCTCCCTCCCCTACAACAGGCACCCTGTGAGGTGGGTGGGGCTGGAGAGGGCTCTCCCAGAAGCTGCCCTTTCAAGGACAGAGAGCGGCCTACAATCTCCTTTCCCTTCCTCCCCCACAACAGACACCCTGTGAGGTGGGTGGGGCTGGAGAGGGCTCTCCCAGAAGCTGCCCTTTCAAGGACAGAGAGCGGCCTACAATCTCCTTTCCCTTCCTCCCCCACAACAGACACCCTGTGAGGTGGGTGGGGCTGGAGAGGGCTCTCACAGCAGCTGCCCTTTCCAGGACAGAGAGCGGCCTACAATCTCCTTTCCCTTCCTCCCCCACAACAGACATCCTGTGAGGTGGGTGGGGCTGAGAGGGCTCTCACAGCAGCTGCCCTTTCAAGGACAACCTCTGCCAGAGCTATGGTTGACTCAAGGCCATTCCAGCAGCTGCAAGTGGAGGAGTGGGGAATCAAACCCGGTTCTCCCAGATAGGAGTCCATACACTTAACCACTACACCAAATTGATTCGGCCCCCAGGCCGCATATTTGACACTCCTGGTAGAGAGGACAGGATTTAGGGAGAAGAGGGAGCCTTTCAAGGACAACCTCTGCGAGAGCTATGGCTGACCCAAGGCCATTCCAGCTAGGGTTGCCAAGTCCAATTCAAGAAATATCTGGGGACTTTGGAGATGGAGCCAGAAGACTTTGGGGGTGGAGCCAAGAGCAAGGCTGTGACAAGCATAATTGAACTCCAAGGGAGTTCTGGCCATTGCATTTAAAGGGACCACACACCTTTTTAAATGCCTTCCTTCTATAGGAAATAATGAAGGCTAGGGGTACCTTCTTTTGGGGCTCATAGAATTGGACCCCCTAGTCCAATCGTTTTGAAACTTGGGGGGTATTTTGGGGGGAGCACTAAATGCTATACTGAATATTTGGTGCCTCTCCCTCAAAAAACAGCCCCCCAGAGCCCCCAATATCTCCAGATCAATCCCCCATTATACCCTATGAGAATCGATCTCCGTAGGGAATAATGAAGTGCCCAGAAGATATTTCCCTCCCCTGCCCCCGTTTCTGACAACTCTGAAGTGGGGGATTGGCATCTCTACTCACAAGTTGCTGCCAACTTCTTCAAAGTAACACAGACACACCATCCCAAGAGGAAGCCTTTCCAATCGGAGACTGAAGCCTCCAGAGGTGGAAAGTCACATGGGGGCTGTGGGGGCGGGGCTTCCCCCCACACACACCGGCTAGCTGACTGGGGGCGGGAAGGAGCCTGGGAAAGCGGGAGAACCCCCCTCTGGGACCTGGGGATTGGCAAGCCTAATTCCAGCAGGTGCAAGTGGAGGAGTGGGGAATCAAACCCGGTTCTCCCAGAAGAGTCCGCACACTTAACTACTACACCAAATTGGCTCTTCCCCGCCCCCCCCCCCCCTTCCCCAGCCTGTGCTTCTATGGCAGGAGACTGGGTTTGTTTGTTTTTTAAAAGGCTGGACGCACCAATCTTTGCAATGTCAGAATGGCCAGGTGTTATTCTGGCAAAGCATCTCCAAACTCGGTCAGTTTGCATCTGTGCCGACATGGCAAAGCCTGGCTTTTAAATGGGGGAAATGCATGCAGAGGAAAGTGAGGCTCCAAGCCAACATCCAAACTAACATGCAGCGGAACAAGACGGAATAGCCACCTTCAATTTATGTACGTAACAGGACAATCCAAACTAGAAGAAGGAGAGACGACATGGGCTAGATACAGGCGGCCCAGGAACGGCCCAGATCCAGATCAAAAAGGCCCGTTCAAAGCGCGCATCTGGGTCCCAACCCACTCCCGCCCTTCCCTCATTCCCAGCTGTCACCATGCCGCTCCAAAATCAGGGCTCTTTTTCAAGCAGGAGCTCTTCTTCATATTAGGCCACTCCCCTCTGATGTAGCCAATCCTCCTGGAGCTTACAGTAGGCCCTGTACAAAGAGCCCCCTAAGCTCTTGGAGGACTGGCTACATCAGGGAGGCATGGCCTAATATGCAGAGGAGCTGCTGCTAGAAAAAGAGCCCTGCGCTCCACAAAGCTACCATGTCTGAAGTGGTAGCGAATCACCAGAGTGCCTCTGAGGCGACTTTCTGGCCGTCTGAACCATCAGGGAGGGCCAGGGAAGCGGCATTGAAGTACGCACAAGAGGTGTGACCGCTTCTCTGGGGTGTGAGCGGCCCGTCTCTGTTCTGGCAGTGGGCCACAAGCCATCTGACCACCCTGAGGTGCTTTACTTTATACTGGCTTACTTCCAAGACGGGTGGCTGCCACCCCAAGCTGCCCATCTGTATCCAGCCATGGCATAGCCCAGTCTCCAGAACTCAAAAGCTAAGCAGGATCAGCTATGTGGATGGGTGACCTCCAAGGAAGACTGCAAGGGGAGGCACTGGCCAGCCACCTCTGCTTCTCACTAGCCTTGAAAGCCCTTTGCAGGAGTTGCCATAAATTTGTATCTATTTAAACAATGCTTAAAGGAATACAATACACATATTACAGAAACTGGAAACTAACCTATCATTACAATCCTAATAAGAAATGTCCCAAATTGCAATCCAAGTTTATTTATTCAAGTCCATGTAAAGACGTTAGGATTGTAATTGGCTATGGACTGACGGCACTTCACGCGCACACACAATAGGCTTCCCAATCCCCAGGTCCCAGCGGGGGATCCCCCGGTTTTACAGGCTTTCCCCCTCCCCCAGCCAGCTGGCCGGCGGGGGAAGCCCCTCCCCCACAGCCATTATGCACCTCCATGAACAATTCCCATAGGGAATGATGGGGAATTGATCTGCGGAGATCTGGGGCTCTGGGGGGGCTGTTTTTTGAGGTAGAGGCGCCAAATTTTCAGTATAGCATCTAGTGCCTCTCCCCAAAATACCCCCCAAGTTTCAAAAGGATTGGACCAGGGGGTCCAATTCTACGAGCCCCCCAAAAAGGTGCCCCTATCTTTCATTATTTTCTATGGAAGGAAGGCATTTTAAAAGGTGTGCTGTCCCTTTAAATGTGATGGCCAGAACTCCCTTGGAGTTCAATTCTGCTTATCACACCCTGGCTCCGCCCCCAATGTCTCCTGGCTCCACCCCCAAAGTCTCCTGGCTCCACCCCCAAAGTCCCCAGATATTTCTTGAATTGGACTTGGCAACCCTAACACACAATCCAAATTCGAGTCACACCTGTCTGCAATCCTAAATCTAGTTAGACACTTCTAAGCCCACTGAAGTCAACAGCCTTAGAAGGCGGTAACTCTGTTTAGGATTGCTCTTGCCAACCTCCAGGCGGTAAAAACAGAAGAACCGCGAAATAAATAACGAAGAAATATTCCGAAACTTTATATCTATTTAAGCAATAACTTAAAGGAAAACAATACACATATTACAGAAACTGAAAACGAAATACTCTAACCTATAGTTACAATCCTAATAAGAAATGTCCCAAATTGCAATCCAAGTTTATTTATTCAAGTCCATGTAAAGACGTTAGGATTGTAATTATAGGTTGTAGTATTTAGTTTTCAGTTTCTGTAATATGCAGGGCTTTTGGGGAGCAGGAACACACAGGAATGCAGTTCCAGCTGGCTTGGTATCAAGGGCTGCAGCCTAGTATGTAAATGAGTTCTGCTGCCCTCCACTCTAAATTCCCCAAAATCCTATTTTTAGGGCAGTTTGCTTAACAGTTCCTGCTGGGCATTTTCTACCAAAAAAGCCCTGGTAATATGTGTATTGTATTCCTTTAAGTATTGCTTAAATACATAAAAGGTTTTTGAATATTTCTTCGCTACTTATTTCACAGCTCTTTGTTCAGTTTTTGCCTCTTACTGATACTCTTGGGGTTCTGAAACTCCAAGTGGTGGCTGGAGATCTCCCAAAACTATATCGGAACTCGAGGATACAGAGATCAGTTCCCTTAAAGAATATGGCAGTTTTGGCAATGGATTGTATTATATTATACCCTGTGGAACCTCTAGGGTTGCCAAGTCCAATTCAAGAAATATCTGGGGACTTTGGGGGTGGAGCCAGGAGACAGCGGGGGTGGAGCCAGGAGCAAGGGTGTGACAAGCATAATTGAACTCCAAAGGGAGTTCTGGCTATTGTATTTAAAGGGGCCGCACACCTTTTTAAACGCCTTCCTTCCATAGAAAATAATTAAGGATAGGGGCACTTTCTTTTGGGGCTCATAGAATTGGACCCTCTGGTCTAACCTTTTTGAAACTTGGGGGGTATTTTGGGGAGAGGCACTGGATGCTATACTGAAAATCTGGTGCCTCTACCTCAAAACATCGCCCCCTCCAGAGCCCCAGATACCCACAGATCAATTTTCCATTATTTCCTATGGGAATAAGTCTTCACAGGGAATAACAGAGTGCCCAGCAGACATTTCCCACCCCTCTTCCCTCTTTCTGATGCCCCTGAAGCAAGGGGAAGGCCTTCAAATTTGGGGATCCCCTGCCCCCACCTCCTTGCCTCAAACCCTGCCCATTCCAGGTTTCACCCCCAAAATCTCCAGGTATTTCCCAATCCAGAGCTAGCAACCCATATTTAAACATCCTAAACAGTGAGTCAGGTACAACAGTTTCACATATTCCCTCCAGGGGAGAACTAGAAACACTGCAGGCAAAATTTAGGCCAGGATTATACAACAGGAAACATTGAAAAACACAGGGGTGGAATTCTAGCAGGAGCTCCTTTGCATGTTAGGTCACATCCCCGTAATGTAGCCAATCCTCCAAGAGCTTAAAAGGCTCTTTTTTTGGAAGCTCCAGGAGGATTGGCTACATCAGGGGTGTGTGGTTTAATATGCAAAGGAGCTCCCGCTAGAATCCCACCGCTGGAAAAAACAAATGTTTGGTGTTACTCCAAGCCATATGACAACACTTTGCACATTCTTCGGGTTGGTTCAGGTCCACATTTATCACTTGATCACTGCAGCCACACAAAGTAGCAATTTGAACACGTGAACAGCCCATCATGGAATAAATTGCTCTCGTGCCCCTTCACACCAGCTCAAACACAATGCTTACCGTTGGATTCATTCTACGCATTCAATTAGAACAATAGAATCATAGAGTTGGAAGGGACCTCCAGGGTCATCTAGTCCAACCCCCTGCACAACGCAGGAAACTCACAAAGACCTCCCCCCCGCCACAAACACACACCCAGTCACCCCTGCTCCATGCCCAGAAGATAGCAAAAAAAAAAAAAAAAACCTCCAGAATCCCTGGCGAAACTGGCCTGGAGAAAATTACTTCCTGACCCCCAAAGCTGCAATCAGCATTTCCCTGGGTGTGTAAAAAGGGGGCATGAGAACTAAGCACTGATGCAACCTTCCCTGCCCTCCTTCTCATGATCGGCTTAAATCCACAGAATCAGCCTTGCTGTCAGATGGCCCTCTAGCCTGTTTAAAACCCTCCAAAGAAGGAGAGTCCACCACCTTCCGAGGAAGCCCGTTCCACTGAGGCACTGCTCAGTCAGGAAGTTCTTCCTAAGGTTTAGCTGAAAACTCTTCTGATTTAATTTCCATCCACTGGTTCTGGCCTGACCTTCCGGGGCAACAGAAAACAACTGTGCGCCATTGTCTATAAGGCAGCCTGTCAAGTGTTTGAAGATGGCGATCATTGCACCTTTCAGTCTTCTGTGTCACCTGGTGCTATGTAGAAGAAGAATCGCAGATTTATACCCCATCCTTCTCTCTGAATCAGAGACTCAGAGTGGCTAAGTGAACCAAACGAATGCTCAGGTGAATCCATCCAGTTGTGACTTTGTAGGAGAAATCCCTCTGTGCTTTGGCATGGGATGTGCCACACGGCACATGGG
Source organism: Heteronotia binoei (assembly GCF_032191835.1). Taxonomy (NCBI): domain Eukaryota; kingdom Metazoa; phylum Chordata; class Lepidosauria; order Squamata; family Gekkonidae; genus Heteronotia; species Heteronotia binoei. Next base: position 18,901,822 of record NC_083224.1, on the reverse strand, counting down.
TTTCTCTGGCAGGGGTGTCTGTGGTCCTTGCAAACATCCTTTGAATGAAAACATGGCAAAGAGTCTTGTAAACAGTTCCAGAAAACTGTATGTCATAGAATCAGAGTTGGAAGGAACCTCCCTTTCTTGCACAATTACCTCCCCCCCCCCACACTCATACCCCCTGCTTCATAAGATGGCAAAAAAACCCAACAACAACCCGGTCCCCCAGAATCCCTGGCCAAACTGACCTGAAGAAAAATTACTGTCTTATCTCAAAGTGGCGATTAGGGTTGCCAATCCCCAGCTGGAGTTTGGAAGCCTTCCCCCCGCCCCCCAGCTTCAGGGTCATCCGAAAGCAGGGAGGGAGGGAAATGTCTCCTGGGCACTCCATTATTCCCTAAGAAGATCGATTCCCATAGGGTATAATGGAGAACTGATCTGTGTGTATCTGGAGCACCAAATTTTCAGCATAGCATCCTTTGCATCTTCCTCCTTCTGCAAGTTGAGCTATGCATAAGAACATAAGACAAGCCATGTTGGATCAGGCCAATGGCCCATCCAGTCCAACACTCTGTGTCACACATTGGCCAAAAAAACCAAGTGCCATCAAGAGGTCCACCAGTAGGGCTAGAAGCCTTCCTACTGTGCCCCCCCACCCCAGCACAAGAATACAGAGCATCACTGCCCCAGACAGAGAGTTCCAACAATAAGCTGTGGCTAATAGCCACTGATGAACCTCTGCTCCATATGCTTATCCATTCCCGTCTGGAAGCTGTCTATGCTTGTATGCTGAGAAGAAGGCTGAGTTTCATCCTGTTTTCTCCTCTTTCCAGCTGGTCAACCTACATGTCAATTCCTCCACATGGATGCCACATCCATAGGACTCAGCTTTCTCCGGAGGGCTACAGAAACCGAGAGGGAAGTGGGAAAGAAAACCCCACATTTCTTCTATGCATGCATAGCTGGATATACACATTGCCCCCCAAGATCGGAATGAAGAGTTGGACACAAGGCTTTGGTATAACTAAGGGCCACTTTATTAACCATAATAATCACAATGGCAAGGGCACCCAAAAGTGTGGCCTGGTCAGGGCTAGGGGTCTCAACAGACCGCTCCCCTGCCATTCACGGGTGAGAGACCCAGCCCCCAGCTGCAGCTGTGGGACACAGCTCCTGCCAGGCCAGGCCAGCCCAGCAAGGTGGCACGCCCCAGAGGGCCCAACCACCAGACGCACGTCTCAATGGAAGGCACCCTCTAGTCAAGCCTCCAGGACAGTCTGCATTTTCCCCACCCCGGGTCATCAAACCCCAAGGTTGATTATGCCAGACCCCTAACTCCCCAAAAGGGGGAGATCCGCTCTTCCCTCTCCAGGGGAGCAAATCTTGCAAACACAGCCTAGCAGCGTTGCTGCAGGCTGCAAACAATACCATTTCTTCCTAATTTGCCTTATTTCTTTTTGTCAATACTATACTGATTTTGCACTAGGGCTTGTTCCGGGTGGAGAGAGCCCTTTTGCCCTTGGCACTTCTCTCTGTTTTCGCACAAACTGCCACGGAGCTGCGAGTTGGCATGCTGCTCTCCCACGGCAAGCTGAAACTGCTTGTAAGAGGATCTTGCTTGCCGGAGGAAAGTGGCACGCCGACTCGCCGCTCTGCGGCAGCTGGTGCGAAAACGGAGAGAAGCACCAGGAACAAAAGGGCTCTCCACCCGGAACAAGCCTAGTGCAAAATCAGTCCCAGTCTAACATTTCAAAGCTAGTTCATAACCTAAAATAAATGAGGGGAAAAACAAATTATACACACAAACTTGTACAAAGAAACTATTCCTAGAAACTAAACGCTCTGTCAGAAACTATTGCTGTACTCCTAGACAGAATTATCATGTTTCACACTCCACTTATAGTCAAAGTATGTTGCTGCTGCTGCTATCACTACTAGTAGCAGCCCATTACAAACATTCAGTTGAAAATCCATGCCTTTTCCCATTGATTTTTAATTCATTTTTAATGCTACCCTCACCAGTCTACCAAGATGGCTACTGAAAGTAGCTCAAAGCAACAGATACACTAATCAAACAACCGCAGTGCCAAGTAAAATAGCACCAAAGCCTTAAGCCAAAAAAGTCTGTATCTTCCTTCTGCTCTGAGCACTTGCCCAAACAAAACCATGTCTTCTGCCAAAAGGCAAGAAAGATGGGCATCAGGGAAACATCTTTGGGGAAGATGCAGCCAAAGAAGAAGAAGAAGAAGAAGAAGAATTGGATTTATATCCCGCCTTCTACTCCGAATCTCAGAGTCTCAGAGTGGCTCACAATCTCCTTTACCTTCCTCCCCCACAACAGATACCCTGTGAGGTAAGTGGGGCTGAGAGAACTCTCACCGAAGCTGCCCTTTCAAGGACAGCTCTGTGAGAGTTATGGCTGACCCAAGGCCATTCCAGCAGCTGCAAATGGAGGAGTGGGGAATCAAACTTGGTTCTCCCAGATAAGAGTCCACACACTTAACCACTACACCAAACTGGCTCTCATAGGAGGCTCAACATAGATATTACAGGGAAAGCATATTTGCACAATTGCCTGTATGGTTTTCTCCTCTTTCTCTCCATGTAATATCCAGACAAGGAAGTGTATGGCGTGACACCAATACGGAGCATACATCCTGCATCCTGTTGCGGATTGGAGACAATGGTTGCAATTACATTGCATCCTCCTTGTATTGCAGCGGGAGGAAGGAGAACTGGCCACATGGTTGCTGCTTTCTGCAGCAGACACGCGTTCGCCATAGAATTTTGTTCTGAACCTGAAAGTCCACCTTGTTTTGGACCTGATAATCTACACTTATCGGAAAAGCAGCTGACATTGTTAATGCACGGATAGCCGCATGGGAGCTGGTTTTGGCAGCAGATATGTGTTTGCCACGGGATTTTGTTCTGAGCCTGAAAATCCACATTTATCAGAAAAGCAGCTAAATGCAGAAATACACGAAATGCATTGCAATGTATATATATATATATATTTTTTGCAAGGGGGCAATGAAAGGGAAGGGGAACAAGCAGGGTTTTTTTGCAGCAGGAACTCCTTTGCGTATTAGGCTACACATTCCTGATGTAGCCAATCCTACAAGAGTTTAAGTAGGCCCCGTAAGAAGAGCCCTGTAAGCTCTTGGAGGATTGGCCACATCAGGGGGGGTGTAGCCGGTAATGCAAAGGAGCTCCAGCTACAAAAAAAAAAAAAGCAAGAAAAGAAGCAAGAAAAGAAAAGGTGAGATGTATGCACAAAAGCAAAGAAAGGGACAGAGAAGTCATACAAGGGTTACGGGAAGGACATGGGAAAAAACGGAAAATTCTGCTGTGAGATGAGATTCTGCAGACAGTTTGTTGAGACCGTTGTATCAGGCTGCTTCGAGAATAATGGCACCGGATCGATTCTGTCCATATTCTTAAAACAGAAGCAAAACTATTTTTACAAAGATGATTACAGAAGTAAGATCCAAGACAATACGTCCAGAGACGATTTAAGTTCGACAGGTTCTTTACAGATTTAGGCGAGTCACCGTGAACTCGCACTCGGCTTAATTGTTTTAAATTCCACTGCCGCATTCTTGTTTAATTTGTGATGCGGTGATTTGTCTCCACGCAACAGGGCTCCTTCCTTACAGCACTGAGAGGCACTTGCCAATCTAAGTAATGGGTCGTACAACGGAAGTCGGCATATGCTGTGCATCAAAGCATTGACTGTCATAGAATTCAACTCTGAGCTGGATGCCTCTTAATCTAAACATCACCTCTAATTGTTCTAAGTGTTACCTTCCATGCACACATAACATATCTCTAACTGAGGTTAGAGGTTGCCTTCATCAGCCCACTGAGGTTGCCTTCATCAGCCCACTGAGGTTGCCTTCATCAGCCCACTGAGTAGCTGGTGGCTTTTAAGACTGAGGCGTGATAGGAACTCAAGTACATCTGACTGGACGAATGGCTAAGTCACCCTTTCTTTTTAAGATACTAGCACCGGTGTGGCATAACTGCGGCTTGGGAGCCACACATAGCTCTTTCACACATATTGTGTGGCTCCCAAAACCCCTACCGCTTGGAGAAGGCATGTCTCTCTTTAAACCACTTCTCCAACCAAAACTAGCCAGCAGCTTGGAGAATACATTTAAAGTTGCTTTCTTTACAGCTCTCCCTCATTCCCCATCTTCCTTCCTTCCTGTCTTGCAGCCAGTGTTCCCTCGACGCTGAGTTAGCGTGAACTAGCTCACAGATTTTTAGCCTCCAGCTCACGCATTTTTGTTTTAGCTCAAGAAAAAGGGTCCCAGAGCACACTAATTTATGCAGTAGCTCACAGTTTTAATGCCAGTAGCTCACAAAGCAGAATTTTGGCTCACAAGACTCTGCAGCTTGGAGGGAACATTGCTTGCGGCTCTCAAATATCTGACGTTCACGTCTTGGGGCTCTCAAACATCTTACATTTATTCGATGTGGCTCTTACGCTAAGCAAGTTTGGAGACCCCGGTACTAGTGCACGGTATCAACCTCTGCTGCTTACTTGCCTTGAAAGCCCCTTGCTGGGGTCTCCATAAGTTGTCACGTGCTGCAGGCCTTCAGGTGAAGTCCAGGAATCTCCCAGAATGACAGCTCATCTCCAGATTACAGAGATCAGAACTCTTGGAGAAAAGGGGTGCTTTGGAGGGTGGACTCTATGGCACTGTACCCCCTTGAGGTCCCTGGCAGCTCCAGGCTTGACCACAAAATAGGCTTCCCAATCCCCAGGTCCCAGCGGGGGATCCCCTGGTTTTACAGGCTTCCCCCCTCCCCCAGACAGCTGGCCGGCGGGGGAAGAAGAAGAAGAAGAAGAAGAAGAAGAAGAAGAAGAAGAAGAAGAAGAAGAAGAAGAAGAAGAAGAAGAAGAAGAAGAAGAAGAAGAAGAAGAAGAAGAAGAAGAAGATGATATTGGATTTATATCCCGCCCTCCACTCCGAAGAGTCTCAGAGCGGCTCACAATCTCCTTTATCTTCCTCCCCCACAACAGACACCCTGTGAGGTGGGTGGGGCTGGAGAGGGCTCTCACAGCAGCTGCGCTTTCAAGGACAACCTCTGCCAGAGCTATGGCTGACCCAAGGCCATGCTAGCAGGTGCAAGTGGAGGAGTGGGGAATCAAACCCGGTTCTCCCAGATAAGAGTCCGCACACTTAACCACTACACCAAACTGGCTCTCCACCCCCACAGCCATTATGCACCTCCATGAACAATTCCCATAAGGAATGATGGGGAATTAATCCGTGGGTATCGGGGCTCTGGGGGGGCTGTTTTTTGAGGTAGAGGTGCCAAATTTTCAGTATAGCATCTAGTGCCTCTTCCCAAAATACCCCCCATGTTTCAAAAGTATTGGACCAGGGGGTCCAATTCTACGAGCTCCAAAAGAAGGTGCCCCTATCCTTAATTATTTTCTACGGAAGGAAGGCATTTTAAAAGATGTGCTGTCCCTTTAAATGTGATGGCCAGAACTCCCTTGGAGTTCAATTCTGCTTGCCACACCCTTGTTCCTGGCTCCACCCCCAATGTCTCCTGGCTCCACCCCCAAAGTCTCCTGGCTCCGCCCCCAAAGTCCCCAGATATTTCTTGAATTGGACTTGGCAACCCTACCACAAAATCTCCAGAAGTTTCCCAACCTGGGGCTGGCAACTTTAATGCCCCTTAACCAGTTTGGACCAACCCTAAATCAGACTTTTCCCTGCAGCCGCTGTGGCCGGACCTGCCTGTCCCACATTGGTCTTGTCAGCCACCAGCGAGCCTGCAGCAAACGTGGACTATTGCACCCTTCTTAAATCTTCGTTCGCGAAGCCAAGCCGAGAGAGAGAGAGAGAGAGAGAGAGTGGCGGTTAAGAGCAGCGGACTCTAATCTGGAGAACCAGGTTTCAATCCTCACTCCTCCACCTGCTGGCTGACCTTGGGTCAGTCGCAGTCACAAGAGCAGTTCTGGAAAGAGCTCTCTCAGCCCCACCTGCCTCACAGTTGCGGGGAGTGGAAGGGAAGGAGATTGTAAACCGCTCTGAGACTCCCAAGTAGGGTTGCCAATCCCCAGGTGGGGGCAGGGGATCCCCCGGTTTGGAGGCCCTCCCCCCGCTTTGGGGTCCTCAGAAAGCGGGGGGAGGGGAGGGAAATGTCTGCTGGGAACTCTGTTATTCCCTATGGAGATTTATTCCCATAGAAAATCATGGAGAATTGATCTGCGGGTATTTGGGGCTCGGGGGGGGCTGTTTTTTGGAGTAGGGGCACCAAATTTTCAGTATAGCATCTAGCACCTCTCCCCAAAATACCCCCCAAGTTTCAAAAAGATTGGACCAGGGGGTCCAATTCTATGAGCCCCAAAAAAGGTGCCCCTATCCTTCATTATTTCCTATGGAAGGAAGGCGTTGAAAAGGTGTGCCGTCCCTTTCAATGTGATGGTCAGAACTCCCTTTGGAGTTCAATTATGCATGTCACAGCCTTGATCTTGGCTCCACCCCTAATGTCTCCTGGCTCCACCCCCAAAGTCTCCTGGCTGCACCCCCAAAGTCCCCAGATATTTCTTGAATTGGACTTGGCAACCCTACTCCCAAGTAAAAGGCAGGGTATAAATCCAATTTCTTCTCTTCTTCTTCTTTCGGGGGCAGCCCTATGGTCACTTTACATCCACATATGGCATTGATATTGTTTCTAACAGAGAGTATTGCAGTTTTAAAATACACTCTTTGTCTTTCGACTGTTAAATGAGCTTGGGAAAATTCAAGAATACCATGCACAAAAGATCATAAAGATTATGCAACTTATTTGAAAGGCTTTGACTAAATTCCACAGCCCAGTTTGACAAGAAATACTTGACAAGAAAAGAGAAGAGGAAGAAGAAGAAGAAGGTAGATTTATACCCCACCCTCCTCTCTGAATCAGAGTCTCAGAATGGCTTAAATCTCCTTTATCTTCTTCCCCTACAACAGACCCCCCCTGTGAGGTGGGTGGGGCTGAAAGAGCTCTCACAGCAGCTATGAAGTTTATTTCATAGTTACTTCATAATTAAATATCACAGTTCAACTGGATTGAGAATTGAAGTTGAAAGCTTTAATGCAGAAGCAAATCAAGAAACTCTACAGCCGAGAAAAGAAGAATCTTTAGCATGAGGAAACGGCAAGCAACCAACTAACCTACTTTTTAAAAAGGTGGGGTATAATGCCATAGAGTCCACCATCCACAGTGGCCATTTTCTCCAGGGGCACTCATCTTTGTCACCTTGAGATCAGTTGTAATCCCAGCTCTCCAGCCACCACCCGGAGGTTGGCAACCCTAATTTAAAAACTGCAGGAAAAGGAATTCTGTTCCTTAACCCTCTGCACTGAACCAACTGGCAAGTTTGAAGCTGCGAAATCGTCTAACTCAGTGGAACGAATTTGAGTCAATGTGTGAACCGCGAGCGAAATTTCGCCCTGTCTTGTGGGCCTCATTCTAGGCCTCAGCCTTTCCCCCGAGAACATGAGGGAAGCCCTGGCCAGTGGTTGGACTCCAAGGCTAGGAGAGATACTGCACTGCAGTGCTGATCTATTCTGCACTCAAACGTGTATGCTAGCCCAAACCCTGAGTCAGCACATTTTTGATTCGTTGATCCGAGTCACATGCTTTCCATTTGTGCTAAAGTGGCAGCAATTAATACCACCGTCACCCCAGCCAATAACTCCTCTTGAAAGAAAATAAAATTAAGATTTCCCCCTTTGAATAAAAGCACACAAAATCCCTTAACCCCAACACCCGCAAGATTTTGAACTTCCTTCATTTTTAATTTAAGTCTTTGTGAGTAAGTGTGTCTATGTATGTGTGTGTGTGTGTACATTTCAAGCGATGCTCTTTCCATGATACTACAGCTGCTAAAATATCTATCCTGCAGGTCAATCTAATCATGCTTAATAGCAGTTTACTCCTCAACGCCACATTTTTCAAGTCGGGTCGACGGTTTTAAGTGAGACTGCTGATGCTTTCCGTTCCTGTGCTTTTAAAAAAAATAATAATAATAAACTAAACAAACTGGGCCGGCCCATGCCTGGGAATCCTGGCACTGTAAAATGCTTTATTGCTCTTGATGAATGCACTGTTAAACTTGAATTGCAAACAGTCATCTTCTTTTTTATTATTATTTATTTAGGAATGGGGTGCAGAAGTGTATTTATTGGGCCACCGGATTTGCAGCGGCTGAAGAGAAATCGACATTCCCGTAATGTGTCATCAGCCTGAGCAAACAGAATCACTCCAGAAGTTGCCATGAAATGCCGGCCTATACTTTTGGTCTCTACACCACCACTACCGCCACCAATCTGTCTATGCAAAAGAGGCCCTGTATATTCAGGAACCTCTCCCCCCGCCCTTACATGCAAGGCATCTAACTTTAAAAAAAAAAAAGTTGGATTTTGTGGGGCATAGAATAGGAAAATGTAACTAATTTGGTTGACTGGATTTATGGCTTTTACAATCCTCAGAGCTACTGTTTCCACAACTGCCTCTTAAAACAAATCCTCGCTTAGCTGTCTGGATGACAGCTCTCGAATCTTTTCTTCTGACGGAATGACTTGACTCGCGTGAATGAGCTGCGGGAAAGGACTTTAGCCATAATACGCTGCCGAGGTATTGGAAAAAGTGAGAAGGACGTGGTCAATTTGGAGCGCCTTCACCTCACTTTGGGATAAGAAAAAAGAAAAACTTCCAGTGGGGATGAAATCAGTGTAACCCTTCCCACAAGGAGAGAAGTCATAGCGAAGAAGTCAGAAACCCCCAATAAGATCACAGAAGGCAGGGATAAAACTTTCCTTAAATACGATCCGTACTAAAGAATTTTTTTCACTTCACGATCACGATTTCCGCAGTAGTGAAATTCCCCATGCTGACATTTTTAAAATTGCCCATTGGGTGAAATTTTCTACAGTAGATTTTTTTTCCTCACCCGCCATTTTCTCGTCCTTACCCTGCATTTTTTGGAACTCAATAAAACTGCGGATTCTGTGGGGTAAGGATTAAACTTAATGCACAGTTTTAAAAATGTCAATGTGGGGAATTCCACTGCTGCAGAAATGGTCTATGTGTACATGTGTTAAGAACTGTCGTTTCCAATTTATGTCCACCTTATGACTTAATGACCTTCAAAACATTCTATCATTAACAGCCTTGCTCAGGTCTTACAAACGGAGGGCCACATATTCAATCCATCACTATTTTTTAAGCAATCCCGATATTTCCCAATTTGCCTATGCAAAATAAGCCCTGTATATTCAGGAAATTCTCTCCTCCCTTCCCCATTTACACACAAGGCATCTTTTTTTAATGTCAGATTTTGTGGAGATAGAATATTTCACTTTCAAAAACAAAGGAAAAGGTGCATTATCACAGGACAAAATCCCCCCCATTCCCACTGAATTCTGGAAAACGATACTCAGATTTCTAACAAGAAGGGCCTAGTCTTGCAGCAGGTGCTAGTACTTTGGTTGCCATCCTCCAGGTAGGGCCTGAATTTCCCTCAAATTACAACAGATCTCCAGACTACAGATATCAGCTCCCACAGAGGAAATATGAAGAGCCCAGCTGGATCAGACTACTGGTCTATCTAGCCCAGCATCCTGTCTCACACAGAGGCCAAACAGTTCCTCTGGACTGCCAAAAGCAGGGCAGAGAGGATGAGGCCTTCTCCTGATGTTGCCTCCAGGCTCTGGGATTCAGATACTTGGTGCCTCTAAATCTGGAGGTTCCCCTCAGTTACCAAGGCTAGTAGCCATTGGTAGACTTCTCCTCCATGAATCTACCTAACCCTCTTTCAAAGCCACTTAACCACTACACCAAACTGGCTCTCCATTTCCTTTCGTCTGTCCTGAACCTAGTGCTCACCAGTTGCACTGAATACCCTCATGTTCTAGTATTTTGGGAGCTTTGAATAGTATGCTATAGTACCAATATAGTACCAATGCTATAGTACCAATTTCTCACAGGCTCTCTCCTGTTGCGGCTGTGTTCTTCCTAGGGATGCCAGCCTCCCGGTGGGACCTGGCGATCCCCTGGAATTACAACTCATCTCCAGACTACAGAGATCAGTTCCCCTGGAGAAAATGGATGCTCTGAAGGGTGGACTCTATGGTATCGTACCCCACTGAGGTTCCTGTCCTCCCCAGGCTCCATTTATTTAATTTTATTTAGCAGGTTTATATTCCACCTTTCCCATACAGGTAGGGTTGCCTAGTCCGATTCAAGAAATATCTGGGGACTTTGGGGGTGGAGCCAGGAGACATTGGAGGCGGAGCCAGGAACAAGGGTGTGACAAGCATCACGGAACTCCAAGGGAGTTCTGGCCATCACATTTTAAGGGACAGCACACCTTTTTAAATGCCTTCCTTCCTTAGGAGATAATGAAGGATAGGGGCACCTTCTTTTGGGGCTCATAGAATTGGACCCCCCAGTCCAATTTTTTTGAAACTCGGGGGGGATTTTGGGGAGAGGCACTAGATGCTATACTGAAAATTTGGTGCCTCTACGCCAAAAAACAGCCCCCCTCAGAGCCCCGGATACCTGCGGATCAATTCTTCATGATTTTCTATGGGAATAAATCTCCATAGGGAATAACAGAGTTCCCAGCAGATATTTCCCTCCCCTCCCCCCACTTCCTGATGACCCTGAAGCAGGGGGAGGGTCTCCAAACCGGGGGATCCCCTGCCCCCACCTGGGGATTGGCAACCCTACATACAGGCTCAGGGCGGGTTGCAGTCATGATAAAACAGTTAAAATACAGCAATAAATTAATAATATACCATTAAAAGAACACAGAGTTCCAGTTTGGTGTAGTGGTTAAGTGTGCGGACTCTTATCTAGGAGAACCGGGTTTGATTCCCCACACCTCCACTTGCACCTGCTGGAATGGCCTTGGGTCAGCCATAGCTCTGGCAGAGGTTGTCCTTGAAAGGGCAGCTGCTGTGAGAGCCCTCTCCAGCCCCACCCACCTCACAGGGTGTCTGTTGTGGGGGAGGAAGGTAAAGGAGATTGTGAGCCGCTCTGAGACTCTTCGGAGTGGAGGGTGGGATAGAAATCCAATATCTTCTTCATCTTCTTCTTCTCAATAAAACAGACTCAGGCGGGGCAGGCACATTTTACAGATTAAGACAGAGTTTTCAGCCCCTCATGGGGAGGACAGTAGATGATATAGACAGAAGGATGAAAGGACATCCGCTTGCCTCAACTGAAAGCCTGGCGGAATAGCTCCCTCTTACAGGCCCTACGAAATGGAAGCCAGTCTGGTAGGGCCCGGATCTCCATGGGAAGCTGATTCCACCGGGTTGGGGCCATTCCCAAAATCTCCAAGGGTTTCCCAACCTGGATCTTACAGCCCTACCTTCCCATTCCCTGGTGGTTGTCAGAGGGGAACCTGACAGCCCTAAGTACCGCCCCCGAATATCCTGGAGATTCCCAAGCTGGAATTGGCAACCCTATCTGCTACCATGATATTTTCTTTCAAATCCACCTTTCCAGGGCTTTTTTGTAGCAGGAACTCCTTTGCATGTTAGGTCACACGCTCCTGATGTAGCCAATCCTCCAAGAGCTTCCAGGGCTCTTCATACAGGGCCTACTGTAAACTTCAGGAGGATTGGCTGCATCAGGGGTGTGTGGCCTAATATTAGGCTTCCCAACCCTCCCGCTCTGGCGGGAGTCCCCTGGGTTTGCAGCCTCATCTCCCGGTCTTCAAGAAGTGGGAAGCGGGGGGGGGGGGTGGAGGGGGGGGGAGAACATACCTGTAGGCTTCATTATAGAGCTCCTGAGCCGTTTGTAAAATGTCTGCTCCTTTAAGGCTGCGCAGGGAGCAGGAAGGGCTTGGGAGAACAGCCCCGCCCTTTCTTTTGCTTTCGCTTTCACAGCAAGAGTTCTCCGGAAGAAGATCTGGTAAGTGTGTGTGTGTGTGTGTGTGTGTGTGTGTGAGGGAGGGGGCAGGGGATTCCCTGGTTTGGAGGCCCTCCCCCCTTTTAGAAAGCGCGGGGGGGGAGGGAAATGTCTACTGGGCATTCTATTATTCCCTATGGAGAACGATTCCCATAGGGAATAATAGGGAATTCATCCATTGGTATTGGGGGCTCTGGGGGGGCTATTTTTTGAGGTAGAGGCACCAAATTTTTCGTATAACATCTAGTGCCTCTCCCCAAAATACCCCCCAAGTTTCAAAACGACTGGACCAGAGGGTCCAATTCTATGAGCCCCAAAAGATGGTGCCCCTATACTTCATTATTTCCTATGGAAGAAAGGAATTTTAAAAGGTGTGCTGTCCCTTTAAATGTGATGGCCAGAACTCCCTTGGAGTTCAATTATGCTTGTCACATCCTTGTTCTTGGCTCCACCCCCAATGTCTCCTGGCTCCACCCCCAAAGTCTCCTGGCTCCGCCCCCAAAGTCCCCAGATTTTTCTTTAATTGGACTTGGCAACCCTACCTAATATGCAAGGGAGTTCCTGCTACCAAAAAAAGCCCTGCACCTTTCCATGTTTTTTTCCATTCCTTCTCTCTCCCTTCCTCTGTACAGTTTGGTTGCATCTGAGCTGCTAACGTTGTACGGGGCAATCCCCAAAATTGCAACGTCCCAAATATTTACATAAAATTTAAAGCTGCGTGCTTTAGTTACTTCCTAATGCAATTCCATTTGATTAACGAGCCTATTAATTCCTAGGGAGGGAGGAAATTATTATTTATTTATTTATTTTCGAAATGGCATTAGAGACGCCGCTTCTGCATTCAAAGCAACAACGGAATCTTGCAATCCGGAAAATAAATAAAAAGCAGGAAAACCGCAGCGAAATCCCGGTTTAAAAAGAAAACGTGCACCTCAGCAAGGGCTATTGCGGCCCCTCGGTGGATTGTCCCTTGTTCTAGAATAAACGCAGATCCCTAGAACATAATGGCAGTCTTTTATTCTACAACAGGGGTGGCCAAACTTGCTTAATGTAAGAGCCACACAGAACAAACATCAGAGGTTTGAAAGGCACAAGGTATGAACATCAGATGTTTGAGAGCGGAGGGAGGAAGGAAGGAAAACGGATGGAGAGGATGAGGGTGGGAGGAGGTGGAAAGGAAACAACTTTAACTTTAAATGACTTCTCTAAACTGCCAGCTGGCTTGGCTTGGAGAAATTATTTAAAGAGACAAGTGCCTTCTCCAAGCTGGCTGACGGGTCGGTGGGGGCTTCGAGAGCCGCGCAATATGTGTGAAAGAGCCACGTGTGGCTCCCAAGCTGCAGTTCGGCCACCCCTGTTCTAGAAAGTGAGGGCAGCATGTTGTTCTGCCCTGCAAATCACCAGATCTCTGCATAGTTTCCCTTCTTTTCTTTTCTTTTCTTTTCTTTCCAAATTTGGAACTTAAAACCCTTACAGCGACAGATGGGCAGAAAGCAAGGCGTGGCCGACAGAGATGAATCTTTTCCTTAACATCCCAGGCTGCAAAGATGTGTGTCCCCTCTTCTCCATATAGTGCAGCAATGTGGGTCTTTTACAATCCAGGGAAAGCGGCAAACACAAATCTGAGAAATATCATTTTACTGCTCTGCCAAGGCTAATTCGAAAAACACCAATGCGTTCATTTCTAAAGACCACCTCACCCCATAAAATGGTAATGCTCAACGGGTCTTTTATCACCCGGAAATAGCTTCACGGACTTGAAGGTCTACTCCTCCATCAGCCACCACTGACTTGGCGGGAGGGGGAAATGGGCATCTTTTCGAGATTGACTTGTCCCGCAGAATGGCGGCATATTTGGACTGAGGAGCCTTTGAGTTACAGAGCTTAGATCAAAAGCACTTGAGATGGGTTGAGCCCAGGCCCCTGTTGCTGACTAGAGTAGACCCTGGACTACCAGCCTAGCCACTAGGAGACTGAGGTGCAGATCAGAAAGGCCCTGCTTTGAATGTTTCTGTGGCCTCAGGCAAGCTGCTCACTCTAAGCCTCCATCCCCACTGTCATCTGCAATCTCAGGATAATACTAAAACCAACCAATGTTATAGGATGGCTGTCAGGTTTTTAAAAATTATTTTGTGTCTATTCAGTTTCCCATAACACGGCACATGCCCTGGAGAAAAACACAAATCCTAAATATGATTTTAAACTCTACGCATGTTAATTAGGAAGCAGGGCTTTTTTTGGTTGCAGGAACTCCTTTGCATATTAGGCTACACCCCCCTGATGTAGCCAATCTCCAAGAGCTTCCAGTAGGACCTAGAAGAAGAGCCCTGTAAGCTCTTGGAGGATTGGCTACATCAGAGAGGTGTGGCCTAATATGCAAAGGAGTTCCTGCAACCAAAAAAGTCCTGTTAGGAAGAAAGCTGAACATCCCAGAGCTTAATTTACAAGTCTTATGCTTAGCCAGACCATTGGTCTACTGTCCACTCTGACTGGTAGCAGCTCTCTATGGTAGAGGTCTTTCATGTCACCTACTCCCTGATCCTTTTAACTGGAGGTAGAATCATAGAACCATAGAATCATAGAGTTGGAAGGGACCTCCAGAGTCATCTAGTCTAACTCCCTGCACAATGCAGGAAATTCACAAATACCTCCCCCTAAATTCACAGGATCTTCATTGCTGTCAGAAGGTCATCTAGCTTCTGTTTAAAAACCTCCAAGGAAGGAGAGCCCACCACCTCCCGAGGAAGCCTGTTCCACTGAGGAACCGCTCTAATGGTCAGGAAGTTCTTCCTAATGTTGAGCCGGAAATTCTTTTGATTTCAACTCATTGGTTCTGGTCTTACCTTCTGGGACCACAGAAAACTATTCCACACCATCCTCTACATGACAGCCCTTCAAATACTTGAAGATGGTGATCATATGGAGATGTTGGGAACTGAACCGGAGATCTATAGCATGCCACACAAATGCACAACCATTGAACCATGGTTAGAGTGTTGGCTCTGAGCTGCAAAATACCTGGAGATTCTGGGTGTGGAGCCTTAGAAGAAGAGTTGGATTTCTACCCTGCCCTTCACTCAGCTTCTTACAATCTCCTTTCTGTTCTCTCCCTATAATGGTGATTAGTGGGGCTGAGAGAGCTCTGAGAGAACTGCTCTTGAGTGAACAGCTCTGAGAGAACTGGGACTGACCCAAAGTCACCCGGCTGGCTGCATGCGGAAGAGTGGGGAATCAAACCCAGTTCTCTAAATTTGAGTCCTCTGCGCTTAACTGATTACTGCTCTTGAATCTGATCGCTGTATCTGTTTTATGACGTTTTATAGTGATTCATTTTAATGTTGTTTTTAATGTAAGCCGCCCTGAGCCCGCTTGCGGGATTGGGCATGGTATAAATTGAAAAATTAAATTAAATTAAACCACTATACCAAACTGGAGGGTGGGGTGTGGAGAGGGGAGGTACTTCAATGGGGTATAAGGCCAGAGTCCACCATTCCAAGAGGCCATTTTTTTTCTTCAGGTGACGATCTCTGTCTCCTGGAAATCAGTTATAATTCCAGGAGATCTCCAGTCACCACCAGGAGGCTGGTAACCCTAGCATGGCCCCTTCCACTGAACAGGCACTTTCCATAGAAGGTGACCTTCAAAAACATATACAAGCATACAGTGAAATGATCGGGCTTTTAGTCCTGTATGTATACTTGGAAAGAAGTCTTCCTCAAATCAACCTGCATGATTTGTAATTCAAAAAACTTAATGCAGCCCCCCAGCCTTGCATAGGACCACCAGAGACACCATAACATGCTCATTTTTTTCCTGCCAGTCTGGGGCTACAGAAGATGGAAGGAGAGCCAGTTTGGTGTAGTGGTTAAGTGTGCAGACTCTTATCTGGGGGAACCGAGTTTGATTCCCCACTCCTGCACTTGCAGCTGTTGGAATGGCCTTGGGTCAGCCATAGCTCTCGCAGAGCTGTCCTTGAAAGGGCAGCTTCTGGGAGAGCTCTCTCAGCCCCACCTACCTCATAGGGTGTCTGCTTGTGGGGAAGGAAAATAAAGGAAGTTGTAAGCCACTCTGAGACTCTGATTCAGAGAGAAGGGCGGGGTATAAATCTGCAGTCTTTTTCTTCTTCAGACTCTTAGAAGGGCATTACGTCCAACTGATAATCTACATTTGGGTGGGTCTCAACAAGCTGTCCAATGGCTCTTCCTGATCAAGCTAAACATGGCCAGGATCGGTTAGGAAATCCTATTTATCATTCCCACTTTGTTCTCTCTGCCTTGGATGAGTTGTGATGATGTAAGTTCTATCGATTGCAGAGGGACTTCCAGAGATGAGTGCCCAGTGCCTTTAAGACCTCTGGGGGTGTCCTTGGGTTTATTTAGAAACTGAGCTGTTTGCATTCTGCAAAGTGGGAGCTCTCTTGCGGCTCTAGTCCCTATGATGTAAAACAGGGAGGGTCTCCCTATTTTGCTGCTAAAAAGGCAAGCTGTCAACCCAAAGGCACATTGGACTGTTTGCTTGGCTTTATGCAATTCCCCCTAGAACAGGACCAAAGCTTCTGGAACCTGGATTTGAATGCAGAACCACAGGTGAAGACCATGAGTCAGCTCTCCCCCTTCCCAGGCATTTGCAGTCCTGGCACTCTCTCTCTCTCTCTCTCTCCTTTCCTGCTATTCGAGCCAAAGGTCACCCACTTTTGGCAGCTTAAGTTTAACCCAGACTACTGCTGGGACACCTGTTGGAGATTCCATAAAAGCTCACATGAGTGGGATTCTCCTGAGGAGCAAAGGGCACGCAACAGCAGCATTAGCGAGACCCCGCCTCCCTGGCCGGTCCTCAGCATGTTATTTAGAAATGTACTTTCTGGTCCTCTGCAGTAAGCTCTCGTCTTTGGCTCCGGCTCAACTCCATTTTCTCACCCAAATCAGCACGCTAAACCAACCGGATTGTCCAAAGCTAACCCCTTGGTCTGCATTCACTCGCAGCTATATAGAATTTGAAAAAAAAAAAAAATAGAACCCTCCCCCCCCAAAAAAAAATATATATATTGATCTAATTCTCTATGATCTAAACTCGTTCTTAGTGTGTTCCGGGTGATACATTGGTGTTGCAATTGCTGCTTTCTAGTTAAATCCCCATCTGGGTAACAGCTAACGAGCTGACAACGGGACTTTGTATTGAGCAGATCCGGATAAGAATTTGGGGGAGACAGAAGAGAGGAGAGGAAGCCTTTTGAACATCCAGCTTTTGACTTCTTCTCGAGGAGCTTTAGCAACACCAAACAACAAACCAAGCAAAGGTTTCCCAATAGAGCCTCCGTCTGCGGCTCGCTCAGAGTCTCAGCCAGGGGGATCAAGACATCACGGCTCTGGGGGTTTGTCAGACAGCTAGGTGGTGGGTAAGAATCGCAGGATGTCGGACCTGCAAGTATGCCTCTTGAAAGCACCATGGGGAAAGCCCCCATGCCACTGCTCAGATACATTAAGGTACAGCTAATGAACCATAGTGGGGTGGAAGGAAAACCTGCCTCTTAATTTGGCTCAAAAATATGTTTCTTTGAGGATTTTAGGACCGGCCTTGCCTTCTAGGGACTTCTTTAAATTTAAAAAAAAAGGGGTAAAAGCTTTGAACAGTCAAGAGATTAATGCTGTCAAGGTCAGTTAAGAAATATTCTGCCCTGATTGTGTCAGTGTTCATATACAGATGACTTCTGCATTAAATGAAAATGCAGGAGTGTATTGGCCCCTAACCGTGTCCTACTTCATCACGGATGAAATAGACTAGGAAATAAAAAAAACCACACAAACGCGCCACAAAATGGGCAAACGAAGCACCTACATGGTTAAAGCGGCTACATTTGCATTGTTTTAAATTCTCTTTCCTCGTTGACCTTATAAATAAATCTCTTTCTTAACACACCCGAAGTCTTGAGAGGAGCCACTTTTTAAAAAACCATCCTAGCCCTGAAATGTCAGATGTACTTTTATGGCCTGTTTTTTTCTCTCTCTCTTTCTCTTGCACGCACACAAACACACACACACACACACAGAGATTCCTTTCTCTTTAGGATCTCGAGATCAATCCCTGTGCAACGTAGGCATCTTTTATCCATTCGAAAGGGGAGGGAGGCAACAGGGCCTTTACCTCTGCTTTTAAAAAAAAAATGAAAGAAAGTGAACCGCAAAAGTGGACAGCAAAGATTTCCTCTGGCGTTGCCTTTCAAAGCCTATACTGCAGTCAGCATATTGAATATTTAATGTCCTGATGAGCTCTCCCACCTGCTGACACAGCCAAAGTGACAGAACAATACACGCACTGGAACACGATCATCAATTGACTCTCCAGTCGGTCTGCCGTGTCAGACATTAAATAAAAAAAAAAAAGTGAACCTTTCTCTCTCCCTTACCCCCCCCCACACACTTTTTGCCTCTTCCGCCCTGTATCCCACGTTAGCGCCATTGCGAAGGTCCATACCTGAAATACATACTTCTTTACATTCCACAGTTTGCCAAGTTCATATGGGCATATAAAGAAGTATGTCGCTCAAGCAGGCAGTTTCGAAGCGAGCCCGTGAAGACGCTCGATTGTCCGAGCATCCACAGCCCAAGCAAGGTTCCATTTGCAGGGGGGGGGGGAAGGGGGGAAGGCAGACTTTTCCTGGCTCTCCACTAGTCCCTCCAATCCGATATAGATCAGTGCAGAGACGCCCAGCCACCTTGTCTCTGTCTAATCTCTGACTGTTCATAGACGCTCCTGTACAGGGACCTTTTTTCCTCTCCCAGAGACACCAGAAGTGAACAGTACAATATGCAAAAATGAATCAGTCCCAAGCAAATCCAGCAAGGTCATAAAAACCCCAACATTTTCACAGAAACAGGATACATTTTTAAAAGTCATTTATAAGACAGCACAGATTCCACAGAATCCACATTGCAAAATCTCTTCTTTTTTAAAAACACACACACACACACACACTTCCACTAAAACATGGAACTCCCAAACTATGATAAATATTCCCGATATACGTTATACAGAGTGACAAGAGAATTTTAATTTCTTTTCACACACCCTTTGGAAAACAGATTCCCTCTCTCAGCATACACACTGATGAAGACATTGCTTTCTTTCCCATTTAAGCCAACATTTGCCAGAGTCATCGACACCCAACCCTCAATCTCTTTCGAGAACATCAAACATTTTCTTTATAAACTTAAAATTAACATGTTTCATTCAATACATCTTTAAAAGCCCATCAAAGCAAAGCACCCCCCCTCACCCCCCAAAAATAAAATCTCCTAAACAGGAGAGTTTGGTCAATGGAGTTGGAGAGAAAACATAAGAAATAGGAGAGAATTTCAACCTTACCTCAGGAATCCAATGACATAATTTCCCCCCCTTTTCCAGGTCACTGAAAGTGAGACACAGCCTGAAGGATAAGAAACCCCATGAAGGAAATGGCTTGGGTTTTTGTTTTTTCTCTGGGTCTGTCCTCCTCTCTTTTTTTTGAGAAAAGAGACAGGAATTTTCTAAAGTATCTTCTGGCTGCACTTCGGGACATCAGAGGGTGCCTGAAGCAGACCTGCAGACAGGCAAAAGGACAGACAGAGCAGAAATGGCCCCCAAGGGATGCATGGGCTGGAATGATGGTCGTGTGAGTTACTCCCCCGTTGCCTGCATGTAAGAGTGTGCCCATGTGTGTCAAACCCTTGTCTCTCCCTCCTGTTTGCATCAGGCAGTCTCTTTCTCTTGCTCCCTCTTTTTTTCCCCTCCTCGCTCCCTCTCTCCTCCTCCTCCTCCTCCTCTCTCTTTTCCTCCCCTCTTCTCACGGGTTACCTCACGCCCGCTCTGAGCTTTAAAGCTCCCCTAACAATGAGGTCCGAGTGGCACCGCTGAGAATGATGAGTGTACTGAATAGGAGACTATTGTGAGCCGGATTTAGACATCCAGCAAACTAGGAGGTCACACTGGGTGCATAATGCTCGTTCAGCATTGCTGTAATGGTGAGTGAGCCGCTTGTCCACTCACCTGCACCATCTGACGGCTACCTCCTCTCTCTCTCGCTCTCTCTCTCTTTCCCCCTCTCCCTCCCTCCCTGCCACCAGCCTGAGCCATGCAGATCAATACCAATTTACAGGCAAATGCAGAGCAGCTGCCTTAATGTTAACGAATTTTACCATTTCTCACAGTCTTCTAATGAACCCTTTAAAGAGGGTTTAAGTAAACTTAGCAAGTGGCAAACTAAGCACTTTGGAATACTTAATTGTATCGATGGGTCCAGCAACCCCATCCTCCTGCCCACCGCGTCGCAGTTTACAATGAAACCATGGACAAAAGATGCCCCTCTCTAATCCCCTCCCCAACTTGCACCAAACCACTATGATCAAGCCGAGAAATAACAGTACCAATCATTAGACAAAGTGGACTCTCTTGACGTTCTACCAATTCTCTTGACGAACCTTTCTGTCTTGCTCAAAGCCAATGCGCTGATTCGGTTAAATAAATAATCTCTTTTTTAAAAAAAAAATAAAAATAAAATGTGATTGGATACTCCCATAATTCCGCTGGCATTTCATGTTCGTATCTTTTTTAAGTACGAATTTCAACTACAGCTGAATTTTCAGGGAGTTGGATTCAATAGACGGGAGAGACTGCTTCCTCAGGTTTCTCCAAGCCAGTGGAATCAAGTTCAGCGGGACAGATCCGGGATATGGAATCAGCGCATACGCTAAAAGGGAGGGCCAAAAAGTATCCTGCCTCAGCAATCATCCACAAATAGCCAAATCCAGGCAGATCTGATTAAGAACCAGACCTTCAGTTAGCTTCGTCTTGTTCCAGTGGGGAAAAAGTCATTAAAATAGCCACAAGTGGGCAGAAATATTCAACAACTTCTCTTTCTTTTTCCACCTTTAAAATTATTACGCAAGACACTCTGTGGCGATCAACATTAGCAGGGTGTCCCTGAATATTTCCACAGTTTCTCTGCACAAATGGAACACTCGCTAATTGGCGACCAGGGGAATTCTTGGATACCCAGATACAAAATGGACAGGCCAGACTCTATAAAGATAACAGGAGAGAGTAGGGCCGTCTCTTTCCAAAACAGCAAAGACTTAGGAGAAAGTCACCTCAAAGTTGGTTGAGTCTGGCATGAGATTAATACAGGGGCCACTGGCTGCTGTTGGAGAGGTGCTTTGGGGAAGAAGGATGAATAATTTGCGTTACATTCGCCCTGCACTGTGTTTGTGACTGCCAAAAAAGTCCTTTCTCTCTCTCTCCCTCTTCCCTCTTTTCTTTTAGCACAGCAGAATTATATAGCTCAGCTGCTGCTTTTACATTTAGTCAGGGTTATTTATCATTTTCACACCCTCAAGGATAACAGAGGGCAACCGAAACTCTTCGTGTTCATCTGAAGTGGCTGGTTCATTCGTAAGGGGAGTGGGGGTGGTGGAATTGTGCATGAGAAGGTGGGGGGAAGCCAGACGCTAGGAAAAGAAGAATCCTTTTTCTTCTCCCTTTAAACTTGGGAAGAGGCTAAAGAGGAAAGAGAAGCCGGAGAAAGAGAGAGTGCACTCTGCTGTGGGCGTGGCGGCAAAAAGGCTGCGCCCTAATAGTGAAGCTCCTGAGCTGCACCCCTTTGCCAAAAAAAGAACACCAACCTCGAATATTCGCAAAATGGCCATTCATGCTGAGAAATAGGACAGAATGCCAAGGCCAAAGCAAGACAGAGAAACCAAGTGGAAGCAATTGGTGGGAAAAGTTGGAGCACAAGGGAGATGGACTCAGCCTGCCCAGCAAATGGGTGTATTATTATTATTATTAATTATTATTATCATTATACCAGTTCTCAACATGAGCAAGAGTTACACTAGAGCCCATTCCGGAGCAATGCAGCAAGTCTTGCGACCGCTTCCCTGACTACGCAATTGCACATTCTTGCTGAGTGTTAGGAATTCATTCTTCCCCGTGCACACATGCACGGCACAGACCGGGGAGGGAACCCCACTGAGTTAGAGAAGCTGCAACCCGGAATGCCTCAATGTGGGAGCAGCCCCGCTGGAAGGAATGGGGGGCCGCGCCACAGAATGCGAATCAGCGACTGCAGCCGTAACACAGAAGTATGCATTTGCACAGGCAAGGAACCCGCGCATGTGGTGGTCTCGAACTTATAGAGAGGCACCGCTATGAACATACCACTATGACATGTGGAAACATTGAGGCAGCTACACACTCCAGGCAGACGGAGCTCTAAGGCTCACTTGCTTGCAAGCAACTGGAGCAAGTCTGTGATATTAAGCATTAGACAGAACTAATTTATATGCACTTGTGTGTGTATGTGTATAGATATAGATATAGATATAGATATATACACAGGCACACACACACGTACATGAGACACACACATATGTACGTGTGTGTGTGTCTGTCTCTCTCTCTATATATATATACAGACACGCATACACAGCTACAGAACACTCACATACGTCAGATACCTAGATCCTTTTCAATTAGATACAACTTTCTAAGTATGAATGGAGGGACCTCTCAGTCTAATATTCAAGGCCAAGGGGGAAAAAAAACCTGTCATCTTGGAGAGATGCTCTCACTTGTAACTCACATCCCAATTTCCTTGCCTTGCAAAATGTACCTTTTCTTCCCACGGCTGTTTCTTCCTCACCTGCACCCCACCTCAACCCCCCACACCCCCTACCCTGCCCCCCCCATCCTGATTACCCATAAATCATGCACAGGTAATTCATGCTCCCATCCTCAGTATCGCAACGGTGAATCACTGCAACGGTCGGAATCACTGCAAGTTAGGCTTAAGTTTAACCCCCCGTGTCCCCCCCTCTCCCATTTCCCTTCCTGACTATCGTTCCAGCTTACGGCCACTAGTTATTAATATCAAAAGCTTCTCCTTCCCACCCCCCCACCCCACCCCAGCCCAGCCCAGCCCCTCCACCCCCACCCTGACCACAGCTGTCATTAAGCCTGCTGGTATCTGAACGAGGCATTTCAAAGATGGGTTTAACCTTGTGAAATGACTGCATGTCAAAGTTCTAGCGTTTCAGTTCAGATTATTCTAGTCCACTGCTTGCTCTGCAGTTTTTTTTTTTAAATGCGGAGTGTGTTACAGCATTAGAATAACAACAACAAGGGGGGGAGAAAGGAAAGGGGGGGAGAAAGAAAAGAATCCTCGACAGCCTAACGCTAAACCCCCCCCCCCTTCCCATGGGCAACATCATGCACACCATCGATGCCGGATCCAGCAGCATGCATTTTCAGTGAACGACCAAGTTGGTTGCATCCACCAGGGAAGTCCTGCAATAAGTCCCTTTAAAACAATGCTCAGCTGGTGCAGTTGAGAGAGAGAAGGTGGGGGGGAAGGCAGATAGTAAAGGGGCACCGAAGGGAGGGGTAGGTGTGGGGGGGGGGAGGAAGAGAGAAAAAAAGACATACCAGTTAGAAGATTTTTTTTTTGTCTGTTGCAGCAGTGGAAGTCACCAGAGCCACTAGCTGAAAGCTGAATCAGCTTTCGAGAGTTAGGGATGCATAGAGGAGGGTCATAGAATCACAAGGTAATAATGCGTTGCATGCAGCAGCCGTCAGCCTTTTCCTTAAAGCTAATCTCTAATGCAAGAGGGGAGAGAGAGAGAGAGAGAGAGAGAGAGAGAGCAGGCCCCAGTAATGGTATTAGACCTTACTTGGAGAGAGAGAGAGAGAAAGAGAAAGAGAGAGAATTCAGGCAACCCCACCCCACCCCCCCAGCTTTCTTCCATCTCTTCCATACATTCCCCCCCCCCCCTACACAGATACACATACGCTCCACCTCACCACCACCCCCTTCCTCCTCAGCTAGGCTTCACTATATCTCTTTGCCTCCTGCAGCATCTCCATCAAAGGTGGAGAGGAAAAGAGAGCTCTCGCCACGCTTACGGCTGAGGCTAGAGAGAGAGAGAGAGAGAGAGTGCGGAGAAGAAGAGAAGGGCGACGCAGGAGTTAAGGCAAAGTAACCTGCCATGTGCAGGAAGCTGCCTGCTATGCACCTCCAAGCAGAAAGCCTGGATCTTCTCGCCCCTCTATTATTATTATTATTATTTTGGCTGTCATTCAGAACTCTCCCACTGGCTCTTCCCCTCCCCTCTGATTTTGCTTCAAAACCCTTTCAAAAAAATTTTTTTTGCTCTTCCCCCAAAGGTCAACCTAAGGTAGAGGTCAGAAGGAAACAAAAGCGAGGAAGGAAGGAAGATGGGAGGGAGGGAGAAGGGGTGGGGTAGGGGGGGGGGATTTGAGGGGGGGGGGAAGGGAGGGAGACCTGCACAGAATCCGGGGGTGCCAGGCAAAGCCGCTGGTCAGGAAACGAATCCACCTTTCCAGTGCTTATATACCCAGCTAAGCATCCAAAACATGTGCCCGAGCCGAGCGGGCCTCTTCTCCTGCCATTCCCTCCCTGACCATATTTAGTCACCCAGGGCAAAAAATAGCCTGTCAGCTGGAGAGGGCCGAGCGGGGAGTGTTCGGAGTTCAATCCCTTCTCTCAGCCCATTGACTACTACTCCTGCAGGGTCCTGACTCTGCCCTTTTTTTTTCTTTATACTCCCCCCTCAGAGCTATTTTTAGCTTGGCCATAGAGAGAGGCCTCTCAGCTTACCACAGGCCAGAGGGCCCCATGGCTTCTTTGCCAGGCCCTGGCTATGTATGGGCTCCTCTGGAGCTCCCAGGCAGGCCCGAAACAAAGAACCTTCTTCTTCCCACCTTGGGTGCCACCTGAGCAGAAGGCATGGAAGGTGGGGTTCCTCTTTTCTCCCTGGCTGGACAGGAAGGAGAATTCAGCCGCCGGTGGTTCTTCTTGCGACAGAACAAGGGGGAAAGCGCCAGAACTGGCTGTGTTGTGCCATTGAGAAGTGTATTGCTGCTACACTAGGTCACTACTGACACATGCACCTGCTGATGTGACCTTGGGTCAGCCACAAGTTCTCTCAAGGCTATTCTGCTCCAGAGCGGTTCCGGGAGAGCTCTCTCAGCCCCATCTACCTCACAGGCAATACTCCTTCTAAGCTGTGGAGACTTGTGAGCAAAATGCTACGTCATGAGCTATAGGCGTTACAGTTGTGAGTTACTGTAAACTAGCTTGCTCTGGGGCCGTTTTTTCCTGAGCTAAGACAAAAATGTGTGAGCCAGAGGCTAAACAACTGTGAGCTAGCTCACACTAACTCAGCTTAAAGGGAACGCCGCTCACAGGGTGTCTGTTGTGGGGAGGGGAAGGGAAAAGGAGATTGTAAGCCGCTTTGAGACTCCTTTGGGTAGTGAAGGGCAGGGTATAAATCCAGTCTCCTCTTCTTCTTCCTTCATTCTTTCTCGTACAGTTGACAGCTCTGGATTGGCAAATAGGTGGAGATTCTGGCAGTGAAGCCTGGAGAGGGGAGGGTTTGGGGAGGGGAGGGGAGGGACCTCAGCAGGGCGCAAGGCCATAGAGTCCGCCCTCCCAAGTGGCCATTTTCTCCAGGGGAGCTGCCCCTGGTCAACTGGAGATCAATTGTAATAGCAGGAGATCTCCAGGTGCCACCTGGTGGATGGCAACCCTCCTTTGTCTTCTGGCCCACTTTCTTTGAGAGCCAGCTTGGTGAAGTGGTTAAGAGTGGCAGACTCTGATCTGGAGAACTGGGTTTGATTCTCCACTCCTCCTCCATGTGAAGCCTGCTGGGTAACCAGGTCTCTCAGAGCTCTTTCAGCCCCATGTACCTCACAAAGTGTCTGTTGTAGGGAGAGAAGGGAAGGTGATTGTAAGCTGCTCTGAGACTCTGAGTGAAGGGCAAGGTATATATGTAATTTCTTCTTTTGGTGAGCCAGTTTGGTGTAGTGATTAAGTGTGCGGACTCTTATCTGGGAGAATTGGGTTTGATTCCCCACTCCTCCACTTGCACCTGCTGGAATGGCCTTGGATCAGCCATAGCTCTGGCAGAGGTTGTCCTTGAAAGGGCAGCTGCTGTGAGAGCCCTCTCCAGCCCCACCCACCTCACAAGGTGTCTGTTGTCGGGGAGGAAGGTAAAAGAGATTGTGAGCCGCTCTGAGACTCTTTGGAGTGGAGGGTGGGATATAAATCCAATATCTTCTTCATCTTCTTCTTCCCTGGATGGTAGCATCTTCAGAAGATGCTTCCATCCAGCATCCCTAGAAAGTGCAACCAAGGAGCAGAGGAACTGAGTGCCTGTATAGAAAAGAATTCTTGAAGAGTCCAAATCCTCAAATCAGATCGATTGAATTGTGTAGTGATGCAAAAGCTGTACGACACAACCACACAAGAGCAGTGTTTGTTTAGAACAGATGCTTTCTATTCTTGTCATTTTTCTCCCAGCAGCTTACATAGCTAGGTTATAATTCATGCCACCTGGGTTCACATTTGGCCACTCTCTTTGGAAGGATGTGCCATCCATGCTGGGCATCTAGTACCATTTGCGCCTCCAAAGCCATGTCTTCCAAGCCCATGTCTTGGATCCAGGCAATGCAAGGGGTGGAGAGTGACAATAACTTCAGAAGCGACCAACTGAAGCCAGGCTTGGTCCTTCCCGTGAATGGAAAAGCATTCCAAGTTATTCAGTCTAGGGTTGCCGGGTCTAATTCAAGAAATATCTGGGGACTTTGGGGATAGACCCAGGAGACATTGAGGGTGGAGCCAGGAGCAAGAGTGTGGCAAACATGATTGAACTCCAAAGGAAATTCTGGCCATCATATTTAAAAGACCACACTCCTTTTAAATGCCTTCCCTTCATTTGGAAATAATGAAAGATGGAGGCACCTCCTTTTGGGGTTCATAGAATTGGACCCCCTGGTCCAAGCTATTTGAAACTTGGGGAGCCTTTAGAAGGGAGGCCCCGGATGCAATGCTGAAAATGTGGTGCCTTTACCTCAGAAAACAGCTCCCCCAGAGCCTCAGATTGATTCTCCATTATACCCTAAGAGAACTGATCTCCCTAGGGAATAATGGAGTGCCCAGCAGACATTCTCCCCCCCCACACACTTTCTGATGACCCTGAAGCTGGGGGAGGGCCTCCAAACCAGATAATCTCTGCCCCCAACTGGGGTCTGGCAACCCTAATTCAGACTACTCTGCATACCAGATAGCCAATTAGCCAGCATAGCTGGGCCACCTTCTACAGCCATGGGTAAAAAATAAGCAAGCATGACCAAGTCATGGGAGTTCGACCATCTCCAGTGCCTGTTTGAAGCTTAAGGATTATGACTGGCAGACGCTAGAAAACTATGCTCTCTACCCCTGCAAAGAATCAGTCTAAGAAGCAGGGCTTTTTTGTAGCAGGGACTCCTTTGCATATTAGGCCACACACCCCTGATATAGTCAATCCACCAAGAGCTTACATGGCTCTTGTTACAGGGCCTACTGTAAGCTCCAGGAGGATTGGCTACATCAGGGGCAGGGGTGGAATTCAAGCAGGAGCTCCTTTGCATATTAGGCCACATCTCCCTGATGTAGCCAATCATCCGAGAGCTTACAAAAAAGAGCCTTGTAAACTCTTGGAGGATTGGTTACATCAGCAGGATGTGGCCTAACATGCAAAGGAGTTTCTGCTACAAAAAAAAAAAAAATGAAGATCCCTCCCCCACCCCCAGTGAGGCAGGAAGGGAAGCACTCTTGCAGAAGGACAGATATTTTAAGGAGCAATCACCATTTTTGGCCTATAATCTCTGTGAGCACAGTTAATGTTCACAGGGCATGTTTAGTAGAAAAGGCCCAGCAGGAACTCATTTGCATATTAGGCCACACTCCCTGATGTCACCATTGTTTCACACAGGGCTTTTTGTAGAAAAGGCCTAGCAGGAACTCATATGCATATTAGGCTACACCCCTGATGCCAAGCCAGCTGGAACCAAGTTCCTGTGTATTCCTGCTCGAAAAAAAGGTTCATATTCTCATTCTGCCATGGAAGCTATCCAGATGACCTTGGACCATCTGGACCTTGGACTCAGTCTCACTTAACTCCCATGCAGGGTTGTGAGGATAAAATAGTGGAGATGAGAATGACATAAGCCACACCGCATCCCCGTTGAAGCAAAGGTTTAGGTATTAGTGAAGCAAATAACTAAATACATATACAAATAACTAAATACAAATGGGAGTATCAAAGAAGGGTGTCAACTGCCTTTGGATTACCCCAGTCATACTTTTTCACCCCCACCACCCATTTCTTGAAGATTCGCTGCTCCTTCTCTGACACCCAGGACTGGCTCGCCCACTAGGCAAATTAGGCATTTGCCCAGGGTGCCGGGAGGGGGCGCCGAATTGGGCTCCCCCCCCCCTCCCAGTACCCCAGATAAATGTCTAATTCCCCCCACCCCGGCACACTCAGAGGAGCGATAGCAGCCTCCCCCCTAACCCACTTTAACCCACAATCTCAGTAAAGCATTCTCTTAAGAAAGCGCATGCTGATAAGGCTTCACATCCCCCATCGCTGAAGTTGCGGTGCCACAAAGAAAAGAAGAAGGGAGGGGGCAGAAGGGAGGGGCAGCACTGCAGAGGGGGCGCGGCGTGGCAAGTCTGCTTGGGACACCAAGCACCCGCAGGCAGACCTACCGACACCGTTTCCCTTTCTTTCATACATGGTGGAGGAACTGTGATGGAGCATCTGCCTGGCATGCAAAAGATCCTGGGTTCAATCCCCAGCATATCTGGTTATAAAAGGTCAGGTAGTTGGTCCCAGGCAAAACGTCTTTCATATCACCTACTGCCTGGTCTCTCCCCCTCCTCCTGATATATCATATTTTATTGAGTTTTCAAAGTAAAATACAAAGGGAAAGGATGGGAAAAGGGGAACGGGAAAGTAACATCCATAAACATTTTTACTATTGCAAGATTATCTCGTTTTCTGCAACATAGTCTCAACAAAATAACAGCCATAATGCCTGCAAATCTATTATCATCCTTCATTTTATAATTCTATGACCTTCACATATCTAGAGACGGACAGACAGACAGACAGACAGACAGACAGACAGACAGACAGATAGATAGATAGATTTGACTGGGGAAGACCATGGCGAACCAACCCATAAAAAGTCTGCCATGAAAACGTTGTGATGCGATGTCACCCCAGAGCCGGAAATGACTGGTGCTTGCACAGGGGACTACCTTTACCTTTTTTGGTATTCAATCGCACAATCGAGTCCGACTCTTTGTGACCCCATGGACCAAGTCACACCAGGCCTTCCTGTCTTCCACCACCCTCCGAAGTCTGCTCAAATTCATATTAGTTACATCAGTAATGCTGTCCAGCTGGTATACCATTTATTAACTGCCTGGTCCTTTAAATGGAGAATCCAGGGATTTAATTTGGGACCTTCGAGATGTCAAGCAGATGCTCTACAATTGAGCCATTCCCCTCCCTTTATTTCCCAATGAGCGCCCACTTTTGCATTTGTGAAGAAGGGGGGAGAATCAATGTTTCCTTCCAGGAAATGTCAAGGTGGGGCTAGTAAATTAATATATATATTTAAAGCAGAGATAGTTTGGTTTCCCCAATCTTAGGCCATGAGCAGAAGGATGTCTCAAGAGCTCACAGGGCTCAAGAATCACAGGAGAATTTATCCCCAATTGGGACGGTTACAGTACAATCTTAAGCAGGTCTACTCAGAATCCCATTCAGGTCTATTCAGGGGGGCTTACTTCTAGGAAAAGTGTTCTTAGGATTGCACTGTTTTGGGTGGAAAGTGCTATCAATTCACAGCTGACTTATGGAAACCCCACAGGGCAGGGGCGGCCAAATTTGCTCAACTCAAGAGCCACATAGAATAAATGTCAGATGTTTGAGAGCCACAAGACATGAACATCTGATGTTTGAGAGAAGGAAGGAAGGAAGGAAGGAAGGAAGGAAGGAAGGAAGGAAGGAAGGAAGGAAGGAAGGAAGGAAGGAAGGAAGGAAGGAAGGAAGGAAGGAAGGAAGGAAGGAAGGAAAATAGATGGGGAGAGGGAAAGGAGGAAAGAAAGCAACTTTAATTTTAAATGTGTTCGCCAAGCTGGCTAGGCTTGGAGATGTGATTTAAAGAGACAAATGCCTTCTCCAAGCCAGCTGATGGGATGGTGGGGGGCTTCAAAAGCCACACAATATATGCGAAAGAGTGACATGTGGTTCCCAAGCTGAGTCATGGAGTAAAAGGACAGGTCCTCTTGTGGATCAAAAACTGGCTGAGTAATAGGAAGCAGAGAGTGAGTATAAATGGGCAGTCTTCGCAGTGGAGGACGGTAAGCAGTGGGGTGCCGCAGGGCTCGGTACTGGGTCCCATGCTCTTTAACTTGTTCATAAATGATTTAGAGTTGGGAGTGAGCAGTGAAGTGGCCAAGTCTGCGGATGACACTAAATTGTTCAGGGTGGTGAGAACCAGAGAGGATTGTGAGGAACTCCAAAGGGATCTGTTGAGGCTGGGCGAGTGGGCGTCGACGTGGCAGATGCGGTTCAATGTGGCCAAGTGCAAAGTAATGCACATTGGGGCCAAGAATCCCAGCTACAAATACAAGTTGATGGGGTGTGAACTGGCAGAGACTGACCAAGAGAGAGATCTTGGGGTCGTAGTAGATAACTCACTGAAAATGTCAAGACAGTGTGCGTTTGCAATAAAAAAGGCCAACGCCATGCTAGGAATGATTAGGAAGGGAATTGAAAACAAATCAGCCAGTATCATAATGCCCCTGTATAAATCGATGGTGCGGTCTCATTTGGAGTACTGTGTGCAGTTCTGGTCGCCGCACCTCAAAAAGGATATTATAGCATTGGAGAAAGTCCAGAAAAGGGCAACTAGAATGATTAAAGGGCTGGAACACTTTCCTTATGAAGAAAGGTTGAAACGCTTGGGACTCTTTAGCTTGGAGAAACGTCGACTGCGGGGTGACATGATAGAGGTTTACAAGATAATGCATGGGATGGAGAAAGTAGAGAAAGAAGTCCTTTTCTCCCTTTCTCACAATACAAGAACTAGTGGGCATTCGATGAAATTGCTGAGCAGACAGGTTAAAACGGATAAAAGGAAGTACTTCTTCACCCAAAGGGTGATTAACATGTGGAATTCACTGCCACAGGAGGTGGTGGCGGCCTCAAGCATAGCCACCTTCAAGAGGGGTTTAGATAAAAATGTGAAGCAGAGGTCCATCAGTGGCTATTAGCCACACAAAAAATTGCCACTGTGTGACACAGAGTGTTGGGCTGGATGGGCTATTGGCGTGATCTAACATGGCTTCTCTTATGTTCTTATGTTAAGCTACCCCTGCCATAACTGTTTCAAGGCAAGAGATTAACAGAGGTGGCTTGCCATTGCCTGCCTGTTTCATGACCCTGATATTCCTTCCTCTCCCATCTAAACACTAGCCAGGAATGTCCCTGCTTAGCTTCTGAGATCTGATAAGATTGGATTAGCCTGGGCTAGTCAGGTCATAAGAACATAAGAGAAACCATGTTGGATCTGGCCAGTGGCCCATCAGTCGAACACTCTGCGTCACATAGTGGCCACCCCTCCCCCAGTACCATCAGGAGGACCCCTAGTGGGGCCAGGACACTAGAAACCTTCCCACTGTTGCCCCCACCCCACCCCAGTCTCCAAGAACACAGAGCATCACTTGCCCCAGACAGAGAGTTCCATCTATTCCTTGTGACTAATAGCCACTGATGGACTCTGCTCCATATGTTTATCCAATCCCCTCTTGAAGCTGTCTGTGCTTGTAGCTGCCACCACCTCCTGTGGCAGTGAATTCCATGTGTTAATCATCCTTGGGGTGAAGAAGCACTTCCTTTTGTCCATTCTAACCCAACTGCTCAGCAATTTCATTGAGTGCCCGCAAGTTCTTGTATTGTGAGAAAGGGAGAAAAGTACTTCTTTCTCTACCTTCTCTATCCCATGACTAATCTTGTAAAACTCTATCATGTCACCCCTCAGCCATCATTTCTCCAAGCTAAAGAACTTCAAGCGCTTTCACAGTTCTTCAAGGGGAAAGTGTTCCAACCCTTTAATCCTTCTAGTTGCCCTTTTCTGTGCTTTTTCCAATGATATAATATCTTTTTTGAGGTGTGGTGACCAGAATTGTACACAGTATTCCAAATGAGGCTGCACCATCAATTTAAACAGGGAGATTATGATACTGGCTGATTTGTTTTCAGTTCCCTTCAGAATAATCCCCAGCATAGCGTTTGCCCTTTTTTTTAATTGCAGTTGCACATTGTCTCAACAGCCAGAGAGAGCCAATTTGGTGTAGTGGTTAAGTGTGCGGACTCTTATCTGGGAGAACCGGGTTTGATTCCCCACTCCTCCACTTGCACCTGCTGGAATGGCCTTGGGTCAGCCGTAGCTCTGGCAGAGGTTGTCCTTGCAAGGGCAGCTTCTGGGAGAGCTCTCTCAGTCCCACCCACCTCACAGGGTGTCTGTTGTGGGGGAGGAAGATAAAGGAGATTGTGAGCTGTTCTGAGACTCTGAGATTCAAAGTGGAGGGCAGGATATAAATGGAATATCATCATCATTTCTTCTTCTTCTTCTTCTTCGTCAAGATTTTCATTGAGTTATCTAACACAACTCCAAAATCGCTCTCTTGGCCAATCACTTGCCAGTTCAAAAACCACCAGTCTCCGCCAGTTTGGTCAGCGCATTGCACTTAGTATTTTTAGTGTTCCAGGGTAAAAATACGTAAGCTGCAGTTCCCCTAAAGCTAAACAGTACATGTGCGCAAACTGTTCATGATTCAGAGCTTGACAACTATTAATGTTCAACTGCTCAGACCTGCAAGCAAACATAAACCCAGTCCTAAATCCAAAAGGTTCCCACCGCCATCACGAAACCCTTTGTTTTAGCTGTAATCTTTGTACTTGGTAGTCATTTGCAGTTTTGGGGAGCAGTAATTTCTGGATATGTGCTTATGTGGCAGTCCCCACTGAAGGCATTGCAACCAGGGGTGGAATTCTAGCAGGAGCTCCTTTCCATATTAGGCCACACATCCCAACGTAGCCAATCCTTCAAAAGAGCTTACAGGGCTCTTTTTTGTAAGCTCTTGGAGGACTGGCTACATTAGGGGTGTGTGGTAGGCTTCCCAATCCCCAAGTCCCAGCGGGGGATCCCCTGGTTTTACAGGCTTCCCTCCTCCCCCAGCCAGCTGGCCAGTGGGGGAAGCCCCGCCCCCCACAGCCATCATGCACCTCCATGAATGATTCCCATAGGGAATGATGGGGAATTAATCCGTGGGTATCGGGGGCTCTGGGAGGGGCCTGTTTTTTGGGTTAGAGGCACCAAATTTTCTGTATAGCATCTAATGCCTCTCCCCAAAATACCTCTGAAGTTTCAAAAAGATTGGACCAGGGGGTCCAATTCTATGAGCCCCAAAAGAAGGTACCCCTATCCTTCATTATTTCCTATGGAAGGAAGGCATTTTAAAAGGTGTGCTGTCCCTTTAAATGCAATGACCAGAACTCCCTTGGAGTTCAATTATGCTTGTTACGCCCTTGCTCCTGGCTCCACCCCCAAAGTCCCCAGATATTTCTTGAACTGGATTTCGCAACCCTAGTGTGTGGCCTAATATGCAAAGGAGCTCCTGCTAGAATTCCATCCCAGATTACAGCCATTCACTGCCCACTGAGCATTCTAGAGAGCATTTAGCTTCCATGACCATAGCATGTGCTTACCTGGTTGCTTCTCGAATGTGCCTATTTTTGACAGCCCGGGACTCAGACGAGGGGTGACCAATTGCTTCAGATTTTCCAATGCAAACCGTGTAATACAATATACCTATATTCTGAATCCAAAAATTAATTCCTGATATTGGTCTGCTTTCATTTTCCCAGGGTACAGACATGAGCCAGTGACTCAGAAGTATGGGTTTGACAGAGAGATTGTCCAGTCACTATAGAGAGCCGGTTTGGTGTAGTGGTTAAGTGTGCGAACTCTTATCTGGGAGAACCGGGTTTGATTCCCCACTCCTCCACTTGCACCCGCTAGCATGGCCTTGGGTCAGCCGTAGCTCTGGCAGAGGTTGTCCTTGAAAGGGCAGCTGCTGTGAGAGCCCTCTCAGCCCCACCCACCTCACAGGGCGTCTGTTGTGGGGGAGGAAGGGAAAGGAGATTGTAGGCCGTTCTGAGTCTGATTCAGAGAGAAGGACAGGGTATAAATCTGCAATTCTTCTTCTTCTTCTATAATCAATTGATCTTCCTGCTGAACATGATCATCCAGGTTGGTATTTTAATTCACAGTCAGGTCCAGCCCTACCACTAGGCAGACTAGGGGATTGCCTAGGGCAGGGGTGACCAACGGTAGCTCTCCAGATGTTTTTTGCCTACAACTCCCATCAGCCCCAGCCAGCATAGCCAATGGCTGGGGCTGCTGGGAGTTGTAGGCAAAACATCTGGAGAGCTACCGTTGGCCACCCCTGGCCTAGGTCGCCAGCCTTCTAGGGGCACCGAATCGGGTACTCCCCTGTGGGAGGGGGGGTGCCAGAAGTTAGCCTTGCCTAGGTTGCCCGACAGTCTAGGCCTGGCCCTAGGGTTGCCAAGTCCAATTCAAAAAATATCTGGGGACTTTGGGGGTGGAGCCGGGAGACTTTGGGGGTGGAGCCAAAATCAAGGGTGTGAGAAGCATAATTGAACTCCAAAGGGAGTTCTGGCCATCACATTGAAAGGGACGGCACACCTTTTCAATGCCTTCCTTCCATAGGAAATAATGAAGGATAGGGGCACCTTCTTTTGGGGCTCATAGAATTGAACCCCCTGGTCCAATCTTTTTGAAACTTGGGGGGTATTTTGGGGAGAGGCACTAGATGCTATGCTAAAAATTTGGTCCTCTACCCCAAAAAACAGCTCCCCCAGAGCCCCAGATACCCACAGATCAATTCTCCATGATTTTCTATGGGAATAAATCTCCATAGGGAATAATAGAGTTCCCAACAGACATTTCCCTCCCCTCCCCCCGCTTTCTGATGACCCTGAAGCAGGGGGAGGGCCTCCAAACTGGGGATCCCCTGCTCCCACCTGGGGATTGGCAACCCTAGTTAGTTCACGTGCTCTGCAAGGCAAAGGCATTGCTTGTGCACACAGGCAGGCAGGTAGGGCTGAAGAGACTTGGAAGAAATAGTGGCAGAGATTCAACAACAATGCCCCCATTCCCTGTGACCAGGGGTGGCATTCTAGCAGGGGCTCCTTTGCATATTAGGCCACACACCCCTGATGTAGCCAATCCTCCAAGAGCTTACAAGGCTCTTTTTTGTAAGCTCTTGGAGGATTGGCTATATCAGGGGTGTGTGGCCTAATATGCAAAGGAGCTCCTGCTAGAATTCCACCCCTGGCTGTGACAGATTTTTTTCACCTGTCCTACAGACTATAGAGACAGAGGCTAGATGTTTCCCTCCATGCTAACAAATTTGAACATATGGACTGGGTACATTTAGGTCAAGAAAGGCTTTTTTTGTAGCAGGAACTCCTTTGCATATTAGGTCACACACCCCTGATGCCGCCAGTCCTCCAAGAGCTTACAGGGGTCTTCGTACAGGGCCCGCTGCAAACTTCAGGAGGATTGGCTACATCAGGGGTGTGTGGCCTAATATGAAAAGGAGTTCCTGCTCAAAAAAAAAAAAAAAGCCCTGTCAGAACGATTGGCGAAGATGAAAGATCAGATAATTTTTCTCTGCGTGAAAGAGCACTGGTTTGGGTTGTTAGATCTTTTAACCATCAGCATTATATTTTAAAAGTGGGAATGTCAAAGAAATGGTCCATTGGTTCAGTTCAAACTGTTTCAAATAAGTTTTTGTGAAGGCAACAAGAACTAATGAATGTGGACTCTATTGACTTCCAAACAAAGTTTGAACAGAAAACAAATAGCATCTGCGCCCCCCTTCTTTTTTAGGTTCAAAACTGATTATTCTGTTTTCCTCTTTTCTGCCCCCCTTTTCAATGTTACTTCACTATCTTTGTTTCTTTCTGTTGTGATCCGGGGTTGTCACTGTGTCCCCTGCTGAGTATGTTCTCTGAGGGACTCATAGCATTGTGATCTATAATAGTATTGTTGTGAATGCTGACTGACTGTTCCTTTGTTAGGTTAATGGCTCAGAATGGTTGGCTGATGTTTTCTCAGTGGGCTAGAATTATTCAAAAATAGCCCCCTGATGGTTTGGCTAAGTATCTGTGGACAACGGGAAAGGTCCTTGTCTGTTTTCATGTACACAAGTTACATTTGTTCATAAGAAGGAGACCGCTGTATGACATGGCTTTTTTTGTAGCAGGAACTCCTTTGCATTTTAGGCCACGCACCCCTGATTCAGCCAATCCTCCAGGAGCTTACAGGGCTCTTAGTATAGGTTCTACTGTAAACTCCAGGAGGATTGGCTACATCAAGGGAGTGTGGCCTAATTTGCAAAGGAGTTCCTGCTTCAATAAAAGCCCTGACTCTACAAATGAAACTAGGAACCAGTATTTGGATAAACGTGGAGTTGAATTCCCATGTTCAGCTGTGTACATACATTGAATGTAATATAATAATTCTTGAATATGCATTTGAAGAAAAATCAAATATGTGCATATACAAATTGCACATGTATTCAGGGTTGCTTTTGTAGACAGCTTGTCTGAGTGAAAAGAAGAGGGTTTTTTTTAAAAAAAAATCTCTTCTATACTATGTCATTTGGATTGTTTCATAAGATTTCATAAAGCAAAGTATTTCTTCAAGTCAATGGCAATTTGCAGCCAGTGTAACTTTTTTTTGTAGCAGGAACTTCTTTGCATATTAAGCCACACACCCCTGATGTAGCCAATCCTCCAGGAGCTCACAGTAGGCCCTGTAAGAAGAGCCCTGTAAGCTCTTGGAGGTAGGCTTCCCAATCCCCAGATCCCAGCTGGGGATCCCCTGTTTTTACAGGCTTCTCCCCGCCCCCAGCCAGCTGGCCGAAGGGGGAAGCCCCACCCCCCCCCACAGTCACCATGTAGTTTTAGAGCTCCTGCAGGTCGGTTTTTAAAATATGTGCCTTTAAGACTGAGCAGGAAGCAGGAAACAGGAAGGGCATCGGAGAATGGCCCCTCCCTTTGTTTTGCTTTC
Source organism: Heteronotia binoei (assembly GCF_032191835.1). Taxonomy (NCBI): domain Eukaryota; kingdom Metazoa; phylum Chordata; class Lepidosauria; order Squamata; family Gekkonidae; genus Heteronotia; species Heteronotia binoei. The sequence continues at coordinate 18,864,859 of NC_083224.1, read as the reverse complement.
ATTTTCTGATCAAGTAAAGTTCTGCAGGAACAAGATGCAGTAAGTATTTGTGTGTGAGAGAGAGGGAGGGGGCAGGGGGTTCCCTGGTTTGGAGGCCCTCCCCCCGCTTTAGAAAGCGTGGGGGGAGGGAAATGTCTACTGGGCACTCTATTATTCCCTATGGAGAACGATTCCCATAGGGAATAATGGGAAATTGATCCACGGGTATTGGGGGCTCTGGGGGGGCTATGTTTTGAGGTAGAGGCACCAAATTTTTAGTATAGCATCTAGTGCCTCTCCCCAAAATACCCCCCAAGTTTCAAAATGATTGGACCAGGGGGTCCAATTCTATGAGCCCCAAAAGATGGTACCCCTATCCTTCATTATTTCCTATGGAAGAAAGGCATTTAAAAAGGTGTGCTGTCCCTTTAAATGTGATGGCCAGAACTCCCTTGGAGTTCAATTATGCTTGTCACACCCTTGTTCCTGGCTCCATCCCAATGTCTCCTGGCTCCACCCCCAAAGTCTCCTGGCTCCTCCCCCAAAGTCCCCAGATATTTCTTGAATTGGATTTGGCAATCCTACTTGGAGGATTGGCTACATCAGGGGTGAGTGGCCTAATATGCAAAGGAGTTCCTGCTACAAAAAAAGCCCTGGTAACTTCTAATTAAAACTGCCCTGGTCAGTTTGTTGCCTGACTGGGAAACCAAAATCACATGGGGATGTATCAAAAACAATTGTGAATTAAATTGGGCTGATTTCTAAAAACCAATGGATCAATTTCTAAAAAGAAGAAAAAGTGAAATAGTGGCCTGGAAACATTCATTTTGGCTGGGAAGGAGAAACACAGCTTGATAGGGAAAAAATATCCATAGGGAACAACAGTAGAGTAGCATATATAGAAGCTATGCAAGAGGAAGAGAAAGTCTAGTTTTCCATAAGAAAGGAAACAAAATGGTTGACAGATAAGGGATATTGGCTGTTTATCTCAGTACATGCACAACCCATCTTCAGTATATTTTTATGTATTTTTTTTCTAATGACAAACTAGAATGATGTTTATAATGTATAGAATTATAGCATATAATATATGTTACATGTTAAAAAGTAAATTAGGTGGACAAGAACATGGCTAAGAAATGCATGTCCTTTTGTTTTACCTAGACTTGTAGCAAGAGCAATTAACAGGCAACTTTTATTACCTTATATTGGGTTCCTACACAAATGCTATCCAGACCAAATATTCCAAGTTGTTCATTACACTATTTTGCCATTTGAGCCTAACTTAATATCATTTTACACTCTTAAGCCACCAGCTATATGTAGTTCTCCTCACTGTATCCCATTCCCTCGTCTGAAGAAATATGCACGCATACAAAAGCTTACACTTTGAATAAAACTTTGTTGGTATTAAAGGCGCTACTTGACTCCCACTTTATTCTACTGTTTCAGACCACCACAGTTGCCCAACTGGATCTACCCATAAAAGTTGACGGCTACCCATTCAGAAATGTAGGGAAAAGGAGATATCCAGTTGACTTTCACACTTCATATAAAGATACACATGTTAGCCCATTAAAAAACAGATGGTGTATGTTAGTTTGTTTAAAACATTTCCATCCTTACACACCTGAGAATCTCAGGCTGTTGGTTTAAAGCCAGTGGCTACAAAAAAAAATGATAAAACCAGTGATGAAAGCTAGCATAAAATAATCATTCACATTCCGATTTTGGAAAAGAAGAATTCACAGAGGAATGAAACACAGCTGCTTGAACATGGAAGAACCCCAAAAGAACTGAAAATGTGCAGGGTTTTGTGCATCCACATTTAAAAGCACCACAGCTAAGGCAGAACCGGATAAGGACAAATCTACCTTTTCATATATAAAGTTGTTGTGGATCAGTTTTTGTACCAAACAGGAACATATGGGTGAAGAAAACTAACTCTTCTCTTCTGACTGCTTTACATTTGAAGTGATTTCCCCCTGACTAGGCTGAGATGTGGTAAATCAGCCATTAAGAGAGAGAAATGCTGAGGGGAAAAAAAAAGTTTTGGTGCAAGGCATAGGAGGGGACGGAGTTTCGCTCCCCTCACCTGAGTGTTACATTTTTTAAAAAAGTCAAGCCCTTGATTGTGGATCCTGTGGAAAGAGGGGAAATGACCACTCATGTACCAATTCATGCTCCCCATCTAAGCCCATAAGATTTTCAATTCCCTATGTTACAGGGACACATTTTCCTGTTTGGATTGAGGGTAGACTCACTTGGGTGTGGCGTGGAATCCTTAAGAATTTCCTCTCAGTTGTGGAAAGGGTGATTACACACCAGAGTGCCCCCTTGTGAGAGTTCATCCTCTGCCCTCTCTACCAATTGTGTTCTCTCTGTTAGTTCCTCTCAGGCCTCAGAAGATGCTAGCTACACACCACATCCTTCCTTTCCTCTTCTGGAACCTTACCACCCAGCATTGTGCTGCGTCTATCATCCTTGGCCTACCTATACAGCCCTCCTTTTATTTCTCCCTTCTGGCTTTGTCCCACCTCCTCCGCCCTTGAGGAGCCAATCAGCCACACTTCCCCATGAAGAAGAAGAAGACTGCAGATTTATACCCTGCCCTTCTCTCTGAATCAGAGACTCAGAGCGGCTTACAATCTCCCACATCTTCTCCCCCCTGTGAGATAGGTGGGGCTGTGAGAGCTCTTACAAGCAGCTGCCCAATTCAGAAAATATCTGGAGACCTTGGGGTGGAGCCAGGAGACTTTGGAGGTGGAGTCAGGAGACTTTCCCATTCCCTAAAATAAATAAATAAAAATGCAGCCATGCAGTTGCCCTGAATACAATTTTCATTTCCTCACCCCCAGCAGCTGCACTTCCACTAGTTGAAAGTGAAAGTGAACACGCATACACTGAGTCACACTCACAAAGAAATCCGTTTGCAAGCACACACTTTTGTGGTCTCACTAGGGCAATTGAATCACGGGAGTTGCTGAATGTAACCATCTGCTGTATTTCGAACAACTTCTTCAGACTAACTGGAAAACAAAAGGAAAGCAGCCTAGGGGGTGGAGTTTTCCTCCATTCCATAATCAGGTTCCAGTTAACTCCATTTTACTATACACACCACTCCTGAAACCAGTGCAAAACAAACAGAGGGATTGTACTGACTTATCTTCAATTGTCACATGATTCACACACCCACTGGGAAGGGCTGCTTGGCTCTGCTTGCTCACTCCACCCATGCAGCTTTCCTCCAGTTGAGATTTAAAGGCACACACACAGTCCAAAACACAAACAGTTTGCAAGGTTCTTTTAAGCCTGCCGAGGCTTAAACGTACAGTGTGGCTGTTGGGGTGGAGCTTCCTCCCACCAGCAAGCTGACTGGCAGTGGGGAGGAGCCTGAAAAACTGGGGGAATCCCCCACTGGGACCTGGCAAGCCTAGCTCCAGGTGACTGAAGCAGTCTGTTCTGGAGCACTGGCTGATGACAGCAGCCAGGGCCAAGAAAAGGTTCTTTAGTTGCTGTCTCAGTGGACCTTAAGAACATAAGAGAAGCTATGCTGGATCAGGCCAGTGACCCATTCAGTCCATCACCCTGCATCACTTGATGGTAAAAACCCAGTTACTATCAGGAGGTCCACCAAGCAAAGCCAGAACTCCAGAAGCCCTCCCACTGCTGCTCCTCCAGGCACCAAGAATACAGCATTCCATCTATACTTTGGTGCTAATAACCACTGATGGACCTCTTCTCCATATGTTTATCCAGTCTCCTCTTGAAGTTATGTATGCTTGGAGTCTCCACTTCCTGCAGCAGTGAATTCCACATATTAATTACTCTTTGGATGAAGGACTTCCTTTGACATGTTTGAAGCTTACTACTGATGAATTTCATTGAGAGTCCAGGGGGGTTTTTTTGAGCAGGGACATACAGGAACACAGTTCCAGCTGGTTTGGTGACAGGGGGTGTGGCTTAATAGGCAAGTTCCTGATGGGCTTTTTCTACAAAAAAAATATCCTGTGAGAGCCCAGGAGTTATCATATTGTGAGAATGAAGTTGCTGAATGTAACCATCTGCTGTATTTCAACTTTCTTTATCCCATGCATGATTTTGTAAACCTCTTTCCTTTTTTCCTCCTGAGGCCCTGGGCAAGGTACATATTTCAAGTCTGTGGCCTTGGGGAAGGGGGGGGGGGGTTAAATCTGGACTCAGGCCCATGCCCCCAACACTTGTTCTATTTTTAAGAATCGTAACTTGCCCAGTGGCTGGGCTATACTCACTTTACAAAAGCAAGAAAGTAGCACTCCTCTCCTGCAGGCTGGATGCGATCTGCATCTTCTTTCCGAGATTCGGAATATGTTTGAGTTCCTCGAGAGCTCAAACCTAAGGTGCTGCAGACAAATCTCACTCGGCTTTCGCTTTGAGCTCCATGGCTTCTCTGGTTTAGCGGACTTTCTTGGTTCTCAGCAGGCGATCTCACCAGGAGGTGTAAAGGCTGGAATGGGAGAGCTGAAGAAGATTGTTGATCCACTGATCTGCCTTGAAGACTGAAAGCAAAAGGCATCTTCCCTGCTTTTTCTACATTCGGCACTCTTTAAAAGAACAGAACCTGAATCAGTTTGGATATAGGGATGGCAACTCAGCCATCAAAGCAAGCTATTACTGAGTGGCCTAACAATTTCGCTTTTCTGCTTCTGGCTACGTTTTCTGCACTTGCCTTTCCCTGCATTCCTGTTCATCAAACTGGCCTTCACTACCTGAAGGAGTCTCAGAGCAGCTTACAGTTTTCTTTCCCTTCCCCTCCCCACAACAGACACCCTGTGAGGTAGGTGGAGCTGGCAGGGCTCTGACAGAAACAGCTCTCAAGAGAACTTGTGACTGACCCAAGGTCATACCAGCAGCTGCATGTGGAGGAGCGGGGAATCAAACCTGGTTTTCCCAGTTAAAAGTCCATGCACTTAACTACTACACCAAACTGGTCTCTCACTGATACATTCATCAGTTGCCGCAGACTACGTGAGTTGACAATTCAACCAAGCAGCCAAAAGAGCCAGTTTGGTGTAGTGGTTAAGTGCATGGACTCTTATCTGGGAGAACCAGGTTTGATTCCCCACTCCCCCACTTGAAGCTGCTGGAATGGCCTTGGGTCAGCCATAGCTATCGCAGGAGTTGTCATTGAAAGGGAGGCTTCTATTAGAGCTCTCTCAGCCCCACCTACCTCACAGGGTGTTTGTTGAGGGTGGGGGGAGATAGTGACCGCTCAGACCGATTTCCTGCTCACCTTACGCTACTCTCACATTCACACTTGCTGCAGCCCCCGGGACAGATAGTGTGAAATCGGAAGGTAGCCCTGCTGAGAAGACTAATGTGAGAGCGGCGTAAGGTGAGTGGGAAATCGGTCTGCGATTCCAAGTGAAGGGCGGGATATAAATCCAATATCCTATTATTATTTGGTGGGGATAAGAACATAAGAGAAGCCATGTTGGATCAGGCCAATGGCCCATCCAGTCCAACACTCTGTGTCACACAGTGGCCCAAAATTTATATATATATATATATATATATATATATATATATATATATATATATATATATATACACACTGTGGCTAATAGGCACTGATGGACCTCTGCTCCATATTTTTATCTAAACCCCTCTTGAAGGTGGCCATGCTTGTGGCCGCCACCACCTCCTGTGGCAGTGAATTCCACATGTTAATCACCCTTTGGGTGAAGAAGTACCTCCTTTTATCCGTTTTAACCTGTCTGCTCAGCAATTTCATCGAATGCCCACGAGTTCTTGTATTGTGAGAAAGGGAGAAAAGTACCTCTTTCTCTACTTTCTCCATCCCATGCATTATCTTGTAAACCTCTATCATGTCACCCCGCGGTCGACGTTTCTCCAAGCTAAAGAGTTCTAAGCGTTTCAACCTTTCTTCATAGGGAAAGTGTTCCAGCCCTTTATTCATTCTAGTTGCCCTTTTCTGGACTTTCTCCAATGCTATAATATCCTTTTTGAGGTGCGGCGACCAGAACTGCACGCAGTATTTTCTCTGCCTCTCAATTCACTCCATTTATTTTTCCAAACCTTGTATGTGTTTGCCCCCATCTGGATATTTAGCCTGTGTATTTCTTATTGGGGGGGGGGGGGGATTGAATTTCCAGAGAGGCCTTGGTGCAGGATATCTTGTTGCCAGGAGGATCAGGCCAAGGTGTCTGGCGCTATAAGCAGATGTGCACCAATACTGACAAACTGGAAGAGAACTCTAGGCACCGGACGAGTTCCTCCCAACTTATTTGCTGAGGATGCTGAATTCAAGGGGAGTTCACCCATCACTAACCCCGGCAAATGATTAGGCAGCTAGGTTGCAACCCGGAGGACATGCGGCTACGGAAGCAGCAATTTAGATCAGGAAAACAGCACCCTTCCCTTCCCCCGCTGCCTAAGCAAATTGTCCGTGCCCCGCAGCTGCCTTTAGGTAAGGATAAAACATTTGGGAGCTCCATTTGTGCATTTCGGGAGGTGCCAAATGCAGCGGCTTGGCTGCCGTCTTGACTGAGCTGCAGGGCACTTATTACACCTATTTTCAGACCGCTGCACTGATAACCTATTTGTTTCCCAGGCTCTTCCCACACGGAAGTTTCCACTCTGCACTGTGGTTCCTTCCAGCAGCATGTTTTTGGGGGCAACGTCCAGTTCATATTGTCCCTCTATTTGTCCTGTTTCCTTGCTTTCCCCCCACTTTGCAGCAATCTTTCCCAAATGTGGTTTGGGACAATCTTTTTTTGGAAAGATGGAAGAAGGAAGGAGAAGGAGGAGGAAGTGAGGAGAAGGAGGAGAAAAAATCCCATCCTATACTCTGAATCTCAGAGTCGCAGAGCAATCTCCTGTACCTCCCCCCGCCCCACAACAGACACCCTGTGAGGTAGGTGGGGCTGAGAGAGCTCTGACAAGCAGCTGCCCTTTCAAGGACAACCTCTGCCAGAGCTGCGGCTGACCCAAGGCCATTCCAGCAGGTGCAAGTGGAGGAGTGGAGAATCAAACCCAGTTCTTCCCAGTCTGCACAGTTAACCGCTGCACTCATCTGGCTCTCCTTTGCAGGCAGTGCGGATGAAAAGATGTGCTTCCCCCCCCCCCCCGCCCATGTCTTGCCCACTTTGTGCCATTTTCCTCACCTAAACCTATAGCATCCATTTTTCCCATCCACTGGAGGGCTTTTTGGGAGAGCAGGGCACTTTCAAAAACTCAATAATCGCTAAAGCACTATAATAATATAACATTATAATGATCTGTTGAAACAATGTACTAGTTCTCGGCTTTCATTTTTAAAAATCTTCCAACCCTTTTGGTTGTGGAGTTATCAGAGGCTGTATATTTCTCTATTCAGCGCTTTTTTTGTAGCAGGAACTCCTTTGCATATTAGGCTAAACCCCCCTGATGCAGCCAATCCTCCAAGAACTTATAGTAGGCCCTGTAAGCTCTTTGAGGATTGGCTATATTGGGGGTGTGTGGCTTAATATGCAAAGGAGTTCCTGCTACAAAAAAAAGCCCTGGTAACTCTGCAAACAAAAATTCTGGAGTTGTTCTAAAGAAAAATCTCGGAACATATTGGATTTATATCCCGCCCGCCACTCCGAATCTCAGAGTCTCAGAGCAGCTCACAGTCTCCTTTATCTTCCTCCCACAACAGACACCCTGTGAGGTAGGTGGGGCTGAGAGGGCTCTCACAGCAGCTGCCCTTTCAAGGACAACCTCGGCCAGAGCTATGGCTAACCCAAGGCCATTCCAGCAGGTGCAAGTGGAGGAGTGGGGAATCAAACCCGGTTCTCCCGGATAAGAGTCCGCACACTTAACCACTACACCATACTGGCTCTCTAACTGGGAACTAGTACGTGGTTACCATCAATGTTCCTTCTAAGCTGGAGAGTCTTGTGAGCAAAAATTCTACTTTGTGAGCTGCTGGCATTAAAGTTGTGAGCTACAGCATAAATTAGTGTGCTCTGGGGCCATTTTTCCTGAGCTAAGACAAAAATGTGTGAGCTGGAGACTTAAAATCTGTGAGCTTGCTCATGCTAACTCAGCTTAGAGGGAACATTGGTTACCCTGTGTTGTTGTACTATTACAGCACTACAGCAGTTAACACATTTTTGTTTGTTTTTTAGTTTGGAAACGTTCTCTGCTGGCATGGGGGGAAAATGGCAACAATGGAGGGGTGAGGCATAGAAAAAACCTCTGTGTGGATGCTTTGTTTTCACTTGATATCCTCTGTATTTGCAGCAGCAACGTAAGGTACACAGAGAATCCCCTCCATGTAGAAGCAGCACAAGTTCAAGGCATGGTCCTTTATGGCCAGGGAGCCCTGTGCTTCAAAGGCTGTCACTCCCACAATGAACACATGAGGCAGCTTCGATTCTGTGCTGTGGGTTGCTTTTCTCTTGCAGGGTTCTTGAAACTGCCACTGATTGATCTCTGTTGCAATGGCTCCCATATACTAGAATGGGATTCCTGAACATGACAGAAAGGAAGCCATAGTTTTAAACGTTAAGAGTGTAAGTTTAAGAGGGTGCTGTATATTTTCTGGTAGGAGCCAATGTTTTATCTGTTCTAAAATTTTATTTGAAGTGACGTTGCCTTTAGAGAGAAACGGGAGGGGGGAGGGAGGAGGAAGGAGGGAGGAAAGGAGGGAGGGAGGAGGAAGGGAGGAAGGAGGGAGGAGAGGAGGGAGGGAGGGAGGGAGGAGGAAGGGACGAAGGAAGGAGGGAGGGAGGTTGGCCATTGCCTCCCTCTGTGTAGTGAACCTGGATTTCCTTGGTGGTCCCGCATCTAAGTACTAACCAGGGCTGACCCTGCTTAGCTTCCAAGATCCAGTGGGATCTGTCTAGCCTGGGTCATTCAGGTCAGGGGGGGCCTAGAACGTGTGCCCTTTGAATTTCATTGGCATGTGGGACTCTAGTAAATCAAACCCACCACTGAAGAGAAAGGTTGGGAAAGATCTCCATCAGCCACGCTTTTCCACTGGATCCAGTTCAATCCAGACATATCTTCTTTTTTCTTCCTGTAAACATAGTTTTCTCTCTTCCCATTACAACTTTAAAGATTCTTCATTAATTGATTAAGCAATGCAGCAGGTTTTCCTATACACCCTTGGGCCCCTGCTCTTAAGGAATCTGACACTTGTGCTCTCTGTGTGAAGAAGAGTTCAATTTCTGCAGCTTTATTTTGGGAGGGGCTGTGGTTCAGTGGTAGAGCATCTACTTGGCACACAGAAGATCCCAGGTTCAATCCCTGATATCTCCAATAAGGATCAGGTTATAGGTAATGTGAAGGACCTCACCTGGACCTCACCTGGGGGTGTTCAGTTTTGGGCAGCACATTTTAAGAAGGATATAGACAAGCTGGAACAGGTCCAGAGGATTTCCTTGGTGGTCCACCTTGGTGGACAAAGATGGTGAGGGGTCTGGAGACCATGTTCTGTGAAGGAAGGTTGAAGGAGCTGGGCATGTTTAGCCGGGAGAGGAGGCAGCTGAGAGGTGATTTATTTATTTATTTATTTATTGCACTTATATCCCACCCTCCCAAATGGGCTCAGTACTTGAAGGGCTGTCATATAGCGTGTGGTGTGGAATTGTTTTCTGTGGATCAGAACCAATCTACTTTAATCAAATACAGTTAAGAAGAAGAAGAAGATATTGGATTTATATCCCGCCCTCCACTCCGAAGAGTCTCAGAGCGGCTCACAATCTCCTTTACCTTCCTCCCCCCCAACAGACACCCTGTGAGGTGGGTGCGGCTGAGAAGGCTCTCACAACAGCTGCCCTTTCAAGGACAACCTCTGCCAGAGCTATGGCTGACCCAAGGCCATTCCAGCAGGTGCAAGTGGAGGAGTGGGGAATCAAACCCGGTTCTCCCAGAGAAGAGTGGGCACACTTAACCACTACACCAAACTGGCTCTCCAAACTAAGTCATCTTCTGGAACAGTGTCATAACTCTCCAGGTATTTCAGTCTTCCTTTACCACTCCGCGCCGAAATGCAAGGCGTGGCTATGCAGATACGCTGCGTAGCCACGCCCATCACTAGGTCTTATTATCGGGGTAGGGCTTATATTTAACAAATGCATCGAAATCCTGCTAGGGCTTATTTTTGGGGTAGGTCTTATTTTCAGGGCAACAGGGTATGTAATGAAATAATATACAACTCACAGCCTGGTTGTTAACAGGCCGTAGACTGGTACTGGTCCACGGCCCAGGGGTTGGGGACTCCTCACGTAGACAACTTCCTTCGTGCATTTCCATCCTGCCGACAATTTAACAATTGTGCAGGGGTGGGGGGCAGGGCCAACGTGTTCCCACCTGCCCCTCCTCCCGCATTCAATCATGAAGTGAAAGGGGTTCTCTGTAGGGATGGACGCGAACCAGTTGAAGAACCAAAGTTCGCCACGAATCTGGACCCGCTCAGGGTTCGCGAACCGGAATTCATGAACCGAAAGACCAGGATGAACTTCCTTGCGGTTCAATGCAATTCATGGTAGTTCATGATAAGGACCAGTTGAGTGGCTGGGGGCTCCCCCACCTGATCAGTTGTTTGGTGTAAATGGCTTAGATCCATTTAAACCAAATGACAATACCAGGCATAAGAACATAAGAGAAGCCATGTTGGATCAGGCCAATGGCTTTCATCAGTCACTGCTCATTTCTTCAGATATTGCTGGAATCCAAGTCCATCTGTCCTATTTACTGGAAAGTGGAGTGATTTCAGATGGCTTTGATTCATTTTTAAACCTCCAGCTCACACATTTTTGTCTTTGCTCAGGAAAAACGGCCCCAGAGCACACTAATTTAAGCAGTCGCTCACAACTTTAATGCCAGTAGCTCACAACTTTAATACCAGTAGCCAGGGCTTTCTTTGTAGAAAAATCCCAGCAGGAACTCACTTGCATATTAGGCCCCTGACATTACCATTGTTTCACACAGGGCTTTTTGTAGAAAAAGCTCAGCAGGACCTCCTTTGCATATTAGGCCACACAACCGGCACCAAGCCAGCTGGAACTGCGTTCCTGTGTGTTCCTGCTAAAAAAAAAAAATGCCCTGTCAGTAGCTCACAAAAGTAGAATTTTTCCTCACAAGACTCTGCAGCTTAGAGGGAACATTGAATGCAGCCTCCTTTGTCGGCATCAGGCCTCTGCTCTGTCGGGTTCCTCCACATAATATGCTCAAACTTCCCCAGACAGGCGCGGCCTTTCCTGCCTGCCTGCCTTAGAGGTCCTGCGTTTCCTTTCCAGAGGGCCGCAGAAAGTTATTGATCCAGGCTCCTCTATTCCGGGACACAGCGTGTCTCGCCGTCTCCCCACCTTTGAGTCTCTCAAGAGCTTCTTACTGGGCGGAGGAGGAAGGAACTGATTTGTTCCCTCGAAGCTAGCTCAGTTTTTTTTTAGCCTCCAGCTCACACATTTTTGTCTTAGCGCAGGAAAAATTGCCCCAGAGCACACTAATGTATGCAGTTGCTCCCAACTTTAATGCCAACAGCTCACAAGGTAGAATTTTTGCTCACAAGACTCTGCAGCTTAGAGGGAACATTGCCTGAGGCCCTGAACATCTTCCACCAATTTGAGTAGACATCACAGATCTGGATGGACCAAGTGTAAGGTAGCTTCATGTCTGTAAGCGTTCAGGGCCCCCTTTCTCAATTTGGCTGTGCACTGCTGAGTTGGGGACCCTCCCTCTCCTTCAGGACATCTCAAGGACTCAAAGGCACTAATGGCTGGTGGTGTTTTGTTAGCAGAACCTCATGAAGGAAGCAAACAGCCGGCAGACTCTTCTTCAAGGCGCGTTGGAGTTGACAAGCCAAATAATAACAGCTCCTCGGGAAGCTTTAAGAGTGCATTAAACAAATATAGTGCTGGATATTTATAGACTTTTAAGAACGCTGGTGAATAAAGAGGCATTTATGGCCTTCTAAGCAGTTAGATTGCTATCATGTAAGAATATAAGAGAAGCCATGTTGGATCAGGCCAATGGCCCATCCAGTCCAACACTCTGGGTTACACAGTGGCCAAATATATATATATATACACATATATCTCGGCTTGGCTTCGCGAACGAAGATTTAAGAAGGGTGCAATAGTCCACGTTTGCTGCAGGCTCGCTGGTGGCTGACAAGACCAATGTGGGACAGGCAGGTCCGGCCACAGCGGCTGCAGGGAAAAGTCTGATTTAGGGTTGGTCCTGTAGCAGTGCGATTCTTCCTCAATCTCCTTTTTATATATATACATATATAGACTGTGGCTAATAGCCACTCATGGACCTCTGCTCCATATTTTTATCCAATCCCCTCTTGAAGCTGTCTATGCTTGTAGCCGCCTCCACCTCCTGTGGCAGCGAATTCCACATGTTAATCACCATTTGAGTGAAGAAGTACTTCCTTTTATCTGTTCTAAACCCGACTGCTCAGCAATTCATCGAATGCCCATGAGTTCTTGTATTGTGAGAAAGGGAGAAAAGGACTTCTTTCTCTACTTTCTCCATCCCATGTGTAATCTTGTAGACCTCTATCATGCCACCCCACAGTCGAAGTTTCTCCAAGCTAAAGAGCCCCAAGCGTTTTAACCTTTCTTCATAGGGAAAGTGTTCCAAACCTTTAATCATTCTAGTTGCCCTTTTCTGGACTTTTTCCAATGCTATAATATCCTTTTTGAGGTGTGGTGACCAGAATTGCACACAGTACTCCAAATGAGACCGTACCATCGATTATACAGGGGCATTATGATACTGGCTGATTTGTTTTCAGTTCCCTTCCTAATAATTCCCAGCATGGCGTTGGCCTTTTTATTGCAATCGCACACTGTCTTGACATTTTCAGTGAGTTATCTACCACGACCCCAAGATCTCTCTCTTGGTCAGTCTCTGCCAGTTCACAACCCATCAACTTGTATTTGTAGCTGGGATTCTTGGCCCCAATGTGCATTCCTTTGCACTTGGCCACATTGAACCTCATCTGTCACGTTGACGCCCACTCACCCAGCCTCAACAGATCCCTTTGGAGTAAATATTCCGAATAGTCATAACAGAGCACCGGCTGTAAATATTCCGAATAGTCATAACAGAGCACCGGCTGTCGGGATGAATGTCTGGTGGAACTTTCACCCCAGTTGGGGAGCACACCGTTTCTTTTTCCTCCTTTACTTTCTATTGTCTCAGGGCCTGCCCAAGTTAGCAACTTAGGGAGTTCTGTAATGCAGGGGTCCCCAACCCTGGGCTGTGGGTCAGTACCAGTCCGTAACCTGTTAGCAACCAGGTCGTGAGTTGTATAATGATTTCATTATATGTTACAATGTAGTAATAATAATAATGATAATAAGACTTTGGATTTATATCCTGCCCTCCACTCCAAATCCCAGAGTGGCTCACAATCTCCTTTATCTTCCTCCCCCACAACAGACACCCTATGACAGGGGTGGCCAACAGTAACTCTCCAGATGTTTTTTGCCTACAACTCCTGCCTACAAGGATTCTGTGTTTGATTTGTTGCTGCTGTGTTGTGCTGCTGTTTCTTTTCTCTTCTGGTTCTGGTTCTTGTGGGGTGGTGGGAGCTGTTTGGCTTAATTTTTATTGTTTAAAGTTCAGTTTTTAACAGTTGTTTGTTGGCCTTTTCTCAGTTGGATTTGTTTGGATCTGTTGTTGTTGGTTTTACATCCTGTCATGTTGTCCCTTTTCCTGGTTCTGTTTTTTTTTTTAGGGGGTGTCAAGCGCCGATACTTCTCAATAATCAGTCTTTTGTTTTAAATCAAAGCTGCTTTATTGTTAGAAACTCAGGAGCTGTACCAAGGACACAAGCCTTGGGAGTAATCACATATACACAATTACACAGTTGCTATATAGGATATCATCAAAGGTTACTATACAGATGCATGCTTGAGTCACGAGTTCAAAGGCTACTAAACCATAAGCCTTGGGAGTAGACGTATACAGTTACACAGTTGCTATATAGGATATCATCAAAGGTTACTATACAAATGCATGCTTGAGTCATGAGTTCAAAGGCTACTAAACCACTATCTATTTTATTACTAAAGAATGTAGGCTATTGGAAACATCAAATATTCTCACACTTTTCTGGGAGCAGATAAGAGTTGTCTGTGTGAACCTGTGGGAGAGGCGACTTGAAGGTAATGCCAGCCAGGCTGTAGCATAAACATCCTAGGGCCAGATGGATTTATTACTACCCACTGGCTGTAAAGAAGGGGGGAGCAATATAGAGCTGGTGGTCTGCTCTTTCTATAGGAAGTCAAGAGAGGAGGGAAAAGAGTGCGCTTGACGGGGGTGGGGGGGAGTGTTGACTGATTTGGCTTGAGGTTTTTTGTTGTTAAAAAGTTCAGTTTTTTAACAGTTGAGTTTGTTGGCCTTTTATTGGATTTGTTTGGATCTGTTGCTGTTGGTTTTGTATCCTGTCCTGTTGTCCCTTTTCCTGGTTCTGGTGTTGTTGTTGTTGTTGTTGTTTTTTGGGGGGGGGTTTAAAAGTTAAGTTTCTTTCTGTCACATTTTGGTTTTTTTAAATTACCTCTGGTTAGTGTGAAGGGGTTGGTGTGTGGGCTGTGTGGGGTGGGTCATTTTCATGTTTTTATAGAGCTATTTTTTGAGTCTGAGGGTTCCATGCAGTTTTGGGGGTTCTCCCTCAACCCCCCTGCCCCCCAGTAAACTCCCTGCCCCCAAGTAGCCTCTGATAATGCCCTGTGTTGCCATTGAGTTCAATGGCCCATAGGGCATAATGGTGAGATAAGGGCACTCTCTTTCGGTGCCCCTGGAATGGGAACCCCTGGCCCAATCTTTTTGGGACTTGGGGTGTTCATAGGGGAGAGTCCTCTGCAAATTTGGGGGCTCTCCCTCAAACCCCCTCCCCCTCCAGGCAGCTTTCAATATACCCTATTTTGCCATTGATTTCAATGGCCCAGAGGGTATAATGGCGGGATAGGGGCACCCTCTTTGGGTGCCCCTGGAATGGAATCCCTGGCCCAATCTTTTTGGGACTTGAAGGATTCATAGGGAAGAGTCCCCTGCAGGTCCCCTGCAAATTTGGGGGCTCTCCCTCAAACCCCTTCTCCTCCAGGCAGCTTCCAATATACCCTATTTTGCCATTGATTTCAATGGCCAATAGGGTATAATGGGGTTGTATATTTGGAAATATACGGTATTCCAAATATTTTGGCCCCGTATATTTCCGAAACCGATTATTTCCGAATTATTATTTTTTTTTGTACACCCCTACTGGGCACTTGGTTATTCCCTATGGAGACCAATTCTCACAGGGTATAATGGAGAATTGATCCCTGGGTATCTGGGGCTCTGGGGGAGCTGCTTTTTGTGTTAGAGGCATCAAATTTGCTACGTAGTATGTGGTGCCTCGCCTCAAAACCCCCCTCCAAGTTTCAAAAAGATTGGGTCAGGTGGTCCAATTCTATGAGCCCCCAAAGAAGGTGCCCCTATCCTTCATTTTTTCCAATGAAGGGAAGGCATTTAAAAGGTGTGCAGTTCCTTTAAATATGATAGCCAGAACTCTCTTTGGAGTTCAATTACGCTTGTCACAACCCTTCTCCTGGCTCCACCCCCAAAGTCCCCAGATATTTCTTGACTTGGACTTGGCAACTCTAGATCAGACAGAAACATCACTTTGACAGGTCAGGCCATGAGTGCCATAAAATATAATGCCGGATACCAGAAATATAAGCTTTATAAGGGACACAGGCAAACCCAATTAACGATATTAATTTTTTTTACTCAAAATACCAGAGTACTTAAATGAGGACAAGAAGGGTTGCACCAGTGCTTAGTTCTTGTGGCCCTTACGTACACGCCCCGGGATATACTGATTTCCACTTTGAGGTCAGAGAGGAATTTTATTCCAGGGCAGTTCGGCAAGGTATTTTTCGGTCACTGTGTGACACAGAGTGTTGGACTGGATGGGCCATTGGCCTGATCCAGCATGGCTTCTCTTATGTTCTTATGTCTGGGGCAGTGATCCTCTGTATTCTTGGTGTTTGGTGGAGGAGGGGGCACAGTGGGAGGGCTTCTAGCATCCTGGTTTCACTGGTGGACCTCCTGATGGCACCTGGTGTTTTTGGCCACTGTGTGACACAGAGTGTTGGACTGGATGGGCCATTGGCCTGATCCAACATGGCTTCTCTTATGTTCTTATGTCTGGGGTAGTGATGCTCTGTATTCTTGGTGTTGGGGGGGCACAGTGGGAGGGCTTCTAGCATCCTGGCCTCACTGGTGGACCTCCTGATGGCGCCTGGTGTTTTTGGCCTCTGTGTGACACAGAGTGTTGGACTGGATGAGCCATTGGCCTGATCCAACATGGCTTCTCTTATGTTCTTCTGTGACACAGAGTGTTGGACTGGATGGGCCATTGGCCTGATCCAGTGTGGCTTCTCTTATGTTCTTCTGTGACACAGAGTGTTGGACTGGATGGGCCATTGGCCTGATCCAGCATGGCTACTCTTATGTTCTTATGTGACACAGAGTGTTGGACTGGATGGGCCATTGGCCTGATCTATCATGGCTTCTCTTATGTTCTTCTGTGACACAGAGTGTTGGACTGGATGGGCCATTGGCCTGATCCAGCGTGGCTTCTCTTATGTTCTTATGTCTGGGGCAGTGATCCTCTGTATTCTTGGTGTTTGGGGGGGGGGGCACAGTGGGAGGGCTTCTAGCATCCTGGCCCCACTGGTCGACCTCCTGATGGCACCTGGTGTTTTTGGCCTCTGCGTGACACAGAGTGTTGGACTGGATGGGCCATTGGCCTGATCCAACATGGCTTCTCTTATGTTTTTAAGGGAACCTAAAGTGCTCCCCCCATCTTCTGCACATGGAGTAGGGATCACTAGGTGTGTGTGTGGGGGGGGGAGGTATTTTGAATTCCCTGCATTGTGCAAGGGGCTGGGCTAGATGACCCTGGAGATCCCTTTCAACTCTATGATTCTACGATTCTATGATTCTCTGAGCCACTCACATGCTAAGCTGCAAGGATAAGGGGGAGGGGGAGAGGCAGTAAAAAGCCTTTTAATCTTGTCAGTGTTGACTCACACCCAGCTTTCGCTCCCTTCAGTTTTCACTGTATTCATAAATAGTCTCACAGTTGCGTGCCTATTTACCACTTATCGCTTCCTAAGAGTGGTACACAAACAGCAGTCCATCTTCGTCCCTGTCTCTGGGCTGGATGTCACGTTGCTCGTGACTGGATTCCCTCCGCAGAGGTGGAAACCTACTGGAAGGCTGAGGATGCAATTCACAGTCAAATAGCCTCCCCCCCCACACCCCCAGTCAGGGATCCCAGCTGAAAGGGAAACCTTTGTGGACTGTTTACCTAATGAAATTGTAACGCCTAAGACTCAGACCAAGATACCCGCACCTTACAGACATTATTGCACTTTAAATTAAGATCATTTGCACTCCATTGTCACCAGCACTTTAAAACACCTGGACTTAAAACCAGCAGCACTTTAGTCAAATAAGGACCTTTAAGACCATTTGCACTTTATTGTCCCCAGCACTTTATTTGGTACAAACTGTTCCCTCCTACCCATTGGATCCTATCTCCCAAATTATTAAGATTGGTGTAATTTATTGGTTATTTAAACTGTTAAGACTGGATTAATTATTGGTTATTTAAATTGTTTTATTGACTAGCTAATTTAATGGAACTATTTATGGCAAATTAATTGGATAGGGGATAATAATGATTGAAGAGTTTTAATTAAGAAGCCAATTGGAAATATAATTTATTATTGTTAGCTAGTGGATTGGATGGGTTACGTGGGGGGTAAATTAAATAACTATTAGATTAAGTAATTATTAGATAAAGCAACTATCAGATTAAGTAACTATTAGAATATTAGTGGGTAATTTATTTATTGATAGGCCAATTGGAGGTGGGAGGGTTGAGAGGAGATACAGTCAGTGGAGGAGCTGGTGGCACCAGTGAGAGATGATTGGTCTGGGGATTCCGGTACTCCTGGGGAGGGGAAGGTATGACGGTGGGAACAGGCAGAAATGGAAGGGAAGGAGATCGAAACGAGATAGCGCTCGACCACCTTCCAGCCTGCGTCCCATCCCGATGGTGACAGGTAAGGGGGCAAGGCGAGATTACTCGCCTCCGTCACTGGTGTTATGTAATGCCAGGTCCATTAATAATAAGACCTCTATCCTTCGGGAATTCCTGCTCGAACAGGACACGGACCTGGCATGCGTGACCGAGACCTGGGTCCGCGATGGGGAGACCGTAGCTCTCTCCCAGATCGCGCCCCCGGGATACTCGGTCTTTCACCAGTCGCGGACTAGCGGGCGGGGGGGAGGGGTGGCCCTGTTCATTCGAGAGGTTTACTCCTTCCGGGCCCTCCCGGCTCCGGAGATCAAGGGCATTGAATGTGCCGGCCTGGCGTGGGATGTTGGGGAGGGGTTGGCGATCTGGCTGGTGTACCGACCGCCTAACGCACCGGCCAGCGCCTTACTATCACTGATGGAGGCTGCAACAGGGTGGGCATTGAGGCACCCGAGACTTTTGATTCTGGGTGACTTCAATGTCCATGCCGATGACGTGACCTCCAATCAGGCGATGGACCTAGTGTCTTCCATGGCGACACTAGGACTCTCCCAAGTAGTTACGACACCCACTCACCAGGCCGGTCACATGTTAGACTTGATCTTCGCGTCGGGAGTTTTAGTGGACGATCTTGCTTCTATAGCGGTGCCATGGTCGGATCACTATGCCCTCAAGGCTCGTGTGGACGTCCCACCCCAACCCCGTTTGGGCGGCGAGCTTATTTTAGCTCGCCCGCGGAGCCTGATGGACCCGGAACGGTTCCTGACGGCTCTGCGGGATCCCTGCCCCCCTGGCGATTCCCTCGATGACCTGGTGGAGTCCTGGAATAATAGGCTCACCGGAGCCATCGACGAGATCGCGCCTAGGCGTCCTCTGCGCCCTCGCGCAAGGCCGACACCCTGGTATAACCAGGGGCTGCGTCGGCTGAAACGGGGACTCAGACGACTAGAGAGGCAATGGCGGCGTACTCGAGACGAAGCGACTCGAACATCTTATAGAGAGGTTATGAAGTCCTATGAGATGGCAGTCAAGGCCGCAAAGAAAACTTACTTTGCGGCGGAGATTGCGTCCGCAATTTCGCGCCCGGCACAACTGTTCAATACAATCCGGACCCTTACAACGCTGCCACAGGGCAGACCAAATTTTAATGAATTGGAAATTGGCTGTGAGGCTTTTGCGGATTTTTTTGCGGATAAAATCGCATCGCTCCGTTCCGACTTTCCTGCCATATTAGATACAGTTAGCGAACCTGAGGCTCCGTGCCTGTCTTCGGATCGCGTCCTGGACGGCTTCGGCGCGCTCAGCCTGGAAGAAGTTGACAGGATCCTCCTATCTGCACGCCCAACAACTTGTAAATTGGATCCATGCCCCTCCTGGCTTATTAAGACCTGCCGGAGGGAGCTAAGATATCCTATACGGGATATCATAAATAGATCCCTACTGGAGGGGCATTTTCCATCAGCGCTCAGAGAGGCGGTGGTCCGTCCCCTCTTGAAGAAAACATCGTTAGATCCGACCGAATTGGCACACTATCGGCCGGTATCGAATTTGCCCTTTTTGGGCAAACTTATCGAGAGGGCAGTGGCGTTGCAGCTACAGAGCTTCCTGGAGGACGCTTCTATCCTTGACCCCTACCAGTCTGGTTTTCGCCCGGGCCACGGGACGGAGACGGTGCTGGTCGCCCTGGTGGATGACCTTCAGCGGCATCTGGATCAAGGCGGCTCGGCAGTGCTGATGTTGTTGGACCTATCGGCAGCGTTCGATATGGTCGACCATCGGCTTCTGGCGCGCCGCCTTGCCGACGCAGGGATTCAGGGGTTGGCCTTGCAATGGTTTTCCTCTTTCCTTGACGGTCGGGGACAAAGGGTGGCGATTGGGGAGGAACTGTCCCGGAGACACACGCTTGATTGCAGGGTGCCTCAAGGGGCGGTGCTCTCCCCGATGTTATTTAACATCTACATGCGCCCCCTTGCCCAGATTGCCCGAAGGTACGGGCTCGGGTGTCACCAATATGCTGATGACACCCAGCTCTATCTGCTTATGGATGGCCGGCCCGCCTGCGCCCCAGAAAATTTGGACCGAGCGTTACAGGCAGTGGCTAGGTGGTTTAGGCTGAGCGGGCTGAAGCTGAATCCGGCGAAGACAGAGGTCCTGTGCCTTGGTCGCTGCGGCCCGGGAAGGGAAATCCCCCTGCCAGTTTTTGACGGCGCGCCACTAACAGCGTCGGGCAGGGTTAAGAGCCTGGGGGTGCTGTTGGAGCCTTCACTGACAATGGAGGCCCAGATAGCAGCCACTGCCAAGTCCGCGTTTTTTCACCTTCGGCGGGCGAAGCAGTTGGCCCCCTTCCTGGAACGTGACGACCTGGCAACAGTGATTCATGCTACGGTCACCTCGAGGTTAGACTACTGTAATGCCCTCTACATGGGGCTACCCTTGTGCCGGACCCGGAAACTGCAGTTGGTGCAGAACGCTGCTGCCCGGCTGTTATTAGGGCTCCCAAGACGGGAGCACATTCGGCCGGGGCTCCGGGATCTGCACTGGCTGCCAGTAATATTCCGAGTCCGGTACAAGGTGTTGGTTATTACCTTTAAAGCCCTATATGGCCTAGGACCTGTCTACCTTAGGGACCGTCTTTCCCCACACGTTCCCCAGAGAGTACTACGCTCGGGTTCACAAAACCTGCTGATAGTCCCCGGGCCAAAGGAGGCCCGTCTAAAATCCACCAGGGATCGGGCCTTCTCAGTAACGGCACCTTATTGGTGGAACCAGCTGCCGGAGGAGGTGCGGGCCCTGCGGGACCTAGGGCAGTTCCGCAGGGCCTGTAAGACAGCCCTCTTCCGGCAGGCCTATAATACTGACTGACAAGGAAATCTTTTGGATGGAACAAAATGCATCTGTAGACCGCCGGTTTTTATCTATCTTGCTTTTATTAATTTATGGTTTTAATTTTACTTGTAAGTGTTTTAAATTGTAGTATTTGTATTATCATGTTGTAAGCCGCCCTGAGACACTTCGGTGCGAAGGGCGGGGTATAAATCCCAATATAAATAAATAAATAAATAAAATAAACTACTAGGCCTCAGATTCAGCAGGAGCTAGGGTTGCCAAGTCCAATTCAAGAAATATCTGGGGACTTTGGGGGTGGAGCCAAGAGACTTTGGGGGTGGAGCCAGCAGACATTAGGGGTGGAGCCAAGATCAAGGCTGTGACAAGCATAATTGAACTCCAAAGGGAGTTCTGGCCATCGTATTTAAAGGGACGGCACACCTTTTCAATTCCTTCCTTCCATAGGAAATAATGAAGGATAGGGGCACCTTCTTTTGGGGCTCATAGAATTGGACCCCCTGATCCAATCTTTTTTAAACTTGGGGGGTATTTTGGGGAGAGGCACTAGATGCTACACTGAAAATTTGGTGCCTCTAACCCAAAAAACAGCTCCCCCAGAGCCCCAGATACCCATGGATCAATTCTCCATGATTTTCTATGGGAATAAATCTCCGTAGGGAATAACAGAGTTCCCAGCAGACATTTTCCTCCCCTCCCCCCGCTTTCTGACGACCCTGAAGTGGGGGGAGGGCCTCCAAGCAATCCCCTGCCCCCACCTGGGGATTGGCAACCCTAGCAGGAGCTCACAGGAACACAGCTCCTGAACCTTTCTGAAGGTTCCCCCTCCTCCTCCCCATCTACCTTGTCCACTGAATAGTAGGTGCAGCTGCAAAACAATCCCTGGATCAGGAAAGCGGGCAGCCAGCCAGCCACCAGGGGCTCTGCCACACCCCCAGCAGCCCTCATTGATCCCTGGAGAGGCCCACACCACCCTTTCTCCACTTCTTATGTGATTTTAGGCAGCTGGTGGCTTGCTGGCCTTTTGACTGGAGGGGGGGTGTGGCCCAGGATCTCTAGCCAGCCCAAGCAGGCCTCGCTTGCCGGGGCTCTCCTTTCTTGCATTGGGTTGCTTTTGGCTGGGGGGCAGCATATGCTAATGAGTTTGTGTGTGTGTGGGTGTATGTGTGTGTATATATATATATATATACACACACACATATTGACCACTGTGTGACACGGAGTGCTGGACTGGATGGGCCATTGGCCTGATCCAACATGGCTTCTCTTATGTTCTTAGTTATGCTAATGAGCTCCACCACCTATTTCCCTACAAAACAACCCCTGGTAACAACATTTGGGTAAGACTGTGCGAAATGGTCGTGATGTCAGGGGGTGTGGCCTAACGTGCAAAGGAGTTCCTGCTGGGCCCTTTCTACAAAAAAAAGCCCTGTGCAAAATGGTGGTGATGTCAGGGGGTGTGGCCTAATGTGCAAAGGAGTATATAACTATGATGACATTTCATTAGGTTCCGGAAATGCATACAGATTATAGCAGGTTGATCTCTTTCTTTGGCGATGCTCACACAGAGCTTCAGAAGAGCTGCGCAAATTCTTATCAACCAGTCTTGCAGCGCATCAGAATGGCAGAGAGCCTCTCATACGACTTCAACCTCCAGCTTGTTCCTGGCAGCCGACGGCACGAGGGTGTGGAGCCAGCATTCGGCGACAGCTCTGCAGTCTCCATGGCCAGCTTCCCGACTGGGGCGCCTCTGAAGTTCTCATCCTTTGAATTTCTCCCTGGATTTGGTGTTCCAAATTACTTGCTCTTGTTTCGGAAGGGAAACCAATGCATTGGGAATCTTTCCTTGGGCTGTTTTTTTTAAAAATATAGACAAGCTGAAACGGGTCCAGAGGAGGGCAATGAAGATGGTGAGGGGTCCGGAGACCAAGTCCTATGAAGAAAGGTTGAAGGAGCTGGGCACGTTTAGCTTGGAGAGGAGGTGGCTGAGAGGTTGATATGAGCACCATCTTCAAGTACTTGAAGGGCTGTCATCTAGAGGATGGTGTGGAATTGTTTTCTGTGGCCCCAGAAGGTAGGACCAGAACCAGCGGGTTGAAATTAAATCAAAAGAGTTTCCGACTCAACATTAGGAAGAACTTCCTGACCGTTAGAGCAGTTCCTCAGTGGAACAGGCTTCCTCGGGAGGTGGTGGGCTCTCCTTCCTTGGAGGTTTTTAAACAGAGGCTAGATGGCCATCTGACAGCAATGAAGATCCTTTGAATTTAGGGGGAGCTCAGTTATTTATCTAGCATGTCTTTAGGCTGCACGCCTTCCCCGCTAAGGTAATCTCCGACCGCGGCCCACAATTCATTGCCAAATTCTGGTCACACCTCTGTGAACTAGCCTTACAGTGGGGGCTAGCCTTACAGTGGCTCTCCTCCTTTCTTGACGGTCGGGGACAAAGGGGGGGATCGGGGGGGAGCTGTCGCAGAGGCACCCACTTCATTGTGGAGTGCCTCAGGGAGCAGTTCTCTCCCCGATGTTGTTTAACATCTTTATGCGCCCCCTTGCCCAGATTGCACGGAGGTATGGGCTGGGCTGTCATCAATACGCAGATGACACCCAGCTCTATCTATTGATGGATGGCCGGACTGGTGATGTCCCAACAAACTTGGACCGGGCATTACAAGCCGTGGCTGACTGGCTCAGGCTGAGCGGGCTGAAGCTGAATCCAGCGAAGACTGAGGTCCTTTGCGTGGGCCGCGGCGGGCCGGGAGGGGAGATCACCTTACCGGCCTTTGACGGTGCGCCACTGGTACCAGTGCGCAAAGTCAAGAGCCTGGGAGTGCTACTGGAATCCTCTTTATCAATGGAGGCCCAAGTAGCTGCCACTGCTAGATCCGCCTTCTTTCATCTTAGGAGAGCGAGGCAGTTGGCCCCCTTCCTGGAACGCACCGACCTAGCAACTGTGATCCACGCAACGGTCACTTCGAGATTAGACTACTGCAATGCCCTCTACATGGGGCTGCCCTTATACCGAACACGGAGGCTTCAGGTAGTCCAGAACGCGGCGGCCAGGCTGCTGGAGGGACTACCACGGTGGGAAACTGCACGGCCTGGGCTGCGGGATCTACATTGGCTGCCGGTTGTCTACCGTGTTCGCTATAAGGTGCTGGTTATCACCTTTAAAGCCCTATATGGCCGAGGACCTGCCTACCTAAAGGACCGCCTCTCCCCATATGTGCCCCAGAGAGCACTGAGATCCAGCTCACAGAACTTACTGACAATCCCTGGGCCAAGAGAAGCCAGGCTGAGGAGCCCCCACAGATTCTTAAGGAATGCTGGCAAGGGATCGCAGGAGGTTGGGAAATTATTAGTAAGCAACTACAGAGGGCGCAAGAAGCCTACAAAACCCAATATGACAAAAAAAACCACTCTGAACTTTGGGACTTGGCGGTAGGGGACCAAACACTTGCCTAAGGCACAAAACTGTAAAAAATTGGGGATGAAATATTTGGGACCTTTCCCAATCAAAAGGATTGGGAAAGGTAACTGTTGAACTGGAACTGCCAAACAACCTTAAACATGTCTACCCTTGTTTCCACGCTAGCTACTTGAAGAAGGATCCTGGACCCTCGCGTTGGCACCCCCAGACGAAACCACCACCCCCGACTCTGGTTCGTGGTCAGATTCATCATGAAGTGCAGGAAATCCTTGATGCCAAGATCAAACATAGTGAACTGTTCTATCTCATCAAATGGACTCATTTCCCATTAAGTCAGGCCGAGTGGGTCAGTTCCAAAAACACCAACTGCAAGACTTTAATTAAAGACTTGTACAACAAACATCCTAATAAGTCCGGGGGAAAGGGGTCTTAGGGGGGGCAGAATGTCAATAGTCACTCCATCTTGTTCCTCTTGTCATGTGTATTCATTTGTACAATGCTAGGCTGTGCTTCAATGCTATGCTGCGCTTGCTATGCCTTTGATATAACTGTAACTTGTTGCTTATCTGGAGGGAGGATGGCATGTCTGGGAATTGGCTAGTTGCTAGGTAACCAAGGGCAAGAGCTGGAGGAGATGCAAACCATGAACTGATAGCGAGCAGCTGCGGTGATGAGAGCTTTGCAAAAACCCCGCACAAAACCCCCGCTTTTGCTTGGCGCGCTTTGCCTCTCTTTATGTTCTTACGTAAGGACATGGGCAATCAGTGTTCAAATCCCCATAGAGCCATGATGTTCAAGAACTGATTCTGGGCCAGTCATTCCCTCTCAGCTAGAGATGCTACAAATTTTATTCCTATACAGTGCATAGAGCATTATGGGCCCCCGGGGGGTTGAAAAACCTTCAGTTGTTTCTGCCTACAGGACTGCAAAATGGAGTAGAGGAAGAGTGTCAGACACCTGGGAAAATAACCTGGTGGGATGCTTTTGGTTTGGAGGTCATAATCTTGTTCTAGACACTTGGAAATACCGGGACTCAAAGCACGAACTTTCAGCCTGATGCTCCTTTTGAGAAACAGCTCGACCCCTTGTCTTCTGGGGGTAAGGTTGCCAATCCCCAGGCGGGAAGCTGGTATACAGCACACAGCATCCACGAAAAACCAGCCTCAAGTATGAAAAATATTCAAAAATTTATCACAAATAATAAATATAAAGTATTTCGACAAAAGTGCATACGTCACACCCGATCCAAAGTCCTTTCATTTAAGTCTGAAATCCTTATTCTTTAAAGTGGTGGTCCGGCGTGATAGATGAGCCATGAAGAAAGAGTCCAACGCTCCCAAACTTCTTTCAACAGTAGCCGGTGTAGAGACGACTAGCAGCAAAGCGCAAAACTGCAACAGGGATGCACATATTGCCCCGTTTCACATGAGGCTTTTACAAGCTTCCAAATTATTCAGATCTTTCATACGTGGCATAAAGCTCCAAATTTGCTGCAGAATATCAACGGCCGTTGATTGATTATTATTTGTGATAATGTTTTGAATATTTTTCATACTTGAGGCTGGTTTTTCGTGGCTGCTGTGTGCTGTAGACCTGCTTCTCTTTTCCATATTACTCTTTGGGTTGCTACAATCCCCAGGTGGGGGAGGGGATCCCCCGGTTTGGAGCCCCCCCCCTCCGCTTAAGGGTCATCAGAAAACGGGGTAGGGGGGGAAATGTCTGCTGGGCACTATGGAGACCAATTCCCATAAAGTATAATGGAAAATTGATCTGCTGGTATCTGGAGCTCTGAGGGGCCGGTTGTTTGAGGTAGAGGCACCATATTTTAAGCAGACCATCCCATGCCTCCCCCACAAAATACCCTCCTAGTTTCAAAAGGATTGGACCAGGGGGTCCAATTCTTTGAGCTCCAAAAGAAGCTGCCCCTATCCTTCATTATTTCTAATGGAGGGAAGGCATTTAAGAGGTGTACAGTCCCTTTAAATGTGATGGCCAGAACTCCCTTTGGAGTTCATCTGTGCTTGTCACAACCTTGCTCCTGGCCCCACCCCCAAAGTCTCCCGGCTCCACCACCAAAGTCCCCAGATAGTTCTTGAATTGGACTTGGCAACCCTAACTGTAGGTTCTACTCCAGTATCTGTTGCTGGAAACACCACCCCACTTAGGATGAACATATGAAGCTGCCTTCTACTGAATCATACCCCCGGTCCATCAAAGTCAGTATTGTCTACTCAGACTGGCAGCAGCTCTCCAGGGTCTCAAGCTGAGGTTTTTCAAACCTATTTGCCTGGACCCTTTTTAGTTGGAGAATGCCGGGGATTGAACCTGGGACCTTCTGCTTACCAAGCAGATGCTCTACCACTGAGCCACCGTCCCTCTTGATCACCCATAGAAGTTGCTCACACAGGGTCTAAGTAGGTTTTCCAATCCCCAGGTCCCAGCAGGAGATCCTCCAGTTTAGCAGGCTCCTTCCAGCCCCCAGTCAGCTGGGCAACAGGGGGAAACCCCACCCCCACAGCCCCATGTGCTTCTCCACCTCAGAAAGCTTAGAAGACTCTGGAAGGTTTTGAATGGTGTGTGTGCCTTTAAAACTCTGGAGCTAAGCTGAATGGGGGTGGAGTGAGCCTGCAGAACACTATGGCTCTTGGGAGAAAGGAAAAGGATTAGGGAAGGAGCTAGCTCCCTCCATTTATTTTGCAGCCCTTCCAGAAGTCTTTGCACAGTAGTAGAAGAAGAAGAATTGCAGATTTATACCCCGCCCTTCTTTCTGAATCAAAGACTCAGAGCGGCTTACAATCTCCTATATCTTCTCCTCCCACAACAGACAGCCTGTGAAGTGAGTGGGGCTAAGAAGGCTCTCACAGCAGCTGCCCTTTCAAGGACAACTCCTGCGATAGCAATGGCTAACTCAAGGCCATTCCAGCAGCTGCGAGTGGAGGAGTGGGGAATCAAACCCAGTTCTCTCAGATAAGAGTCCACACACTTAACCACTACACCAAACTGGCTCTCCAGTAAAATAGAGAGAACTTCTGGTTCCTCTGTGTTAGTCTGAAAAACTCGGTTGAGTCTACAGCATTCAACAACTCCCATGGTGAGCAAATTGCTGCAGTGAGACCAAAATAGGTGCTTCCAAACTGTGTGTGTGTGTGTATGAGAGAGGGGGAGGGAAGGGCAGCCAGCTGGTTGGGGAACAAGGCAATGAAGATTATTCCAGGGAACTGCACTACTGTATTTTTATTTGTTTGTTTTAGGGAATGGGAACGTCTCCTGGCTCCAAAGTCGCCCACCCCCAAAGTCCCCAGGTATTTTCTGAGTTAGACTTGGCAACCCTAGGTCCAAGTGATCCTGACAAGTAGTGTGGCTCAGTGGGAGATGTTGCATGCTGAAGAACCCATGTTCAGTCCCTGGTACCTCCAACAAAGGTATCTCAGGTGATGGGCAAGACTCTTTGCAACTTAGAGTAGACAATGGTGAGCGAGAAGGACTGATGGTCTGCTGATATAAGACAATTACGTCTTCTCATATCCTCTGCCTCTGAATCTCACCTTGTATACATATGAACATATGAAGCTGCCTTCTACTGAATCAGACCCTTGGTCCATCAAAGTCAGTATTGTCCACTCAGACTGGCAGCGGCTCTCCAGGGTCTCAAGCGGAGGTTTTTCACGCCTATTTGCCTGGACCCTTTTTAGTTGGAGATGCTGGGGATTGAACCTGGGACCTTCTGCTTCCCGAGCAGATGGTCTACCACTGAGCCACCGTCCCTCCCCTGCTCTCCAGGGTCTCAAGCTGAGGTTTTTCACGCCTACTTGCCTGGACCCTTTTGAGTTGGAGATGCCAGGGGTTGAACCTGGGATCATCTGCTTACAGCAGATACTCTACCACTGAGCCACTGTCTCTTCCCATAATGTAATAAAAGATCAGTTTCATTTCTGAAGTGGCCCAAGCTGCTCATTGTAACTTGTGGGTTTGTAGCCCAAGCCAGCTGTGTCCTTGGCCTCCAGTACTGTTCCCTAACATGGCATCTATGGGCACCAGGATATTCAACAGTACTTCCCTTGGCACCCTTAAATATTTTCAGAACGTGGGTGGGGTTGTAAAATGGGGTTGACAATCCCCAGTTGAGGGCAAGGGATCTCCCAGTTTGGAGGACCTCCCTCCACTTCAGGGTTATCAGATGCGGTGGGGCAGGGGGAAAATGTCTGCTGGGCACTCCATTATACCCTATAGGGACCGTTTCACATAGGGTATAATAGAGAATCAACCAATGGAAATCTGGGGCTCTGGGGGGTTGTTTTTTTGAGGTAGAGGCATGAAATTTTCTACATAGCATCCAGTCCCTTTCCTCCAAACATCTCCAAAGTTTTAAAAAGATTGGACCAGGGGATCCAATTCTATGAGCCCCAAAAGGAGGTGTCCCTATCCTCCATTATTTCCAGAGAAGGGAAGGAATTTAAAAGGAGCATGGTCCCTTTAAATGTGATGGTCAGACCTCCCTTCCGAGTTCAGTCCTGCTCCTGGCTCTACTCCCCAAGCCCCCACATATTTCTTGAGTTGGACCTGGCAACCCTATTGTAATACAGGAATTTTTATTGGTTGCCCTAATTCATATGGAAGGGGTTTCCACCACTGTAAAGTGAAAAAGGTACTGGATTTATATTCCACCCTATACTCTGAATCTCAGAGTCTCAGAGCTCTCACAATCTCCTTTACCTCCCCACCCCCCACAACAGGCACCCTGTGAGGTAGGTGGGGCTGTGAGAGCTCTTACAGCAGCTGCCCTACAAGAGTTATGGCTGACCCAAGGCCATTCCAGCAGCTGAAAGTGAAGGAGTGGGGAATCAAACCCGGTTCACCCAGATAAGAGTCCGCGCACTTAACCACTACACCAAACTGGCTCTCAAAAGTGAGGAGGGAGGTATTGTATTTGGTCCTATCTCCTACGGCAGCCATTTTGGTATTTGGCTTTGTGTCCTGCGACAGCCCTTTCAGGATGGGACTGACCACCCCCTCGCATAATCCAAAGGTGCCCACATGCTCAGAAGGTTGGAGACCTCTGCAATAACTTGAACCCTGTGCATGAAGTCCATGTTCATCTGGTTGTGTGATCCCCTTCCCCGCCCCCCGCATTCTCTGCTTCCTCCACCTCTTTTTATCTTTTGTTTCTATTTTGAGGAAATGGATCCGCTAGTTTTCATGTAGGCTCCCTAAACTCTGCTTCTGATAGCACTATCACCCTTTTTGATCCTGCCGGATCAATCTACATTATCGGCATCGTTTCTAAATGACTGTTCCTTGGTACGATGCTCGTGAAGTGACTTTGGCCTCGACGCTCGCTCTCGGCTCTGCGCATGCTGCGAATCTTGCCACAGTTGTGTCACTTTTGCAATTCCACTCTTTTGGAATTGGTCAGGGCGTTTTGCAGCTGATACTTTTTGGACGTTGTTTCTAGTGGGATTAAACCCTGTGGAGGCCCCTAGGCGGTCAAAGTCCTGGGCGGTCCCTCACAAATTATCTCAGAGTTGGAGCATCTACCCCGCGACCTGCGGCCCCACTGCAGCCTGCAGGTACCTTCTCAAAAGCCCCTTTGACAAAGCTGCAGAGGGGGGGGGGGTGGCAAAGAGAGGCAAATTTGGGGACCATGCCAGTAACAGACACACCAGGAAAGTTGAGCATAGAGCAGTTCAGTTTAGGGTTGCCAAGTCCAACACAAGAAATATCTGGGGATTTTGGGGGTGGAGCCAGGAGACAGAGGGGGTGGAGCCAAGAGCAAGGCTGTGACAAGCATCATTGAACTCCAAAGGGAGTTCTGGCCATCACATTTAAAGGGACAGCACACCTTTTTAAATGCCTTCCTTCCATAGGAAATAATGGATAGGGGCACCTTCTTTTGGAGTTGATAGAATTGGACCCCCTGGTCCAATCCTGTTGAAACTTAGGGGGTTATTTTGGGGAGAGGCACTGGATGCTATACGGAAAATTTGGTGCCTCTACCTCAAAAAACAGCCCCCTCCAGAGCCCCAGATACCCGCGGATCAATTCTCCATTATTTCCTATGGGAATAAGTCTTCATAGAGTTCCCAGCAGACATTCCCCTCCCCTCTCCCCGCTTTCTGATGATCCTGAAGCGGCGGGAGGGTCTCCAAACCGGGGGATCCCCTGCCCCCACCTGGGGATTGGCAACCCTAGTTCAGTTGCTGGCTCCACATGCAGACTGGGAGGGCTGCAAAGAGGAAGAAAAACGGGGTGGGGGGAGCTGGCCAGGGGCCCCTAAAGGCATGGGGGCCCATAGGCCAGTGCCTACTTGGCCTAATTGTTAATCCAGCCCTGTTTCTAATTGCTATGATCCTAGTCCCGTTGCATTTTATTTTTTTTTGTTCAATGCCTTGTGCGATTTTGCATCCTGTCATCCACTGAGTGTTTCAGTGAAGGAGGCCGGTTAAAAATATTGCAAATAAATATTACAAAGTGCTATCTAAACACTGATCAGGCGATATTATTACCAGCTGCCAGGGGTGGAATTCTAGCAGGAGCTGCTTTGCATATTAGGCCTCACCCCCCCTCCATGTAGCCAATCCCCCAAGAGCTTACAAAAAAGAGCCTTGTAAGCTCTTGGAGGATTGGTTACATCAGAGAGTGTGGTCTAATATGCAAAAGAGCTAGGGTTGCCAATCCCCAGGTGGGGGCAGGGGATCCCCCGGTTTGGAGGCCCTCCCCCCGTTTCAGGGTCGTCAGAAAGCGGGGGGAGGGGAGGGAAATGTCTGCTGGAAACTCTGTTATTCCCTAGGGAGATTTATTCCCATAGAAAATCATGGAGAATTGATCTGTGGGTATCTGGGGCTCTGGGGGGGGGCTGTTATTTGGGGTAGAGACAACAAATTTTCAATATAGCATCTAGTGCCTCTCCCCAAAATACCCCCCAAATTTCAAAACAATTGGACCAGGGTGTCCAATTCTGTGAGCCCCAAAAGAAGGTGCCCCTATCCATTATTTCCTATGGAAGGGAGGAATTGAAAAAGTGTGCCGTCCTTTTAAATGTGATGGCCAGAACTCCCTTTGGAGTTCAATTATGCTTGTCACAGCCTTGATCTTGGCTGCACCCCTAATGTCTCCTGGCTCCACCCCAAAAGTCTCCTGGCCCCACCCCCAAAGTCCCCAGATATTTCTTGAATTGGATTTGGCAACCCTAAAAGGAGCTCCTGCTAGAATTCCCAGGGAAACATTCGGTATCACAGCAGATCCAAGTTAGTACAAGTCATCTTGTGGTCTTGCATGTTTTTTGTTGGCTTTGGGGTAAAACAAAACACACTGACCGAGTCATATTTGAACAAAAACCTACTTAGGGTCTTGGTTTTAACAATGAAAAAAAAAATTAGCGCGACAAAAGGTTTTTAAGGGGCAGATATCTCCCTCTACGTTCATTATACACCTGCTACTGCAATGCAGGGTTCTTCCGTAAAAGATTATTACTCCATCATACTATAAAAGAAGAAACAAAGGGCAACTTACAAATAAAATGGAGGCTTGGGAGGTGAAGGAGAGACTGTGTGTATTTCAACCCAGGTGATCTTTCCAAACCCCTGCTCTCCTTTTGTGCGAGGGCATTTATCTTTTTTGCCGATGACCTTCAACAATGAGCCCCATCTCCATAGCCTGGAAGCAAGAGATGTCGGCTTTTGTTGGCGGGAGAACACAATCAAATGAGGACATAAATTACTTCAGGGCCTGAAGTGATGAAGAGAATTTGGGGGAGGGAAAAGCAAGGCGGAAGGGGGACCCCCTTTCATGGCAGAGGGTTGGCGATAAATCATGAAGTCAAAGGACTTGGTTCAACCTACACGCCTGCCTTATTTTGAAAAAAACAAATATTTAACTACATATAAGAACATAAGAACATAAGAGAAGCCATGTTGGATCAGGCCAACGGCCCATCCAGTCCAACACTCTGTGTCACACAGTGGCAAAAATTTTTTATATACACACATACACTGTGGCTAATAGCCACTGATGGACCTGTGCTCTATATTTCTATCTAAACCCATCTTGAAGGTGGCTATACTTGTGGCCGCCACCACCTCCTGTGGCAGTGAATTCCACATGTTAATCACCCTTTGGGTGAAGAAGTACTTCCTTTTATCCGTTTTAACCTGTCTGCTCAGCAATTTCATCGAATGCCCACTAGTTCTTGTATTGTGAGAAAGGGAGAAAAGTACTTCTTTCTCTACTTTCTCCATCCCATGCATTATCTTGTAAACCTCTATCATGTCACCCCGCAGTCGACGTTTCTCCAAGCTAAAGAGTCCCAAGCGTTTCAACCTTTCTTCATAGGGAAAGTGCTCCAGCCCTTTAATCATTCTAGTTGCCCTTCTCTGGACTTTCTCCAATGCTATAATATCCTTTTTGAGGTGCGGCGACCAGAACTGCACACAGTACTCCAAATGAGACCGCACCATCGATTTATACAGGGGCATTATGATACTGGCTGATTTATTTTCAATTCCCTTCCTAATAATTCCCAGCATGGCGTTGGCCTTTTTTATTGCAAACGCACACTGTCTTGACATTTTCAGTGAGTTATCTACCATGACCCCAAGATCTCTCTCTTGGTCAGTCTCTGCCAGTTCACACCCCATCAACTTGTATTTGTAGCTGGGATTCTTGGCCCCAATGTGCATTACTTTGCACTTGGCCACATTGAACCGCATCTGCCACGTTGACGCCCACTCACCCAGCCTCAACAGATCCCTTTGGAGTTCCTCACAATCCTCTCTGGTTCTCACCACCCTGAACCATTTAGTGTCATCCGCAAACTTGGCCACTTCACTGCTCACTCCCAACTCTAAATCATTTATGAACAAGTTAAAGAGCATGGGACCCAGTACCGAGCCCTGCGGCACCCCACTGCTTACCGTCCTCCACTGCAAAGATTGCCCATTTATACTCACTCTCTGCTTCCTATTACTCAGCCAGTTTTTGATCCACAAGAGGACCTGTCCTTTTACTCCATGACTCTCAAGTTTTCTAAGGAGCCTTTGATGACGAACTTTATCAAAAGCTTTCTGGAAGTCAAGGTAAACAACATCTATCGGGTCTCCTTTGTCCACATGTTTGTTCACCCCCTCAAAGAAATGTAAAAGGTTAGTGAGGCAAGATCTTCCCTTGCAGAACCCATGCTGAGTCTTCCTCATATATATTTATATATGCACATATATATATTTCACTTCCTTCCTTCCTGTCTTGCGGCTCTCAAACGTCTGATGTTCATAGTGTTGCAGCTCTCAAACATCTGACAATATATATATATATATATATAGTTGGCACCCTGACTTGGATGGCCCAGACTAGCCTGATCTAGCAGGGTTAGCCTTGGTTAGTTCTTGAACAGGAGACCACCAAGGAAATCCCAGGCTGAGGCAGGCAATGGCAAACCACCTCTGTTTGGCATAGT
This sequence comes from Heteronotia binoei, assembly GCF_032191835.1. NCBI lineage: Eukaryota > Metazoa > Chordata > Lepidosauria > Squamata > Gekkonidae > Heteronotia > Heteronotia binoei. Next base: position 18,831,079 of record NC_083224.1, on the reverse strand, counting down.
GGTTAAGTGTGCGGACTCTTATCTGGGAGAACCAGGTTTGATGCCGCACTCCTCCACTTGCAGCTGCCAGAATGGCCTCAGGTCAGCCATAGCTCTTGCACAGCTGTCCTTAAAAGGGCAGCTTCTGGGAGAGCTCTTTCAGCCCCAGGACTTTTTTTTTTAACAGGAACGCAGTTCCGGCTGGCTTGGTATCAGGGTGTGTGGCCTAATATGCAACTATGTTCCTGCTGCGTTTTCCTACAAAAAAGCCCTGTGTGAAACAATGGTGATGTCAGGGGTATGGCCTAAAATGCAGATGAGTTCCTGCTGGGTTTTTCTACGAAAAAAGCCCTGCTCAGCCCCACCTACCTCACAGGGTGTCTGTTGTGGAGGAAGAAGGTAAAGGAGTAGGCTTCCCAACCCTCCCTCCCACCGGGGCACCCCAGGATTTACAGCCTCTTCCCCCGCTCTCCAAAAAGACAGAAGCGGGGGGAGGGGGGAAACGGCGCCAAGGAGCGTGGCGAGCCGCCCCATCTCGGAGGAGCAGCTAAGGTGAACTGGTGAAGAGGTGGCAGCAGTGCAGCGGCATTGCCCACTCCGCTCCACCTCTGAGGTAAAATCAGAGAAGGGGAGGGTGGAGGCAGGCCAGGAGCGTGGCAAGCCACGAATCTGGGCCCTTCTAGGATCCAGACTCGCGGCTCGCCACGCTCCTGGCCTGCCTCCACCCTCCCCTTCTCTGATTTCACCTCAGAGGCGGAGCGAAGCGGGCGACGCCGCTGCGCTGCCGCCTCTTCTCCGCTTCACCGTAGCTGCTCCTCCGAGATGGGCTCCGCTCCACCTCTGAGGTGAAATCAGAGAAGGGGAGGGTGGAGGGAAGGAAGGAAGACATTTAAAAAGGTGTGCCGTCCCTTGAAATGCGATGGCCAAAACTCCCATTGGGGTTCAGTGATGCTTGTCACACCCTTGCTCCTAGCTCCACCCCAGTGTCTCCTGGCTCCACCCCCAAAGTCCCCAGAGATTTCTTGAATTGGACTTGGCAACCCTATAAAGGAGATTGTGAGCCACCATCTTCTTCTTCTTCCCTGACTTAGATGGGGCCACCAAGGAAATCCAGGGTTGCAAGAAGAGGAGGAGGAGATTGGAGTGTAGCACTCCTAATCACTACACCAAACTGTCTCTCAAGAGACTGTAGAGACAGGCAAGGTTGATGCCCAGTGATAGGCTGTAGTCACTTCTGTTACGTAGAGAAAATGACTGCATTGTATTGCCAGTGGCATCAGTCTGTCACTCGCAGGGTTGCCAGATCCCCTGGTTGAGGCATGGCTCCCCCACAATCAGGCCCTGCTTCCCCCCCAGCCACTGATCAGCTGGCCGGCAGGAGGACTTAGTAGCGGAAAGAAGGCAGTCCAGGCTGTGTCACTGGTTTTACACAGGAAGTGACATCATCACACCAGCAACTTCTAGGTGACTCTATAGCATTGGTGCAGTAGAAGCTGGGTTTTTCCATAGAGCGTTTGACCAAATACCGGAGCATCTCCCAGAAGTTGCTGACATGAGGGCATCTGTTCCTGTTTGTTGTTCAGTCACACAGTCGAATCTGACTCTATGAGACCCCATGGACAAAGTCACGCCAGGCCCTCCTGTCTTCCACCATCCTCCGAAGTCTGTTCAAAGTCGTGTTTGTTACATCAGTAACACTGTCCAGCCATCTCATCTTTTGCCGTCCCCTTCTTCTTTTGCCTTCTGTCCTTCCCAGCATCTGGATCTTCTCCAGTGAGTGCTCCCTTCTCATTGGGTGGCCAAAGTATTTGAGCTTCAGCTTCAGCATCTGACCTTTCAGGGAACAGTCTGGGTTGATTTCTCTTATGACTGACTGATTTGATCTTCTTGCAGTCCAAGGGACTCTCAAGAGCAGGGGTCCTCAAACTTTTTAAATAGGGGGCCAGTTCACTGTCCCTCAGACTGTTGGAGGGCCGGACTGCCGTTACTGTACAAGGCCGCGGGCCGTCAGTTCTCCATCTTTTGCATCTCTCTCCCTTCCCCACACCACACACCTTGGCCTGGGAACTCACCTCACCTCGGTATCACCTCACACTCTGTCTCCGCCGCCTCAGCCCAGTGCCGGAAGTGTGCGTTGCTAACGCGAGTTTAGATCGAACGTCACTTCCGCTCTGATTTTGCCATAACCTGGTGGGCCGCATAAACGTCCTCAGCGGACCGCATCTGGCCCGCGGGCCGTAGTTTGAGGACCCCTGCTCAAGAGTCTTCTCCAGCACCACATCTCAAAAACATCTATTCTCTTTCCTCGGAGGTTTTTAAACAGAGGCTAGATGGCCATCTGACACCAGTGAAGATCCAGTGAATTTAGGGGGAAGGTGTTTGTGAGTTTCCTGCATTGTGCAGGGGGTTGGACTAGATGACCATAGAGGTCCCTTCCAACTCTATGATTCTATGATTCGGCGCTCGGCCTTCCTTATGGTCCAGCTCTCACAGCCATACATTACTACTGGGAATACCATCACTTTGACTATACAGACTTTTGTTGGCAGGGTGATGTCTCTACTTTTTATTATACTGCCCAGGTTCACCATAGCTGTCCTCCAAGGAGCAAACGTCTCTTTGTAAAACACATTTTGCCACACCTGGGGATTGGCAACTCTAGGGGGGACCTAGCAACTCTACCCTGTGTCCACGCAATTGCTTTAGGATTTTCCTCCTGCATTCTCCACTTTCTGCATTACTTTGGATGGCCTGTTTTGCTTTTTCACACACAGACTTCTGCAGACTCTGCTTCGGATATCACCATTAGCATTTAGATCCCTCTGGATCAATGCATGTTAAAGGCATTGCTGCTAGATGATTGCTTCCTTGTATCTTCTCAGCAGGATCTGTCAGTGCCCTGATGCTTGTGTGGATATAGAAAGCTCTTCTGGATACTCTGTCAATAAATCAATGTTCTGCTCGCATTTAGCGCTATTATATAAATCTGCGGCCTGCCCGTGTTTAACACACTTATGCAGTTCTGCTCACTCTGTCTCAAAGTGGTGCTGTACAACTGAAGAGGGTATACTATGATACGGTAGCTGACGGTGCAGTCGGAAGAACAGGGGTGGCCAAACTGTGGTGTGGGAGCAGTAAACCCCGATCCCAGTAGACCACCCCGCCACCCCCCACACACACAAGCTCCCATTTTTTTCCCATTGTATTGCCAGTGGCATCAGCTGATGTCACGATGATGTCACTAATGATGATGATGTCACTAGTGACGTCATCGTGCACGGTGGCGTGGGGGGAGAGAGCAACGGGCGGCACGCAAGAGTGCTGCTTTCCCTCTGCACCGCCTGGCCACTTTCAAGCCGAAAGGAAGTTTCCAAAGAGCGCGGTGGCCGCTTTCAGCTTGAAAGCGGCCAGCGGGTGCTGAAACACCACACTCTTTGGAGGCTCCTAAGAAAGCCTCAGAACAGTGCAGCGGCCGAGCAGCGCCTTCCGGTTGGGAAAGAAACAAGGGGAGTAAGGGGGCACCTAGTGGTGCCCCCAGGTGGGGTAGCACCCTAAGCAGCCACCTACCCCGCCTACTCCCAAGCACCTGCCCTGCTCGGGAGCCACATGTGGCTTTTTTACACATATTGTGTGACTCTCTATACTCTATGGTATTGTACCCACTGAGGTTCTTCTCTTCCTCAGGCTCCATCCCCAGATCTCCAGGAGTTTCCCAACCTGGAGCTGGAAACGTTACCATCCCATCCCCCCACCAGTGGCCAGGTGGGACCTAGCTAGGGTTGCCAATCCCCAGGTGGGTGGTAAATTAGGAAACTTGCGGTGTGGAGTTTAGGCAAAGCAAGAAAAACACCACGCACCAAATGTTACAATATAAGTGCAAAACCGTTCGTGTATACTGATAAAATGACTGTGAGCTGTTGCCTAAGCACGGTTTCCGGAGTGTAAAAATAGCGACCAGAGGAAGTGTAAAAGAAACATGAACTTGAACCCAGGACTCGTGTTGCTGCCGCTACACCTGTTGAATTACTCTCCAAAGAGGAACAGCCGGGCTATGTGCGTCTCTCAACAGAAAGACAAGAAGACAGCAGATTTTCATACCTGGCAACATTTAAAGTTTGAGTTTTTGCTAAGGACTGTTTCTTTGCTTTGAAGGACATGTAAGAATTACAGTGATAAAGTGGTTGAGTAAAAGAGTGCTCTGCACTTATATTGCAACATTTGGTGCGCTGTGTTTTTCTTGCTTTGCCTAATCCCCAGGTGGGGGCAGGGGATCCCCGATTTGGAGGCCCTCCTCACACTTCAGGGTCATCAGAAAGCGAGGGGGGAGGGAAAAGTCTGCTAGGAACTCCATAGGGTTGCCAATCCCCAGGTGGGGCAGGGGATCCCCCGGTTTGGAGGCCCTCCCCCCACTTCAGGATCATCAGAAAGCGGGGGGAGGGAAATGTCTGCTGGGAGCTCTGTTATTCCCTATGGAGATTTATTCCCATAGAAAATCATGGAGAATTGATCCGCGGGTATCTAGGGCTCTAGGGGGGGGCTGCTTTTTGGGGTAGAGACACCGAATTTTCAGTATAGCATCTAGTATCTCTCCCCAAAATATCTCCCAAGTTTCAAAAAGATTGGACCAGGGGGTCCAATTCTATGAGCCCCAAAAGAAGGTGCCCCTATCCTTCATTATTTCCTATGGAAGGAAGGAATTGAAAAGGTGTGCCGTCCCTTTAAATGTGATGGCCAGAACTCCCTTTGGAGTGCAATTATGCTTGTCACAGCCTTGATCTTGGCTCCACCCCCAAAGTCTCCTGGCTCCACCCCCAAAGTCCCCAGATATTTCTTGAATTGGACTTGGCAACCCTAGAACTCCATTATTCCATAGGGAGACCGATTCCCATAGGGTATTGTGGTGGATTGATCTGTGGGTATTTGGGTCTCTGGGGGCAGCTGTTTTTTGGGACAGAGGAACCAAATCTCCAGCATAGCATCTGGTGCCTCTCCTCAGAACACCTTCAAAGTTTCAAAAGGATTGGACCAGGGGGTCTAATTCTATGAGCCCTGAAATAAGGTGCCCCATCCTTCATTATTTCCAAACAGAGGGGAGGCATTTCAAAGGCATGCGGCCCCTTTAAATGTGATGGCCAGAACTCCCATTTGCATTCCATTGTGCTCGTCACACCCTTGCTCCTGGCTCCACCCCCAAAGTCCCCCAAAGTGGGGCTGAGAGGGCTCTCCCAGCAGCTGCCCTTTCAAGGACAACTTCCCACGAGAGCTGTGGCTGACCCCAGGCCATTCCAGCAGCTGCAAGTGGAAGAGTGGGGAATCAAACCCAGTTTTCCCAGATAAGAGTCCACACACTTCACCACTACACCAAACTGGCTCTAAGCCAACACTATTACCCATGAACGACAGCAACGCAAAGAACGGCAAGCCAACGTTCGACCCCTGCACAGAGCTTCCAGACGACTATAACGTATCATTTGATATGGGTCAAGATTTTGCTTTAAAAATCTGTAAAGCCTGGATAATGGAGATGCCTGGGAGGAGGACATTTTAGCAAGGTTTTTTTTTAAAAAGAGACTTAATGAAACGATGTCGGTTTTTTAGTAGCACAATCAAGAAAAGGAAGAGCTATAATTCCACCCTAATTTCACACCAAAGTGGAAATCTGCTGCTGGAATCACAGCATTAAAATGAAGCCCTTTTTTTTTTTTCCACATCTTGCCCACGGCCATAGATGTCTAAAGAACTTTTAATGCAGTCACGCCACTGTGGGCAACAGGGGATCGTTATTACTGTGCCAGACCAAATTTCCATTTGCTAAAGGAGAAGCGGTGCCCAGATAGTCAAGGCCCCTTCGGACGTTTGTGGGCTCGCTGGCTCACGTCCTTCCTCTGGGACTATCATCGGAACGAGCATTCCTCCACACAGCTGCCGTGATTTCAGTGCATGGTGGATGCAAGTACCATGCGGTACAATAGGACGCCTGGAATCTTAGGGTTTAGAAGGGGCCATAAAGGCCATCTAGTCCAACCCTCTGCTCAGTGCAGGATCAGCCAAACTGCTACGCTTTGTTCTGCTGGTGCACACACACACACACTGAGAGCCAGTCTGGTGTAATGGTTAAGTGTTCAGACTCTTATCTGGGAGAACCGGGTTTGATTCCCCACTCCTCCACTTGTAGCTGCTGGAATGGCCTTGGGCCAACCACAGCTCTGGCAGAGGTTGTCCTTGAAAGGGCAGCTGCTGTGAGAGCCCTCTCAGCCCCACCCACCTCACAGGGTGTCTGTTGCGGGGAGAGGAAGGGGAAGAGATTGTAAGCTGCTCTGAGACACCAAGTAAAGGGCAGGGTATGAATCCAATCTCCAGTTTGGTGTCGTGGTTAAGCGTGGGGACTCTTATCTGGGAGAACCAAGTTTGATTCCCCACTCCTCCACTTGCAGCTGCTGGAATGGCCTTGGGTCAGCCACAGCTCTAACAGAGGTTGTCCTTGAAAGGGGAACTGCTGTGAGAGCCCTCTCCAGCCGCACCCACCTCACAGGGTGTCTGTTGCGGGAAGAGGAAGGGGAAGAGATTGTAAGCTGCTCTGAGACACCAAGTAAAGGGCAGGGTATAAATCCAATCTCCAGTTTGGTGTCATGGTTAAGTGTGCGGACTCTTATCTGGGAGAACCGGGTTTGATTCCCCACTCCTCCACTTGCACCTGTTGGAATGGCCTCGGGTCAGCCATAGCTCTGGCAGAGGTTGTCCTTGAAAGGGCAGCTTCTGGGAGAGCTCTCTCAGCCCCACTCACAGGGTGTCTGTTGTTGGGGGGAGGAGATAAAGGAGATTGTGAGCCGCTCTGAGATTCTGAGTGGAGGGCAGGATATAAATCCAATATTATCATCATCGTCATCATCATCATCATCACACATGAAGCCACCTTCTTCTAAAATAGGTCTGTGGTCCATCACTGTCTGTATTTATCGATTGATTGGATTTGTATCCTGCCCTTCCCAGAAGCAGGCTATTGTCTATCCAGACTGGTGGAGGCTGTCCATCTTGGGTTAAATGTTAAAAAAAAATCACTTGACTTGGAAGCACAGAAGCATTATACAGTATCCCCAATCCCCTAGGTTTCTCGGTTAAAGGGGGAACAATTACGTTCGAACAAATTACGAAGATGATCTCTCCAGTGATAACAAGAGAAGAAATACTTACAAAAATAGAAACTCATGTTACATGAAATAGTTGTGTAGGCAGGGGTAGGAAGGCTAACTTCCTACAGCTCCAAGCTGTAAGAGAAAGAAGAAGAGATGTTCCCATATAAAATGAAACAGAAGCCAAGCAAGGGCCAAAGAGGCTCAACATCTAATCCACAAGGAGATGGAGCCAACTGCCAAGTGTACCTGAGTGGGAGAATTCTCTTAACGCCTTCCCTCCCAGATCCTTTTGCATGCAGATTTACAATGCCCAGCACTCCAGAGTCTCAGGCAGAGGTCTTTCCCATCACCTACTGCCTGGTCCTTTTAACTGGAAGTGCTAAGGATTGAACCTGGGACCTTCTGCATGACAAGTAGTTGCTCTTCCACTGAGCCACAGACTCTCCCCTTTCTCTCAGGCCAGTTTTCCTTGTTATAACTTCATATGACTCCAAGTATCATGAGCAAATGTGACACCTGGAATTGAAGATCCACTGATGGACCTCCTGATGGCACCTGGGTTTTTTTGCCACTGTGTGACAGAGTGTTGGACTGGATGGGCCATTGGCCTGATCCAACATGGCTTCTCTTATGTTCTTATAAGGAAGCTGATGCTTTACTTCCAACAAAACTTCACTTCCAACAAAAAGCTTCACTTCCAACAAATAGCCGTTGGCTTGATTCAACATGGCTTCTCTTATGTTCTTATAAGGAGACTGATGCTTCACTTCCAACAAAACTTCACTTCCGACAAAAAGCTTCACTTCCAACAAAAAGCCATTAGCCTGATCTAATATGTTTTTTATGTTCTTATAAGGAGGCTGATGCTTCACTTCCAACAAAAAGCCGTTGGCCTGATCTAACACAGCTTTTCTTATGTTTGTATAAGGAAGCTGACGCTTCACTTCCAACAAAACTTCACTTCCAACAAAAAGCCATTGGCCTGATCCAACATGGCTTTTCTTATCAGAAGGCTGACTCTTCACTTCCAACTGTCTGGGGCAGTGAGGCTCTGTATTCTTGGTGCTGGGGGAGGGGGGCAACAGTGGGAGGGCTTCTAGTGACCTGGCCCCACTGATGGACCTCCTGATGGCACCTGGGGTTTTTGGCCACTGTGTGACACAGAGTATTGGACTGGATGGGCCATTGGCCTGATCCAACATGGCTTCTCTTATGTTCTTATAAGGAAGCTGATGCTTTACTTCCAACAAAACTTCACTTCCAACAAAAAGCTTCACTTCCAACAAATAGCCGTTGGCTTGATTCAACATGGCTTCTCTTATGTTCTTATAAGGAGACTGATGCTTCACTTCCAACAAAACTTCACTTCCGACAAAAAGCTTCACTTCCAACAAAAAGCCATTAGCCTGATCTAACATGTTTTTTATGTTCTTATAAGGAGGCTGATGCTTCACTTCCAACAAAAAGCCGTTGGCCTGATCTAACACAGCTTTTCTTATGTTTGTATAAGGAAGCTGACGCTTCACTTCCAACAAAACTTCACTTCCAACAAAAAGCCATTGGCCTGATCCAACATGGCTTTTCTTATCAGAAGGCTGACTCTTCACTTCCAACAAAACTTCACTTCCAGCAAAAAGCTTCACTTCCAACAAAAAGCCATCGGCCTGATCCAACATGGCTTCTCTTATGTTCTTATACGGAGGCTGACGCTTCACTTCCAACAAAAAGCAGCTTACAAACTTTCTAAACAGACAGAACTTTTTGGTGCTGATCCACAACGGTTCCTGGATCATTTTGTTTCCCTCCCATGTGCCTGTACAGATGCATCCCACATCCGCACTCCACTGCATCCATTTCAGGCTGCCATGCCTGAAAAAAAAAAAGCCCCCTCTGTTTTGGCTTGAAGAGTTTCCGCACAAGATCCATTAGAGTCTTTGCTGGGAAGGGTTTGTTTCAGATTTATGGATGGGCCTGCAGGGAGGGGGAGGGGGAAAAAACCCTCTACTTAATGAGCCTGAATCACATACAGCAGTGCAACAGTGAGCAATGAACACCTCCGCTGGGAAGCTGAATTGGGGAGTTGGGCAAATGTTAACATTTATACAACAAATCACCAGGTGTTCGGAAGCGTTCATTTTTCATCAGAAGACATCCATGAAATAAATGCCCGTGCTGCTTATTTCCTCATTGTTTGGTATTACTTCAAGAGAACTTCTTGTGCTGGGGATTCTGAGAAATGGCTCCGAGGGTCAGTTTTTCCAAACAGCCGGTTTCTTGCATCCTGAGGGAAGATAGTCTTCATAGACCTGGAGAGCCCAGGATAGTCTGATTTTGTCTGATCTTGGAAGCTAAGCAGCGGCAACCGCAGTTTGCATTTGGATGGGAGACCACCAAGGAAGTCCTGGGTTGCCGCACGAAGAGAGAGCCAGTTTGGTGTAGTGGTTAAGTGCATGGACTCTTATCTGGAAGAACCAGGTTTGATTCCCCACTCCTCCACTTGCAGCTGTTGGAATAGCCTTGGGTCAGCCATGGCTCTCATAGGAGTTGTCCTTGAAAGGACAGCTGCTGTGAAAGCTCTCTCAGCCCCACCTACCTCACAGGGTGTCTGTTGTGGGGGTGGGTAAGGTAAAGGAGATGGTGACTGCTCTGAGACTGTGAGAAAAATAGGTGGTGGAGCTCATCCAGGGATTATTATGCAGCTGCACCTACTATTCAATGGGCACGGTGGGAAAGAGGAGGTGCGCTCCTGTGAGCTCCCGTTTAATCCGAAGCCTGGTTTGCCCTCATAAAAGGTATCTCATGCATCATTTTCCTTCTCAAGCAAGGAAGAGCCAGCCGATGCCAGCCTTTTCTCAGGCACATAGTTAAAGATGAATTTCAATCATAGAATCAGAGTACCAAGAGTCCAGCAGTACAATCCTGAAGACACTTTCATGGGAGTAAACTTCACTCAGAAGACATTAGTAAGATTATGAATAGACGTGTTTAGGATGCCCCCCTAACAGGAGAACAAAATGTGAGTCTAGGAGTGCCGTTTGGTGGCTATCACTTGACCACCAAAGGAAAGTAAGAATTTGCATGGTGGGATTTCGGAAGAAGGTAGGGCTGCCAAGCCACTGGTCCAGGTGGGGGTTCCCCCGCCCGGGAGGTTCCCAACCCGCTGGCCCACATTGGGCCGGCGGGGGGAACATCCCCCAATGTCACTGGCATGATGATGTCACCCAGAAATGATGTCATCGTGCCGATGACATCACACAGCGGCCATTCTAGGAATTTCCAGGAAAACTCTATGATTTTCCCGGATGCTCTAGCCCAGGGGTGGGGAACCTTTTTTCTGTCAAGGGCCATATGGATATTTATAACATCATCCGCGGGTCATAAAAACTATCAACTTAAAAAACAGTGCTCCACCAAGGGAGAATGATTCAGACCAGCAAAATTAATGCAAATTGTTTTTCTATTTGAAGTCATGTGGGGAGAGCCTAATCTGGCACACACACACACACACACACGGCCTGCCACCCTAGGCCAATGCGTAGGTCCAAGGCTTTTTTGTAGAAAAAGCCCTTCATGAACTCAGTAGCATATTAGACCACATCACCTAATATTAGCATATTAGGTCACACACTTATTAGCATATTAGGCCACACCATCTGGGATAATCAAGTGCAAATTGAACTGGTGGTAGCTGTTCCCACCCCCCATCCCTGCCACCCCTCCCTCCCTTCATGCAGAAACTGCAGCTGCTCCCAGCAGACTTTTAAAGGCACCCACATACCCCAGCAGCAGTCCTTCACAATGCCCACCACTCAAGCTCCGCACAGAGAGAGAGAGAGAGAGAAAGGGGGTAGAACGGGAAATAAATAAATGGGTGGAAGAAAGGGAAATGAAATGGAGGGAAGAAAGGGTAATAAAGGTAAACAAAGGGGAGAAGAAATTGAAAGAAAGGGAAAGAAAGAAATGGGGGAAGAAATAGAAAGAAAGGGGAATAAAGAAATGGGAATGAAGGGAAACAAAGAAATGGGGGGGGGGAGAAATGGAAAGAAAGGGAGGGAAAATGAGGGGAAAACTTACCTGAATGGTGACAGTAACTTTTCCAAACCCTGTAGCAATTCTGGTCGGTCGGCCAGGCTCCTGGGATGTTGCTGCACAGTACATCTGGGCCCTGTGATCCCTGCCTGGCCCTGGGGAGGCTGCTGCACAGTGTGGCTGGGCCCCACGATCCTCATTGGCCAGTCAGGCCCCAGGGAGGCTACCACATGGCTTGGTTTGGCCCAGCAATCCCTGAGGGCCACACCAAGTAACCTCGAGGGCTGTATATGGCACTTGGGATGGAGGTTCCTCACCCCTGCTCTACCCATTTGGGAGGGAAAATTCTATGGAAGGGGTGGCCAATGATAGCTCTCCAGATGTTTTTTTTTGCCAAAACTCCCATCAGCCCCAGCCAGCATGGCCAATGGCTGGGGCTGATGGGAGTTGTAGGCAAAAAACATCTGGAGAGCTACCGTTGGCCACCCCTGCTCTATGGTACAATAGGTACCATAGAGTTTTCCCCTCCCAAATGGTTAGAGCATCCGGGGAAGCCACAGAGTTTCCCCAGAAATGGCTAGAGTGGCTGCCGCGCAACATTGCCGGCATGATGATGTCACTTCCAGGTGATGAAATCATGCTGCACGTGCTTCACATGCACAAAGAGACTCCCCCGCTGGAGGCTGCAAGGGACTTGGCAACCCTATAAGAAGGGCCTTGCTGGACCAAACCAGTGGTCTAACTACTCCAGAATGCAGTTTCACACAGTGACCAGTCAGTTGTTCTGGAGATGTGGTATATTCATTGTATATATGCAATGGCACAGTCTGCTTCCCTCCTGAAATCTGTGTTTGGTCCTACTGGGGAGAGCTCTTGTCTCAGTCGCAAGTTTTGTATATTAGCTTTAGTAGATGGTTGTGGGAGTTCAAAGAAATGGTTGAATCTTGGAACCAGCTTATCTTTGCTGAATGGGCCTCAGAACGAGTGCCTGAGTGAGTACTCTAACCTGGGAACCCCCAGCCGAAGGGGGACATTACAACATCAGGGGTGTCAAATATACGGCCTGCATGCCAGAACCGGCAGAAGACACCCTGTAAGATAGGTGAGAGCTGGGAGAGCTCTGACAGAAGCTGCTCCTGAAAGGAACAGCTGTGCAAGAACTTGTGACTGACTCAAGGTCACATCAGAAGGTGCATGTGGAAGAGTGGGGAATGAAACCCAGTTCTCCCAGGTAAGAGTCCGCACACAACCACTAAACCAATCCAAGGCTTCTATCCAGCTTGTGAGCAACTGGTCATTACCTTTACTGCCAAGTGACAGAGTACCAGACCACCTCACTTGTCTCCTGTCTGAAGCTCCAATACTTTGGCCACCCAATGAGAAGGGAGCACTCACTGGAGAAGATCCTGATGCTGGGAAAGACAGAAGGCAAAAGAAGAAGGGGACGGCAAAAGAGGAGATGGCCGGGCAGCGTTACTGATGTAACAAACACGAATTTGAGCAGACTTTGGAGGATGGTGGAAGATAGGAGGGCCTGATGTGCCTTGGTCCATGGGGTTGCGAAGAGCCAGACTTGACTATGCGACTGAACAACAATGAATACCGCCCCAGTCCAAATACCTAACAGGCAGTGGCAGGCCTCAGATTCAGTGGGAGCTCACAGGAGCACAGCTCCTGAACCTTTCTGAGAGTTCCTCCTCCTCCTTCTGAGAGTTCCACCTCCTTGTCCATTGACTAGTATGTGAAGCTGCATAACAATCCCTGGATGAGCTCCACCACCAATTTTTCTACAAAATGACCGCTGGGCAGTGGAAATGGGAGGGTGGGCATCACAGGGAGACGCTGTAAGGAAATACTGTTAAGAAAGTTAACGTTTCAAGTAGGTTTGTACATATTTATAATTACTTGGATTTGCCTGTGCCCTTTATGAAGTTGATATCTTTGATGCCTGACATTACAAGTTATGGCCCCCATGGCCTGGCCCAACAAAGTGGCATTTATGTCAGACTTGGCCCTTGCCAACAAAAGGGTCTCGATCCTTCTGAAGGGCCAACAAACAGGACGCAGATGTCAAGGCCTGCCTCTGATCTCGCTGCTAGGACTCATAGTGAAAGGCTGACTGCCTCTGAACACAGAGGTTCCTTTTAGTCACCTTGGCAAAACCCGCTGTTGAGCCTCTTCTGCATGGATCTGCCCACTCCTCTAGCCATTTGGGAGGAAAAACTCTATGGTACAATAGGGGGCTTGGCAACAGAATGCAGCGGACTTGGCAACCCTAACTGCATTATGTCCCTGTCCAGAACAAATACCTAACAGGAGAGGCTGTCCTCGGTCACCATGGCTAGTAGCCACTGATAGACTTCTCCTTCCCTCCTCCCTCCCTCCCTCCCTCCTAAGAGAGCCAGTTCGGTGTAGTGGTTAAGTGTGCGAACTTTTATCTGGGAGAACCGGGTTTGATTCCCCACTCCCCCACCTACAGCTGCTGGAATGGCCTTGGGTCAGCCATAGCTCTGGCAGAGGTTGTCCTTGAAGGGGCAGCTGCTGTGAGAGCCCTCTCAGCCCCACCCACCTCACAGGGTGTCTGTTGTGGGGGGAGAAGATACAGGAGATTGTAAGCCGCTCTGAGTCTCTGATTCAGAGACAAGGGTGGGGTATAAATCTGCCATCTTCTTCTTCTTAGATCCCCTCCTAAAATGTTGGTGGTCGTCATCGCTACATGTGCCGGCAGCAAATTCCACACTTTAACGAGAGCCAGTTTGGTGTAGTGTGGCAGACTCTGATCTGGTGAACCGGGTTTGATTCCCCACTCCTCCACGTGCAGCAGCTGGGTGATCTTGGGTCGGCCACACTTCTCTCAGAGCTGTTCTCTCAAGAGCAGTTCACTCACTCAGCCCTGCCCATCTTACAGGGTGTGTTTTGGGGGGATTGGCCACAAGGGAACTGTAAGCCACTCTGAGACTGTGTGAAGGGTGGGATATAAATCCAATTCCTCCTCCCCTCTTCCTTCCTTCCTGACCATGGAGAAAAGCCCTGTTGCTTCAAACCAGTGGCCCATCTAGTCCAGCATCCTGTCTCACACAGTGGTCAACTGTTTTCTCTAGAGGACCAACAACAGAGCATAGAGGCTGAGGCCTGCCCCTGATGTTGCCTCCTGGCTCTGAGATTCAGAGGATTAGTGCCTCTGAATGTGGAGGCTGCCCTCAGTCACCACGGCTAGGAGTCGCTGATAGACATCTCCTTCCCTCCTCTCTCCCCAATCTATTTCCTTCCGAACATAAGAGAAGCTATGTTGGATCAGGCCAATGGCCCATCCAGTTCAACACTCTGTGTCACACAGTGGCCACAAAAAAACAAAACCCAAATGGCATCAGGAGGTCTACAAGTGGGGCTAGAAGCCCTTCCACTGTGCCCCCCCCCCCAAGCGTCAAGAATACAGAGCATCACTGCCCCAGACAGAGAGTTCCAACAATATACTATGGCTAATAGTCATTGGTGGACCTCTGCTCCATATTCTCTTGAAGCTGGCTATGCTTGTAGCCGCCACCACCTGTGGCAGTGAATTCCACATGTTAATCACTCTTTGGGTGAAGAAGTACTTCCTTTTATCCGTTCTAACCCGACTGCTCAGCAATTTCATTGAATGTCCACAAGTTCTTGTCCTTCCTTCCTTCCTTCCTTCCTTCCTTCCTTCCTTCCTTCCTTCCTTCCTTCCTTCCTTCCTTCCTTCCTTCCTTCCTTCCTCCCTCCCTCCCTCCCTCCCTCCCTCCCTCCCTCCCTCCCTTCCTTCCTTCCTTCCTTCCTTCCTTCCTTCCTTCCTTCCTTCCTTCCTTCCTGTGGCTCTCAAACACATGACATCTATTCTGTGTGGCTCTTACATTAAGCAAGTTCAGCCATCCCTGGTGTAGCCCTCCTGCAAGAGTAGGCACACATGAATGGGTTGAAGATGCAGATTAATCCACTACAATTTGAGTTGTTTAATCCAAAGCAACACAACCAGGGAAGAACAAATATTAGCTGATGTAGCTGACTGTTAGAGGTGAGTGTTGAATTAAGGCATGTTGGGGGGTTTTTAGACTACCTTATTTCTGGTTTGTAATGGTAAAAAAAGAAATGAAAAATAGGCTAAAATGGTCTTTTCCATTTGGGGATTTCTCATGAAATATGGAGGATTTTCTTATGAAATATTGCTCAAGTCCAATGATACTGTAGACTTTACAGAAAGTCTGGCCAACAACCAAATTTCCTGTTATAAAATGGGCTCTTACAGAGTTTTTTTTTTTAAGAAAAAGCCCAGCATTTGCATATTATGCCACACCCCCTGATTCCAAGCCAGCCAGAACTGCATTCCTGTGTGTTCCTGCTCAAAAAAACCCCTGGCTTCTTTTCATGCAATTCACACACTCTCCAAATCTAAAATGCTCTGCATTGCACTAGGTATCCCAAAGCCCTTCATCTGCAGCTCGAGTTTTATCTATCCTACCATTATGCAGTAGGTTTTCCTTAAAAAAAAAAAAACGTTTGTTCTATTCTTACTTAATTGATGCTGATAACCAATTCATCTGTACATTTCCCCAGCACTTTCATGTCTTGGCTCAGAGGCCAAGTGTATTTAATGGAGCTGCACACTTCTTGCAGGCTGCTCCATTCATTCCAATAGAACCTGCAGAAAAGTATGTATGGATAGAGCTGTTCCTTCCGTTGAGTTAAATGTGTCAGATTTTTTAAATCAGTGTCTTTGCAGGTGCGCTGAACACAGCAAACTGCAGGAAGTGCTTCATCACTGGAAGAGTGATTAACACATGGAATTCACTGCCACAGGAAGTTGTGGTAGCTACAAGCATAGACAGCTTCAAGAGGGGGTTGGATAAACATATGGAGTAGAGGTCCATCAGTGGCTGTTAGCCAAAACGTATTGTTGGAACTCTCTGTCTGGGGCAGTGATGCTCGGTATTCTTGGTGCTGGGGGGGGGGCAACAGTGGGAGGGCTTCTAGTGACCTGGCCCCACTGATGGACCTCCTGATGGCACCTGGGGTTTTTGGCCACTGTGTGACACAGAGTGTTGGTCTGGATGGGCCTTTGGCCTGATCCAACATGGGTTCTCATAAGAACATAAGAGAAGGCATGTTGGATCAGGCCAATGGCCCATCCAGTCCAACACTCTGTGTCACACAGTGGCCAAAACCCCAGGTGCCATCAAGAGGTCCATTAGTGGGGCCAGGGCACTAGAAGCCCTCCCACCCACTGTTGCCCCTCCCAAGCACCAAGACTACACAGCATCACTGCCCCAGACTAATAGCCATTGATGGATCTCTTCTCTATATGTTTATCCAACCCCCTCTTGAAGCTGGCTATGCCTGTAGCCGCCACCACCACCACCATGTTCTAATTGTGTGGGATGTCTTCTTAATGTTTCTAAGAACCTTTTTTTTTTTTTTGGGGGGGGGGGTGCCTGCTGAATTTTGTCCTATGCCATTTAGCAAGCCATTTCATTTTTTCCTTTCCTTATGTTCTATAAGGTGGGTGATTTTAATGACACTTCTTTGCAAAGATTAAACTGCATCGTCTCGGCTGGCTTCCTTCCCATGAAAATTAGCATCCATAATGGCAGACCCTGCCGTAAGCCAAGAACTGATTGTCAAATGAACTCCGTCCAAGTATTGGCGTTTTAAAAAAGATTCTAGATACAAGAATGTTTCCGCAGATGGACTCTCAGAGCTCATCTGCATGGAGATGCTGCAAAGGAGTTACAAACCAGGAATCCACCTCTTCCAATGTCACCCCTGTTGCAAAAACTTACTAGATGCCTTAGGCAAGCCCTTATTTCTGGCCTAAGATCATAATTTGCAGTTTAAGGGTATAATAATGACCTTCCTTTAGAGCAACGCTGCTAAGTGATTCTGAACCAATGGCATCTATGAAGCTGCCTAAATACTGAATTTGTTATCTGCTTGTTATCCCCGGGCCAAAGGAGGCCCGTCTGAAATCCACCAGGGACAGGGCGCTTTTCGGTAATGGCTCCTTGCTGGTGGAACCAGCTGCTGGAAGAGGTGAGGGCCCTGCGGGACCTTGGCCAGTTCCGCAGGGCCTGTAAGACAGCCCTGTTTCTGGCTGGCCTATAAGTTACTGGCATTGGAAAACTCTATAGAAGGTTGTAGTGTAGTATTCTGATAGATCGCTTGTTTTATATGTTTCATTATTTTACTGTTTTAACAGCTTTAACTTGATGTATTTTAAATCTAAAATTTATCTTAGATCTTATATGTTGTGAGCCACCCTGAGCCACTTCGGTGGGAAGGGTGGGATATAAATTGAAATAAACTGAAACTGAAACTGAATTTGGTCCATCACAATCAGTATTGTCTACGCAGATGGGCAATGGCTCGCCAGGGTCTCAGGGTGAAGTCTTTCACATCACCTACCTCCTAGTCCTTTTCAACTGGAGATGCCAGGGATTGAACCTGGGACCTTCTGCATGCCAAGCAGAGGCTCTTCCACCATGGCCGGTGCGTGGGAGTAAGCCAAGTAGGCAGCCATCTAGGGTGCCACCTGGCCTAGGGCGCACCACGAGACGCCCCCTCTCCCCACCCGCAGCATGTGTGCTCCATATTGCCTGCCTTCCCCAATAGAAAGCAGGTTCCATGGAGTGCAGATGCCGCCCAGCTGGTTTCGTGTTCCCCAGATCTGTTGCAGACCCGGGAAACACAAAAGTGGACGGTGCCTGCACAGTGTGCTCCTCGGAGCCTGACAGGGATAAATTAATCAATTGTAAAGAAGCTAGGGTTGCCAAGTCCAATTCAAGAAATATCTGGGGACTTTGGGGGTGGAGCCAGGAACAAGGGTGTGACAAGCATAAAGGGAGTTCTGGCCATCACATTTAAAGAGACAGCACACCTTTTTTTTAAAATGTCTTCCTTCCATAGGAAATAATGAAGGATAAGGGCACCTTTTTGGGGGCTCATAGAATTGGACCCCCTGGTCCAATCATTTTGGAACTTGGGGGGTACTTTGGGGAGGGGCACTAGATACTATACTGAAAATTTGGTACCTCTACCTTAAAATACAGCTCCCCCAGAGCCCCCGAAACCTCCAGATCAACTCCCCATTATACCCTATGAGAATCGATCTCCACGTAGGGAATAATGAAGTGCTCAGCAGACGTTCCTCCCCTCTCTCTCTCCCCCCCCCCCCCCCGTTTTCTGGTGACTCTGAAGTGAGGGATTGGCCTCTCTACTCATGAGTTGCAGCCAACTTCTTCCAAGTAACACAGACACCCCATCCCAACAGGAAGCCTTTCAATCGGAGACTGGAGTCTCTGGAGGGGAAAAAATCACATGGTGGCTTTGGGGGCAGGGCTTCCCCCCGCTGGCCAGCTGACTGGGGGTGGGAAGGAGACTGGGAAAGTGGAAGAACCCCCGCTGGGACATGGGGATTGGCAAGCCTAGTAAAAGCTGAAGAGCCAATTACAGTTTTTAAAAACTGGTTGAAGTTGTCTGCTGCCACTCATCCTTCCTACTCTACTTGAACAGAGCCATGGGGTGGGAGCCATAGCTTAGTGGTGGAGCATCTTTCTCGCACACACAAGGTCTTATCCTTAGCACCTCCAACAAAAAGGATCAAGTAGTATTCTCACAATTTTTATTGCTTAATCTCACAATTTTTTTTAAAAAAAATGTAAATAAAAACTGTAAATTAAAAATGTAAATAGTTTCAAATGTCTTCATTTCTCCTATAATTCCCTGCTTTTAATTTTTTTGGGGGGGGGAGGGTGCTAGTGGGCAGCTCGCCTAGGACAGTGGTCCCCAACCTTTTTGACATCAGGGACCAGTTTTGTGGAAGGCAATTTTTCCACGGAGCGGGGCGGGGATGGTTTCAGGATGACAAAATTGTGTGTTTTATTTTGGTGTGGTGGTTAAGTGCGCAGACTCTTATCTGGGGGAACAGGATTTGATTCCCCACTCCTCCGCTTGCAGCTGCTGGACGGGCCTTGGGTTAGCCATAGCTCTCGCAGAGTTGTCCTTGAAAGGGCAGCTTCTGTCAGAGCTCTCTCAGCCCCATCCACCTCACAGGGTGTCTGTTGTGGGGGAGGAAGATAAAGGAGATAGTGAACCACTGTGAGATCTGGAGTGGAGGGCAGGATATAAATCCAGTGTCATCTATTACTACATTGTAATATATAATGAAATAATTATACAACTCACTGCCCGGTTGCTAAAAGGCCATGGCCCGGTACTGGTCCACACCCCGGGGATTGGGGACCCCTGACCTAGGGCACCAAAAACCCTAGCACTGGCCCTGTCTGCCACTGAGCCATGGTTTCTCCATATGGACTCTCCCTATGGCCACAGTTGGGATGCAGAAGTAATCCAGGTGGGATTCAGGTATGTAATGACAGTTACTAAGAATTCTCTCTCTCTCTCTCTGTCCCCAGGTCCACCTGTAAGTGTCACAGGCCATCTCTTGTGGACTCTACCTGCCCCCATGGATTATCTACCTGTGACTTTTTGGCATGCTTGGCTAGCCCATCTTGTCAGATCTCAGAAGCTAAGGGAGGTTGGCCCTAGTTAGTACTTTGATGGAAGACCAGCAAGGAAGTCCAGGGTTGTTACGCAGAGGCAAGGGCAAACAACCTTTGGACACCTCTCTCGCCTTGAAAAACCCACCAGCGTTTGCCATAAATCGGATGTGACTTGGCACACACAAAAATGTAGTAAATTCCGGCACTCGAAGCAAAGTTTCTCCAAATCCTCTGTTCTCCCTGCCTACCAGCCAGCCCTACCAGCCAGGGATTATCCATTACGCTTCTACAATTCTTTTATGTTTTTAAAATTTAGAAGAAGAAGATGAAGAAGGAGAAGGAGAAGAAGAAGAAGATATTGGATTTATATCCTGCCCTCCACTCCAAATCTCAGAGCCTCAGAGCAGCTCACAATCTTCTTTACCTTCCTCCCCCACAACAGGCACCCTGTGAGGTGGGTGGGGCTGGAGAGGACTCTCCCAGCAGCTGCCCTTTCAGGGACAACCTCTGCCAGAGCTATGTCTGACCCAAGGCCATTCTAGCAGGTGCAAGTAGAGGAGTGGGGAATCAAACCCGGTTCTCCCAGATAAGAGTGCGCACACTTCACCACTATACCAAAAATTTACCATAAATGATAACTATAATAGCAGAATGACTGTAAAAATATCAACGTTCTTTTCGGGGGAAAGTGGGCTTTTTATTTCTTTCATGATGGGATTTGGATTCATTGAAGGAATCAGGGGTGGAATTCTAGCAGGAGCTCCTTTGCATATTAGCCACACACCCCTGCTGTAGCCAATCCTCCAAGAGCTTACCCCCTGGACAGAGTGATTGGTGGGATGTAGAGCTTTTTTTGAGCCAGAATGCACAGGAACACAGTTCCAGCTGTCTTGGTATCAGGGGGTGTGGCCTAATATGCGAATGAGTTCCTGGTGAGCTTTTTCTGCAAATAAGCCTTTGTGATATGTAAGATACGAAAGGGTCAGAATCGCTGCTGTATGGAGAAATGAGACAATGTCTGGAATAGCCCAGGCTAGTCAGATCTTGTTAGATCTCAGGAGCCAAGCAGGCCCAGCCCTGGTTAGCACTTGAATGGGAGACTACCAAGGAAGTCTAGGGTTGCTATGCAGAGGCAGGCAAGGGAAAACCACCTCCATTTGTCTCTGGCCTTGACAACCCTGTGGGGTTCCCATAAGCTGGCTGTAACTTGATGGCACATTCCAGCACTACCGTTTGACGAAGGAGCTGCCAGAAACCACCATGGGTCTAGGATTCCCTCTGCCCCAGTCCACACCGTCCAGTCTCAGCTCAAACACGTTCAGTTGACAAGCTTTTAACCACTACACCACACTGATTTTCAGTTTGCCAGTTTGGTCTAGCAGCTAAGAGCCAGGGTGGTGTAGTGGTGAAGAGCAATGGCGGACTCTAATCTGGAGAGCCGGGTTTGATTCCCCTCTCCTCCACATGCAGCCTGCTGAGTGACTTTGGGTCAGTCTCTAAGCTGAGTTAGTGCGAGCTAGCTCAGTTTTTTAGCCTCCAGCTCACACATTTTTGTCTTAGCTCAGAAAGGATGGCCTCAGAGGAAACTAATTTCTGCAGTAGCTCATGACTTTAATGCCAGAAGTTCATGAAGTAGAAGGTTTGCTCACAAGACTCCACAGCTTAGAGAGAGTATTGGTCACAAGTTCTCTCAGAGCTGTTCTCTCAAGAGCAGTTCTCTCAGAGATCTCTCAGCCCCACCTACCTCACAGGGTGTCTGTTGTGGGGATGGGAAGGGAAGGAGATTGTAAGCCAGTCTTCAGGGAGGGGCAAGTGATGCTCTGTATTCTTGGTGCTTGAAAGGGGCAACAGTGCGAGGACTTCTAGTGTCCTGGCCCCACTGATGGACCTCCTGACGGCACCTCGTTTTTTTGGCTACTGTGTGTTCAAAGTTTTGGACTGGATGGGCCATTGGCCTGATCCAGCAGGGCTTCTCTTATGAGGGGTATAAATCCAACTCTTCTTCTCCTCTTTGGACCCCCTGGAATTTTATCTTCTTATTCTCCCCCCTCCCCCTTGGCAAGCATGCTGGAGAGTGTTACATTAATACCAGGTCTTATTACTCAAGATTGTGACATGCAGATTACTTGCCACTTAATCAGATTTTAATTACTTGCTACAGTATGACAGAATGTTGGGATATGTTAATATATACAAATCTGGGGCCGCCTCTGAAGACTCTTGAGATGCTTTGATGAGTGACAGCAAAATGTAACCACGAAACGCATCTATCCATACGAGTGCCACCAGATCTACAGGGACTGACTATCCACTTTTAAGCCCAATTCACAGGGTGGGATGGTGTGGATCAAATCCAGAACACGTTCTTTGTATGAGAAAGATACCAGATTCATTCCTTGACGGCTCCAAGGGTGCTTTCACACATGCTAAACGATGCAGTTTCCATCCACTTCACTACAGCCAGTTTGGTGTAGTGGTTAAGTGCCTGGACTCTTATCTGGGAGAACCGGGTTTGATTCCCCACTCCTCCAATTGCACCTGCTGGAATGGCCTTGGGTTAGCCATAGCTCTGGCAGAGGTTGTCCTTGAAAGGGCAGCTGCTGTGAGAGCCCTCTCAGCCCCACCCACCTCACAGGGTGTCTGTTGTGGGGGGAGAAGATATGGGAGATTGTAAACCGCTCTGAGTCTCTGATTCAGTGAGAAGGGTGAGGTATAAATCTGCAGTATTCTTCTTCTTCTTCTACATAAAATAAATGGAATAAATGAACTAGACGGGCACATCCAAGGGCCACATTGGGCTATTTGAGCTTGCAGAAAAGAAATGTTAAATGAGCTCATCCCAAATGTGTGTTTTAGTGCAAGATTTCTGAAGTTCGGTAGTTGAATTCTGCTGTCTCATACTTGTTTCGGTAATGCATCACCTGGCTCACTTGAGGTTTCCTGACGGTATGGAAGGGACAATCGAGGATCTTGAATTGTAGGTCAAACATTTGGCCAGAAATCTTTGCCGGTGTCCCTTTAATATATTCTATTACTAAAATGATTGGTTATAAAGTGACATCTGTCTTTTAAGAGAAGGAACTTGGTTGTGACAGGTGATAATCTTATTTATTTTCAAGAATCTTCTATCATATTATCTTTAGCTAAAGGGTGACTCTTCAGAGAAGAAAGGGTGGCAGATTGAGGACCGACCTAGATGTTGCGTGAAGATGACCTTACCAAATGGCCCTTTTTAAAAAGGAATAGAAGAAAGGCTTACAGAAGGATTCTCTGCATTGTAGAAGGAGGAGTGTCTTCCATGTAAATGGAGGACTCTAAAGCTCCTGAACCTTTCTGATGGGTCCCCCTTCTCCTCCCCACCTTGTCCATTGAATAGCAGGTGCAGCTGCATAACAATCTCTGGATGAGCTCCACCACCTATTTTATGACAAAACAACTCCCGCTGCTACCCATTTCTCTGTCTCAAATCTATCTCCAAGTCGCTTGCCCACTAATAGGTTCACCAACTCTGATTTGGGAAATTCCTAGAGATTTGGGGGAAGGAACCTGGGGTTTATACCTCAGACGGGTATAAAGTGAAAGAGTCTCCCCTCCAAAACTGCCATTTTCTCTGAGGGAACCGGTCTCTGTAGTATAGAGATAAATTGTAATTCTAGGAGAACTCCAAGCCCCACTTGGATAAGAACATAAGAGAAGCCATGTTGGATCAGGCCAATGGCCCATCCTGTCCAATACTCTGTGTCACACAGTGGCCAATAAACCAGCGCCATCAGGAGGTCCATCAGTGGGGCCTGGACACTAGAAGCCCTCCCACTGTGTCCCCCCAAGCACCAAGAATACAGAGCATCACTGCCCCAGACAGAGTTCCAACAATACCCTGTGGCTAATAGCCACTGATGAACCTCTGCTCCATATGCTTATCCAATCCCCTCTTGAAGCTGGCTATGCTTGTAGCTGCCGCCACCTCCTGTGGCAGTGAATTCCATGTGTTAATCACCCTTTGGGTGAAGAAGGACTTCCTTTTATCAGTTCTAACCCGACTGCTCAGCAATTTCATTGAATGTCCATGAGTTCTCGTATTGTGAGAAAGGGAGAAAAGTACTTCTTTCTCTACCTTCTCTATCCCATGCATAATCTTGTAAACCTCTATCATTTCACCCTGCAGTTGACATTTTACCAAGCTAAAGAGCCCCAAACGTTTTAACCTTTCTTCATAGAGAAAGTGTTCCAAACCTTTAATCATTCTAGTTGCCCTTTTCTGCACTTTTCCCAAAGCTATATCTTTTTTGAGGCGCGGTGACCAGAATTGTACACAGTATTCCAAATGACACACCATCAATTTACACAGGAGCATTATGATACTGGCTGATTGGTTTTCAATTCCCTTCCTAATAATTCCCATCATGGCAGTGGCCTTTTTTATTGCGATCACACATGGTCTCGACATTTTCAGTGACTTATCTACCACGACCTCAAGATCTCTCTATTGGTCAGTCTCTGCCAGTTCACACCCCATCAACTTATATTTATAGTTAGAATTTTTGGCCCCAATGTGCATTACTATTCATTTGTTGTATTCAGGTACTATTCATTTGTTGTATTCAGATGTCTATTCGTTTGTTGTATTCAGGGCTTTTGTGTGAGTGTGTGTGTGTGTTTGTAGCAGGAACTCCTTTACATATTGAGCCACATACCCCTGATGTAGCCAATCCTCCAAGAACTTACAGTAGGTCCTGTAATAAGAGCCATGGAGGATTGGCTACATCATGGGTGTGTGTCCCAATATGCAAAGGAGTTTCTGCTACAAAAAAAAGCCCTGGTTATATTTATTTGCTTCATTTATACCCCACCTTTCTCCCTGATGGAGGGAAAGAGGAGGAAGAGGAGAGTTGGATTTATACTTGGCCCTTCACTTAGAGTCTCAGACCGGCTTACAATCACCTTCCCTTCCTCTCACCACAACAGACATCCTGTGAGGTAAGTGGAGTGGAGAGAGCTCTGACAGAAACTGCTCTTGAGAGAACAACTCTGAGAGAACTGCGACTGACCCAAGATCACACCAGCTAGCTTCATGTGGAGGAGTGGGGAATCAAACCCAGTTCTCCAGATTAGAGTCCAGTGCTCTTAACCACTACATCAAACTGCCTCTCAAAGTGGAAACTGGAACTCCACACTGGAACTCAATGACGTGGCTTATGTCATTCTCCTCCTCTCTGTTTTATCCTCATAAAAACCCTGTGGGTTGACCATGGGGATGATTGGCCCAAATTCACCTAGTAAGCTTCCATGACAGAGTGGGGATTCAAAGCTGGGCCTCTCAGATCCTAGTCCAACACTACTCCATGGTGGAACTTGGTTGGTGCCCTTCTCACCAAGGGGAATAAGCTAAAGTGAGGAAATGGAACGGTGAGTATTTCTCTCCTCATGCCTCTTTTCTGATTCCCACTACCCCTATGCAGGGGTCATTTCATAGAAAAAGAGGCGCTGGCGCTCATTAGCACAACTCATTTGCATATGCCACACACCCCTGACATCCCCAGAAGGTGTACTAAATTATGTCACCTCAGCATCTACCTTAAAACGTTCCTTGAATTATCATTATAATAAAACCTTACTCCTACCATACTTTTAAAATTACTTTCTCCTGTGTGGCCCCAGTGACATGACGAAGATTTCAATCAGTCTGCTTTATATGTTTTGGTTATTTTCCCTTTTTTTCCTGTGGAAAATTCTTAGAAAGTTTGTCAAATTTTAGAGTTCAGCAAAATTCTCACCGGGGGGGGGGGGGGGGGTTGAAGAATGGAGCCCAGAAGCAAATATGTTTTTTTTTGTGGGGGGGGATAAAACAGAAAGAGTACAATAAAATGTAGAGGTTCCGGAGCTCCACTCCTGTGAGCTCCTGACAAAAATGAGGTCTGCCCCTATGGGAGCAGTTTTTCCTGTTTCAAAAAAAGGCAACTGAGGTAAAGTTACACACAACGGTATGCAATATTCGGTTTCGTAAATGTTGCTTGTCAAGTCTAAGCCATGTCAAGACGTGGAACTGTTTGGCTTGAAGTGGGGAACAGGAAAAAGGATTTCCGTTCTGAATACTTGGGGAAGGGGGAGTACCAAAGTACAAAGAGAAACAAAGCAAAAGAGGGGAAATACTAAATGAAACTAACTGACACCCACGCAATGAGAAAGGATGAGATTCTAACGAAAAATGAAAAAATTAATCTCTATTAATCCCAAATCTCATTATTCATACAATGTATAATCTTTTTAAAATATATATATATATATATGCGGAAGTATGGGAGTTTGGTTCAAAACGCGAGCAAGATCAGTGGCATCTTTACCTCAGAAAAGGGCCGCCATTTTGTAAAATACTAGAATTGCGCTGTTGGAGAGGACAATTGTGACATTTTGGGAAACTGATTGAACGCATACGAAGCTGCCTTATTGTATCATCGGTCCATCTGTACTGGCATTGTCAGGCCTTTTTATGAGCAGGAACGCAGTTCTGACTGACGGCATCAGTGAGTCTGGCCTAATATGCAAATATGTTCCTGCTGGGCTTTTTCTACAAAAAAAGGCCTGTGTGAAACAACAGTGACATCAGCAGTGTGGCCTAATATGCAAATAGGCTTTTTCTACAAAAAGGCCTGTGTGAAACAACAGTGACATCAGCAGTGTGGCCTAATATGCAAATGAGTTCCTGTTGCGCTTTTTCTACAAAAAGCCCTGTGTGGAATAATGATGACATCAGGGGAGGAAAGGAAAGGTCCCCTGTGCAAGCACCATTCGGTTCCAACATCGAATGGGTTGACATCGCTTTCACAACGTTTTCACAGCAGACTTCTTACGGGGTGATTTGCCATTGCCTTCCCCAGTCAACTACACTTCGGGGCATCGGGGGCATGACCTAATATGCAAATGAGTTCCTGCTGGACTTTTTCTTTAAAAAAAAGCCTGGGTATTGTCTACTTAGACTAGCAGTGGCTCCCGGAAGGCAGAGGTCTTTCCCATCCCCTGCTGCCTGGTCCTTTTAACTGGAGATGCTGGTAATCGAACCTGGGACCTTCCAGGTGCAAAGCAGAGGCTCTTCCACTGAGCCACAGCCTCGATTGTATAGTTCAATTTCATGTCCATCCCATCCTTCCTGCAAGGGTGGCAAACATGGTCTCCTCTTCTAGTTTTATCTTCACAACAACCTGGTGAGATCAGTTAGACCTGGAGAGAGAGACTGGCCCAAAGTCATCCAGGAAGCTTCATGGCAGGGTGGGCATTTGAACTCCAAATCTCCCCAGCCCTAGGTAGGCAGGGGATCCCCTGGTTTGGAGGCTCTCCCCCTACTTCAGGGTTCTCAGAGAGCGGGAGGGGGGATTTGAATATCTGCTAGGCACTCCATTATACCCTAGGGAGCCTGGTTGCCATAGGGTATAATGGAGAATCAATCTATGGGTATCTGGGGCTCAAGGGGGGCTGTGTTTTGAGGCAGAGGAACCATATTTTCAGCATAGCATCTGATGCCTCTGCTCAAAAAGCCCCCCAAGTTTCCAAAAGGTTGGACCAGAGGGTCCAATTCTATGAGCTCCCAAAGAAGGTGCTCCCATCCTTCATTATTTCCAATGAAGGGAAGGCATTTAAAAGACATGCGGTCCCTTTTAATGTGATGGCCAGAACTCCCTTTGGTGTTCAGTTATGCTAGTCACAACCTGGCTTGGCTTGAAGAAGTGATTTAAAGAGACAAATGCCTTCTCCAAACTGGCTGATGGGATAGTGGAGGTTTCAAGAGCCACACGATATGCATGAAAGAGCCACATGTGGCTCCCAAGCCACAGTTTGGTCATCCCTGTTCTATAGCATTTTTCCCATTTTAATTTTTTTTACTTGTTTTGGTATTTAACACCCAACCTGATTATGGGTTCTGGGGACTGAAAGAAGCTTTTGCTCACTTGCTTTGTGATATGGGGATTGCTTCTAATAAAAAAGGTAGAACTCTCTTGTTGGCTTTGGAATCTAACAACGGGCAATTGGTTCAGCAAGCAGCTCCCCTGTGCCAGCTGGGTGGTTAGCTCCCATTTGCCTCCAGGCAGGAGGAAACTGGCAGCTTGCCTTCTGAGTGTGGGTGGAAGAGTGGTAAAAAGAATCGTTTGCCTTTTGCACTAGCTGCAATAGTCATTGGGAGAGTTCTGGAGGAAAATGTGCTTGGTTCTTAGTGATTGTTTTGGGCTGGTAAGCCCTGTGAACATATGGATTTCCCCAGTCTCTATATCAGGGGTGGCCAAACTTGCTTAGCATTAGAGCCACATAGAATAAGTGTCAGACGTCTGAGAGCCACAAGCAGGGCTGTGCATTCAGTTTAGGATTTACTGAATATTTGCCAAATAGCTGCCTATTCAGTTACTTGAATAGGCTTTCCCAGACTATTCGGATAGCCAAACACCTTTTTGCTGGCATTCAGCAAATATTCAGCAGTTCCTAAATAGTGTCAGCCTTAATGTCAAAAGGGAAAGGCAGTTAGAAAATTGTTACTAACTTGTCTTTCCTGCCAGTCCTGGGTTTTTCCCACCTCTGGGGAGGGGGAAGAAGAGGCCCCCTGATCCAATCGTAGCCATGTATTTGCACATTGCAAAATGCATAGCTTTGCAGGGATATTGTGCTCCTGCAATGGCCAGCTCACCTACCTTGCATGGAAGGGGGAGGAGAGAACCTGCAATTCATTGAAAAACTGCATGTTTTTCACCCCTCAATCCAATCACACATCAGTTTATTTTTAAACTGTTCTGTCCATGGGCAGAGAGAGGGTGTTGCCCCGAGGTGCAGAGTGATAAAGCTGCCGTACTGCGGTCGGAGCCCTCTGCTCACGACCTGAATTCGATCCCAGCAGAAGCTGGTTCAGGTAGCCAGCTCCAGATTGACTCAGCCTTCCATCTTTCCGAGGTCGGTAAAATGAGTACTCAGCTTGCTGGGGGGGGGGTGGAGTGTAAATGACTGGAGAAGGCAATGGCAAACCACCCCGTAAAAAGTCTGCCATGAAAACGTTGTGAAAACAACGTCACCCCAGAGATGAAAAAGACTGGTGCTTGCACAGGGGACTACCTTTTACCTTTTTTTATTTGCTCCCTTCACTCCATTTTGTCTTGGCTGGTTCCTGATCCTACCTGTGTTGCTGCTGCCAGAGAAAGACTGCGAGTGTGAAGCTGCTGTGCCTTGGCCCAGCTGTGCTCTGCTCTGTTCTCTGTGGCTGTGGCTGCTGCTGTTGCTGGCTGGACTAGATTGACCTGACCTGAGAAGGACCTTTAAAGAAGACATCATCTGGTGAGATCGCTTCTTTTTTGTTGATTTGGTTGGGTTTCTGTATTTTTTTTAACTGAAAACTTTGTGTTTTCCTCCTGCTTTTGGTGGGTGGCTGGTTGCTAGGTGTTTCTGTTAGACTGGGTTGAGAGAGGGGTGTGTGTGTGTGGTTCTGGCCTGGCCTGGCTTAGAGTATTTAATTTTTCTCAATTTTTCTGGTTTTCTCTTTCTTTTTTGTATTGACTTTTTGAATTTCTGCCAGGATTTGGTGACCTGATCTGTTGAATTGGTTTTTTTATCAGTTGTTTTATTTATCCTTTATTCAGTTTTGTGGTTTATATTCTACCCATTTTCCTGGGTCTACTCTGTTTGGGTGGTGCACTGCTGTGGGGTCTTGGGTGGGTGACTGTGCTTGGCTGCTCTCCTCTGACCACTTGGGCCTGAGTTCTGTATCTGTCCTCTGGCCAGGCTTCAGCTTTGGAACTTCAGTCTGGTGGTTTTTTCTTAATCTTTGCTGGTTTTTCCTGGGTCTGGTTGGGTGGTCTCTTGCAGGTACCCTACAAGTTTGGAGGCTCTCCCTCAAGCCCCCTCCCCCCAAGCCAGTTTAGAGACCAAGGAGGAATTGACACTTCCCCCCTCTGTCATAGGGAACAATGGGGAAGGGGGCAAACGTTTTGGGGTCCCATAGGATTAGACCCCTTGGTCCAATCTTGGGGGTACCCAGTACGTTTGGAGGCTCTCCATCAAACCCCCTCTCTCACAGCCCCCTGTATATACCCTATGGATTTTGCCATTGACTTCAATGGCCATAAGATATAATGGAGCCAAATATTCGGGGATTGCCGAATACCTCCCGAATCATATTAAGGTGCTGAATTCTGATATTTGGAGGTATTTGGATAGCCAAATACCATTGCTTGCAAATACCACTGAATCCAGGAAGGAAGGAAGGAAGGAAGGAAGGAAGGAAGGAAGGAAGGAAGGAAGGAAGGAAGGAAGGAAGGAAGGAAGGAAGGAAGGAAGGAAGGAAGGAAGGAAGGAAGGAAGGAAGGTGGAAAGAAAGTAATTTGAAATGCATTCTCCAAGCTGTCAGTGTGCTTGGCTTGGAGAAGTGATTTAAAGAGAGAAATGCCTTCTCCAAGCTGGCCGATAGGGCAGTCAGGGCTTCAAGAGGCAGACAATATGTGTGAAAAAGCCACAAGTGGCTCCCAAGACACAGTTTGGCCATCCTTGCTCTATAGTAAAGAACCCAGAGATAGGGAGGATCTCTTAGAGTATCACTCCAACTGCTCCACTGAGTGCTGGTCAGCAGTAGAGGTCCTAGTGTTGGTGGGGGGTCCCCCTAATAATGGGCAAAGGGGAATCTCAAACAGAGAGCTAGTTAGTAATATGCCCATGCTTGCTGTTGTTGCCATCAAGTCACAGTCATGACAACCCCACAGGATTTCAAGGCAAAAGACGGTCAAAAGTGGTTTGACATTGCCTGGCTCCGCATCATGACACTAGAAGTCTTTCATCCAAACACTAACCAGGACTAATCCTGTTTAGCTTCCAAGATCTCATGAGATCGGGCTATCCTGCGCTATCCGAGCCTGTGCTTGGTGCATTTCAAATTGTTCCTGAAGTTCATAAAAACATTTTGAGAGCCAGTTTGGTATAGCGGCTAAGTTCACGGACTCTTATCTGGGAGATCCGGGTTTGATTCCCCACTTCTCCACTTACACCTGCTAGAATGGCCTTGGGTCAGCCATAGCTCTGGCAGAGGTTGTCCTTAAAAGGGCAGCTGCTGTGAGAGCCCTCTCCAGCCCCACCCACCTCACAGGGTGTCTGTTGTGGGGGAGGAAGGGAAAGGAGATTGTGAGCCACTCTGAGACTCTTCGGAGTGGAGGGCAGGATATAAATCCAATATCTTCTAGTTTTGCCAAATGACTTAATCGTGGACCAAAATCACGTGCAATTTATGTCAGTCCACTGACAGTACTGCTTATTGCTTGGCCTCTTTATTTCATTTTCTTGGTAAAGAAAGGGGACAAAAGCAAAAGCCTTGATTCCTAACTCTTCTTGGAACATTGCTGCTTGTGCCGCATTTTCCCTGTTCTTTAGGCAACGCTCCCTTGGTTGCAATACTGCAAAAATGTAATTTACGATGCCCAGTCCTGAAGATTCTAATTATTCCTGGCTGTGTATCGTGATTATTAACTCAAGTGGCTTCCTGTCTTAATTCCCCCCTTTCATAAACTTCATCTCGCCTTTCTGCTGCTCATCTCAGAATGCCTGCATATACATGCATACCGCATGGCACAATTTACGTCCACACATGGACACTCTACCGGCAGGTCCTTCCAAAAGTAGCAAACCACAGTAGGTCTATGAAGGAACTCAGCGGGTGGGGGCTCTGTGATTCACCAGAAGGCCATAAACAATATGCTGAAGAACACTGCTCTAGAGAATGTGTTCTGCAGTCCACAGTTCCAGACAATCAGAGTGCTGCCAATCTCCCGGGGGAGGGGGTGTGACTGGAGATGGCCTGGAATTACAACTGATCTGCAGGCTACAAAGAGGAAATGGCTGTTTTGGAAGATAAACTCTATGACATCACATCCCTTCTGCGCTCCCTCCCCTCCCCAGGAACCTGTTCTTCCTAGTTTCTACCTCCAGATCTCCAGGAACTTTTGAACCTGGAGTTTGTGTCTCTAATAATGGAGATTAGATTCAGTTGGGTAGCCATGTTGGTCTGAAGGAACAGAGCAAAGTTTGAATCCAGTGGCACCTTTAGACCAGCAAATCTTAATTCTGGGTATAAGCTTTTGTGTGCTCAGATACATCGAAACAAGACTTCCTCAACCATTACATTTAGGTGGGGGGTGGGGGGGATTAAATGCCAAGAAGGGCTAATTAGAATCAAGATTCATAAGTAACCGAGAGATGTATAGCTAAAATTGGATTAAAGCAGTTGGTAAGACCTATGAATAGCAGTGAATTAGCATACAGATTTCAAAACTTTGCATGTGTAGTGAGATATAAATCTTATATCTGTGTTAAGCCCTGGGGGTTCCAATGTCCTAAGTGATGTGATAACTTGTAATTCATCAATCTCCCATTCTATTCTGTTTCTGAAATTCCTTTGCAATGAAACAGCAACTTTGAGGTCCCCTATGGAGTGTCGTGGGAGGGTGAAATGTTCTCCTACCGGTTTCTCAGTTTTGTGATTCTTGATGTCAGATTTGTGTCGATTTATCCTTCAGTGTAAGGTTTGACTTAAATTTGACCTAAGAATGAGCCCCGTGGCGCAGGGTGGTAAACTGCAGTATTGCACTCCTAAGCTCTGCTCATGATCTGAGTTCGATCCCGGCAGAAGCTGGATTCAGGTAGCCGGCTCCAGGTTCACTCAGTCTTCCATCCTTCTGAGGTCGGTAAAATGAGTACCCAGCTTGCTGGGGGTAAAGTGTAGGTGACTGGAGAAGGCCATGGCAAACCACCCTGTAAAAAGTCTACCATGAAAACATCATGATGCAACGTTACCCCAGAGTCGGCAATGACTGGTGCTTGCACAAGGGACTACCATTACCATTATTATTGACCTAAGTTTGCCCTATGTAGAGAACTGAAGGACACAGTTGACATTTAATGGTATATACAATGTTAGAAGATGGGTAAATGAATAAGCCTGAGATCAGGTGTAGGTAATGTTGCTAGGTTCAGTGATTACGTGGTCTGAGTGTATGTGGCAGCAAAGTTGGCATCTGGGTGTTTTGAGGGGGGCGGGTTGCAAGCTTTAGTACCAGTGTCCATGTTCAAATTAGATGTTGTGCTATTGTGATTGAGGGGTTATTTAAGATTGGAGTGAGGGGCTGTCTGCAGGCAAGAAAAGGTTTGCCCCCAGTACCTGTGAAAGAGAGCTGTCATTATCTAGTAAAGGTTGTAAGTCGCTGATGGTATGTTGAACTGTTGAGCTGAGAGGTGTATGTGGACCACTAGTGGTGTTTTGTTATTGTCTCTTTCAGTCTTGTCTCGCAACAGGTTTTCTCTGAGTACTATTCTGGCTTTGTTAAGCTGTTCTTGACTTCATCAGATGAATATTTTAGTTCTAAAAGGATTTGTTGTAGATCTCTCAGGTAAGAACCTCTGTTGGGGGGGGAGGTGGCAGAAGATCCCAGGTTCAGTCCACGGCATCTCCAACTAAAAAGGGTCCAGGCAAATAGGTGTGAAAAACCACAGCTTCAGACCCTGGAGAGCTGCTGTCAGTCTGAGTAGACAATACTGACTCTGATGAACCAAGCGTCTGATTCAGTATAGGGCAGCTTCGTATGTTCATATGTCTGTAAGATTAGAACAGATGCAGCTGTATCTAAGAGCCTGATGCATATAGTGGATTGTTTGGTATGTGGCCTTGTGGCGCAGAGTGGTAAAGCTGCAGTATTGCAGTCGGAGCCCTCTGCTCACAACCTGAGTTCGATTCCAACAGAAGCTGGTTCAGGTAGCCGGCTACAGGTTGACTCAGCCTTCCATCCTTCCGAGGTCCATAAAATGAGTAACCAGCTCGCTGGGGGGGGAAGTGTAATGACCGGGGAATGCAACGGGAAACCACTCTATAAAAAGGTCTGCCGTGAAAACATTGTGAAAGCAGCATCACCCCAGAGTCGGAAACGACTGGTGCTTGCACAGGGGACCTTTCCTTTCCTTGGTATATTTTGGATGGTAGCTGGAGGCTTATAGATATGTGTGTCAGTAGGTTTCCTATATAACGTGGTGTCTATGCACCCATTGTGTATTTTTACAATAGTGTCCAGAAAATGTATTTCTTGCATAGATTGGTTTATTATCAAGTTGGCGGTGGGGTTAAAGTCATTGAATGCCTGGTGGAATACATCCAGGGTTTCTTTACTGTGTGTCTAGACATTACTGATGTCACCAATGTACTGCAGGTATAAGAGAGGCGTTTGAGGGTAGGAGTTGCTGGCAGAGTAATCAACACAGCAAAAGTGCACAACTTGATTAAAAAGTAGATTAAAGTTTATTTAGAAATTAACATATTTGATAGGAAAAAGGAGACCCAGAGAAAGGTTCCTAACTATGGCTCTAGTTG
Organism: Heteronotia binoei; assembly: GCF_032191835.1. Lineage (NCBI taxonomy): Eukaryota > Metazoa > Chordata > Lepidosauria > Squamata > Gekkonidae > Heteronotia > Heteronotia binoei. Next base: position 18,797,054 of record NC_083224.1, on the reverse strand, counting down.
AGCAAGAAAAGACTGAGTGTGGCACTTTCAAGAAGGGGGAAATGCCCTAAAAATAGCAATCTGGAGACAGACAAGGAGTGACACTTAACAGGAAAGTTCTGCCCTCACTATCCTATCTGTCTTCTTGCTGCCCCCTGCAGGGTCTTCTCCTCTTCTCCTTTGTACCCCAGATATTGCCTTTTCCAAGAGGAGTTTAGGAAGCCTCGCTCCAAGTCAGCCATGAAGAGGTTAGCATTCTGTGGGGCCATGCTGCACCACAGGAAGACAGTCACCCCATTTTATGTGGTTATGAGTGAGAACAAAATGGCACAGTTTGGTGGCAAAGTCGGCTGTGGTGTTGTCAACAATCATGTTCTTTATGGCTTGTAGCCCATCTTTGAGTGAGAAGTTGATATGCAGAGATTCCAATCCATGGTGGCTAAAATAGCACTCTCTGGAAGGCTGTTTGAAGATTGTAGGCTGTTTCTACACTCAGGGTTATTTCTGATTTTATGAGCATTGATGTATCCACTTGCAGAAAACTCCTGTTCAAAAGTACTCTTGTAAAATGAGGAGCAATTTTATTATAGGAATTAGCATGACACCATGGGGTGTGGCCTAATATGCAAATGGATACCTGCTGGGCCTTTTCTACAAAAAAGCCCAGCAGGAATTCATTGGCATATTAGGCCACACCCCCTGGTGTCACCATTGTTTCACACAGGGCTTTTTTGTCAAAGAAGCCCAGCAGGGACTCATTTGCATATTAGGCCATGCCCCCAGATGTCAAGCCAGCCATTACTGCATTCCTGCTCAAAAAAAAGCCCTGCATATTTACAGTTAGATAGACAGCTGTGTGAAAGCATTTCTTTTTATACAAACTTTTCTAACATTCCTGAAAAAGGCACCCTATTTTATCAACAACATTTGGGGTTCCTTGCAAAAATGCTTGCATTTCATTCCAATGGCCTCCACTGTCCCTTAGTGATGGCATCACGCAGTCCCATGTGTCTCATATGATGATGTAACTCCATTCTCCGGGTGATTCTTGATTGGGTGAGGTCAACCTCGTGACTCCTTCAGGGAGGAAGACACAACTGGAGAGGAAAGAGGTGAAGGGACAATGGGAAAGAAGGGCAGCAAAGGCGATCAAAAACATTTGTACCATCTAAGTCTTTTGGAGCCAAATTTTCATCCAACCCAAAGGGCTAGTTAACATTTACAGAGGGAAGAGGCCATGGCTCAGTGCTTCATATGCAAAAGGTCCCATGTTCAATCCCCAGCACAGAATCATAGAATTATACAGTTGGAAGGGATCTCCAGGGTCATCTAGTCCAACCCCCTGCACAATGCAGGAAACGCACAAACACCTCCCCCTAAATTCACAAGATCCTCATTGCTATCAGATGGCCATCTCGCCTCTGTTAAAAAACCTCCAAGGAAGGAGAGCCCACCACCTCCCGAGGAAGCCTGTTCCACTGAGGAACCGCTCTAACAGTCAGGAAGTTCTTCTTAACGCTGAGCCAGAAACTCCTTTGATTCAATTTCAACCCATTGGTTCTGGTCCTACTTTCTGAGGCCACAGAAAACAATTCCACACCATCTTCTATACGACAGCCCTTCAAGTACTTGGAGATGGTGATCATATCACCTCTCAGGCACCTCTTCTCCAGGCTAAACATGCCCAGCATCTTTAGTTAAAAGGTCCAGTTGGCAGGTTATGGGGAAGACCATGGAGAACTGCTGCCAGTCTGAGCTGGCAATACGGACTTAGATGGACCCATGGTCTGATTCAGTATCAGGCATCTTTATGGGGGGGAACTGTCCCAGAGGCGCTCACTTAACTGTGGGGTGCCCCAGGGAGCGGTTCTCTCCCCGATGTTGTTTAACATCTATATGCGACCTCTTGCCCAGATTGCCCGAAGGTATGGGCTGGGGTGTCACCAGTATGCTGATGACACCCAGCTCTATCTACTTATGGACGGCCGACCGGTCTGCGCCCCAGAAAACCTGGACCGGGCACTACAGGCCGTGGCTGAGTGGCTCAGACTGAGTGGACTGACATTGAATCCTGCGAAGACAGAGGTCCTTTGTTTGGGCTGTCGGGGACCGGGAGGGGAAATCCCTCTGCCAGCTTTTGACGGTGTACCGATGAGGCCAGCGGACAGGGTCAGGAGCCTGGGGGTGCTATTGGAGCCGTCCCTAAAGATGGAGGCTCAGATAGCGGCCACTGCCAAGTCCGCGTTTTTTCATCTTAGACGGGCAAGGCAGTTGGCCCCCTTCCTGGCCCCCGACGACCTAGCAACAGTGATCCATGCCACGGTCACCTCGAGGTTGGATTACTGCAATGCCCTCTACATGGGGCTGCCCCTGTGCCGGACCCGGAAATTGCAGCTAGTGCAGAATGCCGCGGCCCGGCTGTTACTGGGCCTCCCAAGGTGGGGGCACATCCGGCCGGGCCTTCGGGCTCTGCACTGGCTTCCAATTATATACCGAGTCCGGTACAAGGTGCTGGTCATCACCTTTAAAGCCCTATATGGCCTGGGACCTGCCTACCTGAGGGACCGTCTCTCCCCACACGTTCCCCAGAGAGTACTGAGGTCTGGCACTCAAAATCTGCTCATCATCCCCGGGCCCAAGGAAGTGCGTCTCAAGGTAACTAGAGACAGGGCCTTTTCCACAATGGCCCCTATGTGGTGGAACCAGCTACCGGAAGAGGTGAGGGCCCTGCGGGACCTTGCTCAGTTCTGCAGGGCCTGTAAGACAGCCCTCTTCCGGTTAGCCTATGCCTGATGAGGTAATGTAGCTACCAGATTTTTGTGTTTATACTGTATAGTTTAATGTTTAATTTTAAGGTTTTTAGATTTTAATTGTCTGATTTTAGAGGTAATAACTTGCTCTGATTTTACTGTTTTATTGTTTTATTGTTGTTGTAAGCCGCCCTGAGCCACTTGTGGGAAGGGCGGGATAGAAGTCACCAAATAAATAAATAAATAAATGTGTTCTTTATGGGGAGGAGCTCTGGTCCAGCAGAAGAACCTCAGCTTTGCATGCAGAAGGCCCCAGCTTCAATCCCCAGCATCCCCAGTTAAAAAACAAATCAGGTGGCAGGTGATGTGAAAGCCCTCCAGCATCTCCGCTGGCAGCAGGGGTGGCATTCTAGCAGGAGCTGCTTTGCATATTAGGCCACACACCCCTGATGTAGCCAATCCTCCAAGAGCTTACAAAAATGAACCTTGTAAGCTCTTGGAGGATTGGCTACACAAGAACATAAAAACATAAGAGAAGCCATGTTGGATCAGGCCAATGGTCCATCCAGTCCAACACTTTGTGTCACACAGTAGCCAAAAAACAAAACAAAACCAAGTGCCATCAGGAGGTCCACCAGTGGGGCTAGAAGCCCTCTCACTGTGCTCCCCCCAAGCACCAAGAATACAGAGCATCACTGCCCCAGGCAGAGAGTTCCAACAATACGCTGTGGCTAATAGCCACTGATGGACCTCTGCTCCTTATGCTTATCCAATCCCCTTTTGAAGCTATGCTTGTAGCCGCCACCACCTCCCGTGGCAATGAATTCCATGTGTTAATCACCCTTTGGGTGAAGAAGTACTTCCTTTTATCATTTCTAACCTGACTGCTCAGCAATTTAATTGAATGTCCACAAGTTCTCGTATTGTGAGAAAGAGAGAAATGTACTTCTTTCTCTACCTTCTCTATCCCATGCATAATCTTGTAAACCTCTATCATGTCACCCCCGCAGTCGACATTTCTCCAAGCTAAAGAGACCCAAGCGTTTCAACCTTTCTTCATAGGGAAAGTGTTCTAAACCTTGAATCGTTCTAGTTGCCCTTTTCTGCACTTTTTCCAGTGTTATAATATCTTTTTTGAGCTGCAGTGACCAGAATTGTACACGGTACTCCAAATGAGGCCGCACCATCGATTTATACACCATCGAGTTATACAGCAGGGGGTGTGGCCTAATATGCAAAGGAGCCCCTGCTAGAATTCCACCCCTAGCTGCCAGTATGAGTGGAACATACTGTTCTTGATGGGCCAAGGGTCTGGTTCAGTAAGAGGTAGCTTCTTGTGTGATCGTAGTTTCAAGAGGGAAGTTGAAAGTGGAAGATCAAGTGGGTGATATATTTTATTGCACAGTTAGTAAAGATCCCTGCTGATTATGTCATTCTGCAGGCAACCAATTGTGTGTGTGTGTGTGTGTGTGTGTGTTCGTATATATATTTCATCTCAGCAATAATCATTTTCGGCCCGAACAGCAGACCTGGTTATTGTTTCTTTCCCTTATGTTTTCATTAATTAGAAGGAAGTGGAGAGGTAACGAACGACTCCCTGGATGCAGAAGTGTTCATTTTTCACTGTCAGGTTATAAGAGGCAATGGGCACAGGCCATATATCCCGTCAGACGTGCGAGTACTTATTGTCAGCACAATCTGTAAAAATAGAAAGTGAGGTAGCTTTTCTGGATAGGAGTCGAAGCTGTCCGTGGGCCGAGTTTAATCTGACTTATTAGTAGGCTTTGGCAGGCGACTGTATCTATTTGGGAGAACGTCTCCGGCGCACCCGAGCGCACAAACGCACACACACTCAGGCCTCTGTAAATGTTAATGTGCAATTGTGTAACTGTGCAACTGACCTCGCTTAAATCTTCCAAATGGCTGCGCATTTCTTCCCCCACAGTAAGGCTCACTTTCCCTTCATTGCCATGCCCAAGTTACTGGTAGAAATATTAAAACTTGCTAAAAAAAAAAAAAAAAAGCCGTAGATCATTTTGGTTTACAGGAAACACTCTAAATGGGAGGGCGAAATCTTAACATAGAGGTATCTTAAGTGGGAAGCCATGCGCTAGAGAGATTTGTTCTTGCAGAGAGGAGGGGAAGAATCGCTATCTGAATTCTATTTTTTGCCCAAAGGGTGCCTAAAATAAAAAACCATAATTTTGATCTCAAATTGCAGTACAATGACCTCCTTTCTCTACCATATGGAGATGAAATCCTGACACCACCCACTTTGGGTTGCCAATCCCCAGGTGGAGGCAGGAGATCCCCCAGCTTGGTGGCCCTCCCCTTGTTTCAGGGTCATCAGAAAGCAGGGCGGAAGGGAAATATCAGCTGGGCACTCCATTATTTCCTATGGAGACCAATTCCCATAGCTTATAATGGAGAATTGATCTGTGGGTATCTGGGGGGTAGGCTTCCCAATCCCCAGGTCCCAGAGGGGAATCCCCCGGTTTTACAGGCTCCCCCCCTCCCCCAGCCAGCTGGCCGGCGGGGGAAGCCCTGCCCCCAGAGCCATCATGCACCTCTACGAACGATTCCCATAGGGAATGATGGGGAATTGATCCGCGGGTATCGGGGGCTCTGGGGAAGCTGTTTTTTGAGATAGATGCACCAAATTTTCAGTATAGCATCTAGTGCCTCTCCCCAAAATACCTCCCAAGTTTCAAAAAGATTGGACCAGGGGGTCCAATTCTATGAGCCCCAAAAGAAGGTGCCCCTATCCTTCATTATTCCTATGGAAGGAAGGCATTTAAAAATTTGTGCAGTCCCTTTAAATGTGATGGCCAGAACTCCCTTGAAGTTCAATTATGCTTGTCACACCCCTGCTCTCGGCTCCGCCCCCAATGTCTCCTGGCTCCACCCCCAAAGACTCCTGGCTCCACCCCCAAAGTCCCCAGATATTTCTTAAATTGGACTTGGCAACCCTATGGGGGGCTGTTTTTTTTATAGAGGCACCAAATTTTAAGCATAGCATTCGATGCCTCTCCTTAAAATGCCCTCCAAGTTTCAAAAATATTGGACCAGGGGGTTCAATTCTATGAGCCTCAAAAGAAGGTGACCCTATCCTTCATTATTTCCAGTGGAGAGAAGGCATTTACAAGGTGTTGTGTTCCTTTAAATGTGATGGCCAGAACTCCCTTTGGAGTTCAGTTTTGCTTATTATAACTTTGTTCTTGTCTCCTCCCCAATGTCTCCTATCTCCATCCCAAAAGTCTTCTGGTTCCAACCCCAATGTCCCCAGAATTGGATCTGGCAACCCTACACCCCTTCCTTCTCTGGGGCTTTTCAAAGGGATGATTCTGAAGGAATCTAAGAATGATTCTGGATTTGTATCCCCCTTTTTGATCTAAAAATTCCCATTTAAATACTTTCTTGAGTCCATTGACTTCCCACACTATTTTTATGTTTCCTTGTACCATTTTCCCACATGAAGTCTTTGTTTTGTGCTGTAACCTGGATAGCGCAGGCAAGCCAGATCTTGTCAGATCTTGGAAGCTAAGCAGGCCCCATGCTGGCAAGTACTTGGATGGGAGGAATACCAAGGCCGGGACGCAGAGGCATGTGGTAGAAGCCACCTCTCTGAAAAAAACCGTCCTATCACCACTAGGGATTGCCAGAAGACACCATGACTTCCAGGCATGCAAGCACAAACACACCACTAGGATTGCCAAGTCCAATTCAAGAAATATCTGGGGACTTTGGGGGTGGAGCCAGGAGACTTTGGGGGTGGAGCCAGGAGACGTTGGGGCAGAGCCAGGAACAAGGGTGTGACAAGCATAACTGAACTCCAAGGGAGTTCTGGCCATCACATTTAAAGGGACAGCACACTTTTTAAAATGTCTTTCTTCCATAGGAAATAATGAAGGATAGGGGCACCTTCTTTTGGGGCTCATAGAATTGGACCCCCTGGTCCAATCGTTTTGAAACTTGGGGGGGGGGTACTTTGGGGAGAGGCACTAGATACTATACTGAAAATTTGGTGACTCTACCTCAAAAAATAGCTCCCCCAGAGCCCCCGAAACCTCCAGATCAATTCCCCATTATACCCTATGAGAAATGATTTCCATAGGGAATAATGAAGACGTTTCCCTCTCCACACACACACACACACACACACACACACACACCTTCTCACAAATCTGATGTAGGGGATTGCCCTCTCTACTCACCAGCCAGCTTATTTCAGCAACAGACACAGACACAGAAAGTTGAAGCCTTTCACCACCTCCGGAGGTGCAAAGGCACATGGTCCTTTGGGGCGGGGCAGGAAGCAGCCTGGGAAAGCTCCAGCTGCTGCGACAGAGCTGGGTGGGAAGGGGAGGGGCAAAGAGAAGCTGCTGCAATCGAGGTGAGAAGGCAAGGGAAGGGAGGAGGAGAAGCATTGGGGATCGGTGGGAACTGGAGAGGAGAAGCTGCTGGGATCGGGGCTGGGTGGGAAGGGCTGCCATTCCCCCCGCTTTCTGAATTTTTGCCCAGCGGGGGGAGGAGGCTCCAAATCGGGGGTCCCCCGCCCGGGCGGGGGATTTGGGAAGCCTACACACCACTAAAAAAAAGTGTGCTTCGGTATGATTTGTAAATCAGCACTATGCATTTGGAAATTATATAGATAAATTTCACCCACACACATACTATACATTTCATGCAATGGCCTGTAACAGGGCTTTTTATGTGGCAGGAACTCCTTTGTATATTACACCCACTGTTTCCTCTAAGCTGCAGAGTCTTATGAGCAAAAATTCTACTTTGTGAGCTACTGGTATTAAATGTCTCAGCTACTGCATAAATTATTGTACTCTGGAGCTATTTTTCCTGAGTGAAGACAAAAATGTGTGAGCTGGAGGCTAAAAATCTGTGATCTAGCTCATGCTAACTCAGTTTAGAGGGAACAATGCCTCTGATGTAGCCAATTCTCTTGGAGCTTACAGTTAGGGTTCCCAAGTCCAATTCAAGAAATATCTGGGGACTTTGGGGGGTGGAGCCAGGAGACATTGGAGCAAGGGTGTGACAAGCATAATAGAACTCCAACGGAGTTCTGGCCATCACATTTAAAGGGACAGCACACCTTTTTAAATGCCTTCCTTCCATAGGAAATAATGAAGCATAGGGGCACCTTCTTTTGAAATCCCCTGGTCCAATTGTTTTGAAACTTGGGGAATATTTTGGGGAGAGGCAGTAGATGCTATACTGAAAATTTTGTGCCTCTACCTCGAAAAACAGACGCCCCCCCAGAGCCCCCGATACCCGTGGATCAATTCCCCATTATTCCCTATGGAAATTGTTCCCCATAGGGAATAATTGCCCAGTAGACATTTCCCTCCCCCCCCCCCGCCACTTTCTGAGACCCTAAAGTGGTGGGGAGGGCCTCCAAACCTGGGGATTTGCCAATCCTGGGATTCCCCCAGTTTGGAGGCATTCCCCACACTTTAGGGTCATCAGAAAGCTGGGGGGGGGGGGTTAGGAAATGTCTGCTGGGCATTCCATTATTCCTTATGGAGACTGATTCCCATAGGGTATAACAGAGAATTTATCCATGGGGATCTGGGGGGGGGGGTGCTATTTTTTGAGAAAGACATACCAAATTTTCAGCATACCATCTGATGCCTCTCCTCAAAATGCTCTCCGGGGGGCCCAATTCTATGAGCCCCAAAAGAAGATGCCCCTATCCTTCATTATATCCAATGGAGCGGAGGCATTTGAAAGGTGTGCAGTCCCTTTAAATGTGATGTCCAGAACTCCCTTTGGAGTTCATTTATGCTTGTTGCAATCTTGCTTCTGGCTCCACTCTCAAAGTCCCCAGATATTTCTTGAACTGGACTTGGCAACCCTAGGGAGAGGGCAGGGTTTGGGAAGGGGAGAGACCTCAATAGGATACAGTGTCATAGATCCCACCCTTCAAATCAGCCATTTTCTCCAGGGGAGTTGATCTTTTCCAGCCGGAGTTCAGTTGTAAAAGCAGGAGACCTCCAGACCTCACCTGGAGGCTGGCAATGCTAACAGCATGTCATCCATAACCTCTGCATTTATTGATTTATTTACTTTAATTCCTGACTTAAACAATCTGCCTTTCTTGCTAAGAGTCAAGGTGGATTACATAATTTAAAACAGTGCAATAGGAGTATAACACATGCATTGGACAGAGTTGGAAAATGACAGTTAGAAAACCAAGTGATAAAAATAGATATGATATAAGAAATGCAAGTGCTTCATTACAGATATTAGGAAACAATGAATTTGTTCTTGTCCTTTTGCGAAAGTGCACATAAAATGTGCAAAAGGAGTTTTGTGGCTCCCAGGTGCACATGGGATAAGAACAAAAGGACATAAGAGAAGCTATGCAGGATCAGGCCAATGGCCCAACCAGTCCAACATTCTGTGTCACACAATGGCCAAAATCCAGGTGCTATCACAAGGTCTGCCAGTGGGGCCAGATGTTTAACGTCAATACCAGAAGGATGTTTTCAGTGTATGATCACAGCACTCAGGATGAAGCCCCACCATACTGATTTCACATCCCCAAATTCCCCCTTGGAGCTGCTGTTGGCTCCATTATAAAACTTATGTGTAGAGTATTGTTGGAACTATCTGTCTGGGGCAGTGATGCTCTGTATTTTTGGTGGGGTTTTTTTGGGGGGGGCACAGTGGGAGGACTTCTAGTGTCCTGGCCCCACTGGTGAACCTCCTGATGGTGCCTGTTGTTTTGTTTTGTTTTTTGGCCACCGTATGACAGTGTTGGACTGAATGGGCCATTGGCCTGATCCAACATGGTTTCTCTTATGTTCTTATGTGACACAGAGTGTTGGACTGAATGGGCCATTGGCCTGATCCAACATGGTTTCTCTTATGTTCTTATGTGACACAGAGTGTTGGATTGAATGGGCCATTGGCCTGATCCAACAGGGCTTCTCTTATGTTCTTATGTGACACAGAGTGTTGGACTGAATGGGCCGTTGGCCTGATCCAACATGGCTTCTCTTATGTTCTTATCGACCTCCTGATGGCACCTGGTTTTTGTGGCCACTGTGTGACACTGAGTGTTGGACTGGATGGGCCATTGGCCTGATCCAACAGGGCTTTTCTTATGTTCTTATGTGATGCAGAGTGTTGGACTGGATGGGCCACTGGCCTGATCCAACAGGGCTTCTCTTATGTTCTTATGTGACGCAGAGTGTTGGACTGGATGGGCCACTGGCCTGATCCAACAGGGCTTCTCTTATGTTCTTATGTGACGCAGAGTGTTGGACTGCATGGGCCATTGGCCTGATCCAACATGGCTTCTCTTATGTTCTTATGTGACACAGAGTGTTGGACTGAATGGGCCATTGGCCTGATCCAACAGGGCTTCTCTTATGTTCTTATGTGACACAGAGTGTTGGACTGAATGGGCCGTTGGCCTGATCCAACATGGCTTCTCTTATGTTCTTATCGACCTCCTGATGGCACCTGGTTTTTGTGGCCACTGTGTGACACTGAGTGTTGGACTGGATGGGCCATTGGCCTGATCCAACAGGGCTTTTCTTATGTTCTTATGTGATGCAGAGTGTTGGACTGGATGGGCCACTGGCCTGATCCAACAGGGCTTCTCTTATGTTCTTATGTGACGCAGAGTGTTGGACTGGATGGGCCACTGGCCTGATCCAACAGGGCTTCTCTTATGTTCTTATGTGACGCAGAGTGTTGGACTGCATGGGCCATTGGCCTGATCCAACATGGCTTCTCTTATGTTCTTATGTGACACAGAGTGTTGGACTGAATGGGCCATTGGCCTGATCCAACAGGGCTTCTCTTATGTTCTTATGTGACACAGAGTGTTGGACTGGATGGGCCATTGGCCTGATCCAGCACGGCTTCTCTTATGTTCTTAGTCACGTTAAGTAACATGATTTTTACAACAGAGCCAATAGTGGCTCTGTGGGGAGATTTGTGAATGTGAAAACAATAGTGGGGAGAGGGAGGCCACTCGTGTGCTGTGGTCACAAACAAAAAAGAGTCATCGTGCATCCAGGAGGCACAAAACTCCCCTCGTGGGTCTGATGCAGAGCCCTTGCGTTGTTCCATTAAAAGGGACTTAACAATGCGGAGCTGGATGACATTTGCATTAAATGAGATCCCAGAATCTTGCAGATGTTACATACGCAGGGAAGAACATGGACAGTTTTGAGAAAACACACTTTTTAGAGATTTCTGCTGTATGCTGCAGGGTTGTGTCATAAAGGCTAAAAGGCAATAGGGGTTCTAATTAAACATTTGGGCGTTTAGTGTTTATTTCATCTTTCTGAACATGTAACAAACATTACTAAACGTGGGCACTTTTACAGTGTAATCCTAAACAGTTACAGCATTCTAAAGCTGTTCTGCTTCAATGAGCTTCAAAGGGCCCCTGCCCTGAATTATTTGAGCTTTGGGAGTAGGGTTGCCAAGTCCAATTCAAGAAATATCTGGGGAATTTGGGGGTGGAGCCAAGAGCAAGGGTGTGGCAAGCATAACTGAACTCCAAGGGAGTTCTGGACATCACATTTAAAGGGACTGCACATCTTTTTAAATGCCTTCCTTCCATAGGAAATAATGAAGGATAGGGGCACCTTCTTTTGGGGCTCATAGAATTGGAACCCCTGATCCAATCTTTTGGAAACTTGGGAGGTATTTTGGGGAGAGGCACTAGATGCTATACTGAAAATTTGGTGCCTCTACCTCAAAAAACAGGGCCCCCCCCAAGAGCCCCCGATACCCGCAGATCAATTCCCCATCATTCCCTATGGGAATCGTTCTTGGAGGTGCATAATGGCTGTGGGGGCGGGGCTTCCCTCGCCGGCCAGCTGGCTGGGGGAGGGGGGAAGCCTGTAAAACCGGGGGATCCCCCTCTGGGACCTGGGGATTGGGAAGCCTATTTGGGAGAATAAATGCGAAGGGAATTAACCCTGATGGTCTGAGTTCAGTAGCGCTTTAGAGATCAACAATGATTTGGGGATATAAGATGTCGAGAATCAAAGCTCCCTTCATCGAAGCATTGACTCTTGAAGAGGGTGTGGCCTGAAATCTTGTTGTTTTCTAAGGTGCTACTGGAATCAAAACTAGTTATTCAGCTGCATCCCAACATGGCAACCCTCTGAAGCAGGAATTCCTTGAGTGTCGCCAGGAAGTGATGTCACACATTCTCCAAACTTTCACCCAGAAGTGACAGCACATCCCCTGTGCTGTTCTAAGAATTTCCCCACTCTCTGTGCTCTTTAATATAGAGATTGCTGGAAATTCTAGAGCAGGGGTGGCCAAACTGTAGCTCGGAAGCCACATGCGGCTCTTTCACACATACTATGTGACTCTTGAAGGCCCCCCCACCACCACCACCACCACGTTGGCCAGCTTGGAGAACGCATTTCCCTCTCTAAATCACTTTTCCAAGTCAAACCAGCTGGTGGCTTGGAGAATGCATTTAAAGTTAAAATTGCTTTCTTTTCACCTCACTCTCCCTTATCCATTCTATTTTCCTTCCTTCCTTCCCACAAACATCTGATGTTCATGTCTTGCAGCTCTCAAACATCTGACGTTTATTCTATGTAGCACTTACATGAAGCAAGTTTGACCACCCGTCAAAGAGTATCATGGAGTAGGTAGTGTCATATTCTCTGAAACTCTATTGTCTCAAAATCTCCCATGATTTGCTGGTGCAGGACCGGCAGGGCTTTTTTTGTAGCAGGAACTCCTTTGCATATTAGGCCACACACCCCTGATGTAGCCAATCCTTCTGGAGCTTACAGTAGGCCCTGTATGAAGAGCCCTGTAAGCTCTTGAAGGATTGGCTACATCAGGGCCTAATATGCAAAGGAGTTCCTGCTACAAAAAAAGCCCTGAGAACTGCCAACCCTATCAAAAGGTTTAACTCTGTTCCTAGGACTCCACTGCTGGAGAACAAGCTTAAACAGGCCTACTCAGAAGTAATAGGGCTTACTCTCAGGAACCTCTTCTTAGTACTGCATTGCAAAAGTAGTAGTGGTAGTAGTTTAAATAGTAATTTAGCTAATCCCCATGAGATGTATTTGACAGTGACTCTGATTTAATTTAAAAATATGAAAATGTATATTAAGGATTATGGTTCATATTGCAGCATCACAGTTAAACAGAGATAGTATTCATTATTCCTGTTGTGGGTGTCTCACAAATTTATAAGGACATGCTCATGTTTTTATTCTCCCTGTCAACCAAATCAAATCTCCTGGAGAATTTTTTTTTTCTTGATAACCCTGAATAGTTAGTAATTTCTTATCTAAGTGTTGTGCCTATATAAAACTCCTATTCTCTAGCTGTTTTTAAAATATATTTTTGTAATATTTTGTGGTTTTAAAAATACATAAGAACATCCAGGGCTTTCTTGGTTTTAAAAAAAACCCAGCAGGAACTCATTTGCATATTAGGCCACACCCCCTGATGTCACCACTATTTCACATGGGGATTTTTGTAGGAAAAACCCAGCAGGAATTCATTTGCATATTAGGCCACACACCCTGACACCAAGCCAGCCGGAACTGCATTCCTGTGCATTACTGCTCAAAAAAAAGCCCTGAGAACATCAGAGAAGCCATGCTGGATCAGGCCAATGGCCCATCCAGTCCAACACTCTGTGTCACACAGTGGCCATAAAAACCTAGGTGCCATCAGGAGGTCCATCAGTGGGGCCAGGTCACTAGAAGTCCTCCCGCTGTTGCCCCCCCCCAAGCACCAAGAATACAGAGCATCCCTGCCCCATACAGAGTGTTCCATCTATAAGAACATACGAGAAGCCATGTTGGATCAGGTCAATGGCCCATGCAGTCCAACACTCTGTCACACAGTGGCCAAAAAACCCCCGGTGCTGTCAGCAGGTCCACCAGTGAGGCCAGGACACTAGAAGTCCTCCCACTATGCCCCCCCACAAGCACTAAGAATACAGAGCATCACTTGCCCCAGACAGAGAGTTCCAACAATGGATGAGTTCCAACAATGAACATGAGCCACTTTCTTTCAAAATAGGTGGATATAATTATTTAAAAGAAATAAAAAACCTAGGAGAGTTGGTTTTTATACTCCGCTTTTCTCTACCTCAAGGAGTCTCAAAGCAGCTTACCATTACCTAACCTTCCCTCTCACCACAACAGGCTCCTCTTCAGGCAGGTGGGGCTGAGAAGGTTCAGAGAGATTTGTGAGTTGCCCAAGGTCACCCAGTGGGCTTTTGGGGGAGGAGGAGTGGCGAATCAAACCCAGCTCTTCAGATTAGTTTGCCACTTTTAACCACTACACCAAGCTGGCTCCCTACACGGATACACATGAACCCACATAAACATTTACCTATAGTTAAATGAGAATGCTCAACCACCAGGCTTTTTTCATAGCAGGAACTCCTTTGCATATTAGCCCACACGCCCCTGATATAGCCAATCCTCCAAGAGCTTACAGGGCTCTTCTTACAGGGCCTACTGTAAGCTCTTGGAGGATTGGCTAATCAGGGGCGTGTGGCCCAGGCCTCATTTTGGGCAGGAGCTCACAGAACCTCTAGATTTTATTGTGCTCTTTCTTTCTCCCCCCCCCCAAAAAATACTTGCTTCTGGGCTCCATTGTTCAAACCCCCCCTCCCTGTGAGACTATTGCGAAACTCTAAGATTTAACAAACCTTCTAATATCCCCCCCACACACACACACAAAAATATAACCAAAACATAAAGCAGACAGATGGAAATCTTCATCGTGCCAATGTGGCCACATAGGAGAAAGTCATTTTAAAAGTATGATGAGACCAATGTGTTCTTATGACAATTATAATTCAAGAAGCATTTGAAGGTAGATGCTGAGCTGATAGAATTGAGTCCACCTTCCGGTGATGTCAGGGGGTGTGTGGCATATGCAAATGAGTTGTGCTAATGAGCTCCGGCACCTCTTTTTCTACGAAATGACCCCTGGTGTGGCCTTATATGCAAAGGAGTTCCAGCTGCAGAATAAAGTCCTGCTCAACCACATTGGGGTCATACACACCCCAGGGTCCCGTGTGTTTAATTTTCCCTGTTCAATTGAACTGTTTCCATTGCTCATGCCCTTTTACTGGGGCTCTCAAATAAAACAGAAGCACACATTCACACACACACACACACACACACACACACAGAGGGAATGGTGACTGAAATATCACCAGACGCTTCTCCCTCTTTCATTGTAGGAACGTTCAGAACTTTTATGGAAGTCAGTAAACAGAATGTGCTTTGTTGTCGTTGCTCAGTCGCACAGTCAAGTCTGATTTTTTGCGACCCATGGACCAAGTCACGCCAGGCCCTCCTGCCTCCCACAATCCTCCAAAGTCCGCTCAAATCCATGTTGGTGATATCAGTAATGCCGTCCGGCCATCTCATCTTCTGCTGCCCCCTTCTTCTCTTGCCTTCTGTCTTCCCCAGCATCAGGGTCTTCTCCAGTGAGTGTTCCCTTCTCCTTTGGTGGTCAAAGTATTGGAGCTTCAGCATCTGACCTTCCAGGGAACAGTCTGGGTTGATTTCCCTTTGGACTGACTGACTGCATCTTCTTGCAGTCCAAGGGACTCTCGAGAGTCTTCTCCAGCACCATAACTTGAAAGCATCTATTTTTTCTGTGCTCGGCTTTCCTTATGGTCCAACTCTCACAGCCATACATTACTACTGGGAATACCATCACTTTGACTATACGGACTTTTGTTGGCAGGGTGATGTCTCTACTTTTTATTATACTGCCCAGGTTCGCCATAGCTGTCCTCCCAAGGAGCAAATGTCTTTTGATTTCATGGCTACAGTCACCATCTGCAGCGGTCTTGGATCCCAGAAAGGTGATGTCTGTCACGACTTCCATGTCTTTCCCTTCTATTTGCCAAGGAGTGATGGGAACGGATGCCATGATCTTAGGGTGTTTTTTGTTTTTTTTTAGTTTCAAGCCTACTTTTGTGCTCTCCTCTTTCACCCTCTAGGGAAAGGGTTTTTTTTAATATATTATGCCCTTTTGGAGACTATACAGGGGAGTTGCCCCCAACTGTATCCTGGAGATCCAGTTCGGTGTAGTGGTTAAGTGTGCGGACTCTTATCTGGGAGAACCGGGTTTGATTCCTCACTCCTCCACTTGCACCTGCTGGCATGGCCTTGGGTCAGCCATAGCTCTGGCAGAGGTTGTCCTTGAAAGGGCAGCTGCTGTGAGAGCCCTCTCCAGCCCCACCCACCTCACAGGGTGTCTGTTGTGGGGGAGGATGGGAAAGGAGATTGTGAGCCGCTCTCTGTCCTTGAAAGGGCAGCTGCTGTGAGAGCCCTCTCCAGCCCCACCCACCTCACAGGGTGTCTGTTGTGGGGGAGGAAGGGAAAGGAGATTGTAGGCCACTCTCTGTCCTTGAAAGGGCAGCTGCTGTGAGAGCCCTCTCCAGCCCCACCCACCTCACAAGGTGTCTGTTGTGGGGGAGGAAGGGAAAGGAGATTGTAGGCCACTCTCTGTCCTTGAAAGGGCAGCTGCTGTGAGAGCCCTCTCAGCCCCACCCACCTCACAGGGTGTCTGTTGTGGGGGAGGAAGGGAAAGGAGATTGTAGGCCACTCTCTGTCCTTGAAAGGGCAGCTGCTGTGAGAGCCCTCTCAGCCCCACCCACCTCACAAGGTGTCTGTTGTGGGGGAGGAAGGGAAAGGAGATTGTGAGCCGCTCTGAGACTCTTTGGAGTGGAAGGCGGGATATAAATCCAATATCTTCTTCTTCAGCAGATGTTGATATGGTTCTGATATGACAAAACTGATTTTCTTCTGTAGCATCTAAGGAAGCGACCTGCAAACTCGCAAAACCTCATGCTGAAAAAAATGGTAGCCTTTAGGGTGCCACCAGACTTCTGTTTGATTTTGCTCCAGTAGACGAACCCGGCTACTCTGGCAGAATATTTGCGACAATTTCGACAATGCAAAACCAAGCATAAGGCCTGTTCCGACCGTTTTTACTGCTGAAATCTGGGCTTGCCTCTTGTCCCAGCTGTTGGCCATGAAAGCTGTTCCAACCCGTGCTCTGCAGTGCTCTCGCCTCTGCGTGGATAGTCTCTAAAACTTGGCAGCAAGCAGGAAACATGGCTTATAAAGGAGCCATTCCGATACATTCCTCTCTTGAAAAACAACAACTGAACTTTTGTGGGTACTCGGGAAGAAAGGAAGATTCTCTGAGTGGAATGGAAGCCCGCCACTCCACCAATTGAATAGAAACATAAAGCGCTAGCAATCATCTCGCATTGCGCAGAAGAGGGAAAGTGGGAGAGATTTCTCAAACATCACACTTGCAGTCCTTTTTTTATCTGAAGCCCATGTTCTGAGTCAGACAGCTCGAGGAAATGTTTCCCTGCTTGACTCTGCTGCGAGCATAAACCGGCTCTTTGTGCAGCTGCTGCCCGAAAACGAACATCAGGAGTCAGGCTTGAAAAATGGATCTGATCAAATAAGTCATTGCAGAGGGAAGTGGGCGCAGAAGGGACATGGAGCAGACAGACAGCCCTCTCTCCCAGAAGCACAAGCTGCGGGAACTGCTTTCAACCAGATGGGGAGACCAGGATCCATTTCCTTAGGCTGTAGGCTGCATTTCCACAAAATGCTCAAGGCAACCGCTGGTGCCCCATGAGTCCGGGCAACTGTGATGGAGCCAAATCATGGCCAGCTGCACAGAGGAACCATCTGGGAAGGGAAGGCTGCTTTGCTGCAGAGCATCCGTGGTGGCAGCTGTGAAGTGAGCAGGAGAATCCGGTACTTCTTGGGCGGCCAACAGTAGCTGTCCAAATGGGGGTTTTTTGCCTACAACTCCCATCAGCCCCAGCCATAGGCCATGCTGGCTGGGGCTGATGGGAGTTGTAGGCAAAAAAAACATCTGGAGAGCTACCGTTGGCCACCCCTGTGGTACTTAGATGACAAATGGGAAGACCTGGGTTCAAATTCTCCCACTCAGCTGTGAAGCTCACTGAGTAAAAGAAGAAGAGATTGGATTTATACCCCACCCTTCACCTTTGTTTTAGGATGGATGGATGCACAGACAAATGATAGACAGACAGACAGACAGACAGACCGAGGGGCGGGGGGAGAGAGAGAATCGAAAATGTGACTTTTACTCTTCAAAAGTTGCACTTGGGTGAATTTTCCACTGTCGATCAATTTCTTTTCTTTTTTTAAAAGAGGTATGCATGTTTGCTCAGCACAGAATCCACTAACAAGGCCCAAATTTTACACCCAAATGCAACAAGTGATTCCTCCTTTCAAACGCTGGAACTTGCTATTTTGTAAGGCAGGCAACGTTCTTCAAACTCATCTTTGGGCCCGAGACAGACTCTTTTTTCAGGAGTAGCCAGTCCTGCCTTCACATCTCAAGGATGCAGGAGGAGCAAAGCAAGAATAAGATAAGTGGGGAGGGGGGTTTTTTTATTGCATCTATCTCAATTTTGTCTTGAATCTTCTGGATAGTTTTTTTTTTTAAACGAAGCGCTCCAGCATAAGCACAGAGTGATCTCGGTTTGTGGCAGCTCATCTTGTAACAGTATACGTGGGAGAGGAATGCAGACCTGCTTCAGTTTGGTGAAAGAGCCAGTTTGGTGTAGTGGTTAAGCACGCAGACCCTTATCTGGGAGAACTGGGTTTGATTCCCCGCTCCTCCCCTTGCAACTTGGGTCAGCCATAGCTCTCACGGAGCTGTCCTTGAAAGGTGGTGCCTCTCCTCAAAACACCCCCTACCAAGTTTCTTAAAGATTGGATCTGGGGGTCCATTTCTATGAGCCCCAGAAGAAGATACCCCTATCCTTCATTACTTCCAAACGGAGAGAAGGGACT
Organism: Heteronotia binoei; assembly: GCF_032191835.1. Classification (NCBI taxonomy): domain Eukaryota; kingdom Metazoa; phylum Chordata; class Lepidosauria; order Squamata; family Gekkonidae; genus Heteronotia; species Heteronotia binoei. The sequence continues at coordinate 18,778,477 of NC_083224.1, read as the reverse complement.
TAAAAAGTATGTGGTCCTTTTAAATGTGATTCCCAGAACTCCCTTTAGTGTTCAGTTGTGCTTGTCACATCCTTGCTCCTGGCTCCACCCCCAAAGTCTCCTTGCTCCACCCCCAAAGTCCCTAGATATTCCTTGAGTTGGACCTGGCAACCCTATCCCCCACCCCAAATGTAAAAAAATCCAAAATTCTGCCCTGCTCGATTCTGCTCTGGGTTTCCTCAGTCCACCTTCTAGTGAAGATGTAGCATCGATGTTGGGGTGTGTGTGTGTGTGTGTTGTTTTCAGTTCCCTGCAGGAGACTCTTGTCTATAAAACGAGAAATCGGGATCGAGCAAATTGTGAGCCCAGCGGAGCGTTCCTCACCAAGGGCATCTCTCTTCAAATCCTTGTTGTACACCGGCGCTTGAGGTGCATATCATGGACAAGAAGATCTGTCATCATGACAAAACTGAAGCCTTTTGGGCAGCTCTGCCTCTCCTCTTGCAGCTCCTTCCTTCCCATCTTTTTCCCAGGGAGGTGAAACCGCCCAGAAGGTGTAGGCTTTTGCTATCCAAAAGCTTCTACGGAACTCCACTGGCCCAAATAAGTCAAATAGCTTTCCAAGGACTTCACAGACATACATGCACTTATTTTGCAAGCAGAATCAAATTTGCATTCTTTACCCTTAACCAGGGCTTTTTTTTTTTTGTAACGGGAACTACTTTGCATATTAGGCCACACACCACTGATGCAGCTAATCCTCCTGAAGCTTACAGCTTACAATCCTCTTGGAGGATTGGCTACATCAGGGGGTGTGGCCTAATATGCAAAGGAGCTCCCGCAACAAAAAAGCCCTGCCCTTAACCTGATTTATATGTTTGCATGATGTTGTAGTTTTTACCAGGGCTTTTTTGTAGCAAGATTTCCTTTGCATACTAGGCCACACCTCCTGATGTAGCCAATCCTCCTAGAACTTACAGTAGGCCCTGTAAGAAGAGTCCTGTAAGCTCTTGGAGGATTGGCTACATAAGAGGGGTGTGGCCTAATATGCAAAGGAGTTCCTGCCAGAAAAAAATACCCTAGTTTTTACAGATATCAGTATATTTTAGCAGGGGCTGGAAAAATAAAGAGAAGGGTTGATCTGGGGTGGGATGGGGGGATAAGGGACATAGAGACTTAAAAAATCCCCAAGCCCTGTGTGTGATCAAACAGGTTTGCAAATCTGGACAGGTGGCGATGGGGTTGACTGAAATTTGGGGGGGATTCAGGCTCCACTTAATCACACGGATTAACACATGGAATCCACTGCCACAGGAGGTGGAGGCAGCTACATGCATAGGCAGCTTCAAGAAGGGATTGGATCAACATATGGAGCAGAGGTCCATCAGTGACTATTAGCCACAAGGTATAGACGGAACTCTCTGTCTGAGGCAAGTGATGCTCTGTATTCTTGGTGCTTGTGGGAAACACACTGGGAGGGCTTCTAGTGTCCTGGCTCCACTGGTGGACCTCCTGATGCCCCCTGGTTTCTTTGGCCACTGTGTGACACAGAGTGTTGGACTGGAGGGGCCATTGTTCTGATCCAGCATGGCTTCCCTTATGTACTTACGCTCCATGTGGCATGTGCACAATACCCGATTCCTGAAGGAGGAAATGGAGTATGGTTGGTATTGCCAGTTCTCTGTTGAGATATTCCTGGAGGTTTTGCAGTTAAGCTCTGGGGAGGGCAGAATTAGGGAGGGTTGGGACCTCAACAGGGGAGATGAACTCTGCCAGCTGGAGATCAATTGTAAAAGCAGATCTCCAGGCCCCACCTGGAGGCTGGCAACCCTAGAATCTGCGGGGAAACCTGGCATGCAGAAACCCTCTTCCTGCTGCTGTAGTACAGTCACACCAGCAGCAAGGAAACCACACATGGGTCTCTCTATGGAAACCACTACACTCTCCATTCTCTCTTGGTACCTTTCCCAGCATGCAATGAGAGATTACCCCCAGAGGCCTCTGCAACAAGGGGCAATCTCATTCCCAATGGGAACAGATGAGCCGTGCACAGGGTTGCCAGCAGCGGGTTGGGAAATACATAGAAATTTGGGGGGTGGAGTCTAAAGAGGGGAGGGTTGGGGAGAGGGACATACCTCCACAGAGTTGTTGAGAAGATCAAATGGAAGAGTGGAGAGCAAGACACACCATTGCTGAACTTCTTGGAATATCATAACAGAGGAATACAAATGTCAGAAGGACTGGAAACCTGGGGCCGTTCCCAGTACGTAGAGAGCATCAGAACTCACAATGCAAAGGAATCCTTTGCATATTAGGCCACACACCCCTGATGTAGCCAATCCTCCAAGAGCTTATAATAGGCTCTGTAAGAAGAGCCCCTACATGGTGGAATCAGCTGCCGGAAGAGGTGAGGGCCCTGCGGGACCTTGTACAGTTCCGCAGGGCCTGTAAGACGACCCTCTTCCGGCTAGCCTATACCTAGCTTGAGAATTTTAATGTAACTTGCCGGATTTCTTTCTTTTATATACAGTTGATATATTTATTAATATTTATTAATATTTATTGATAACCATGGTTTTATCTGTTTTTATCTGTTTTAAATGCTGATCCCTTTATATGTTTAAATACTGTAATTTTGTTGGATCTATCACTGGAAGCCGCCCTGAGCCACTTGTGGGAAGGGCGGGATATAAATCCCAAATAAATAAATAAATAAATAAATAAATAAATAAATAAATAAATAAATAAAATAAGCTCTTGGAGGATTGGCTACATCAGGGAGGTTTAGCTTACTACACAAAGGAGTGCCTGCCTGCTACAAAAAAAGCCCTGATGCTGCCATTGGCAATTTGTTTTTTGCTCTTGGAGGAGTCAGTTAGGTGAAGTTAGATTGGTTTGTGTGTTTGTGATAAGGACGTAAAAACATAAGAGAAGCCATGTTGTATCAGGCTGTGGCCCTTCCAGGTCCAACACTCTGTGTCACACAGTGACCAAAACCCAGATGCCATCAGGACGTCCACCAGTGGGGCAAGAAGAAGAAGAAGAAGATGAAGAAGATATTGGATTTATATCCCGCCCTCCACTCCGAAGAGTCTCAGAGCGGCTCACAATCTCCTTTACCTTCCTCCCCCACAACAGACACCCTGTGAGGTGGGTGGGGCTGGAGAGGGCTCTCACAGCAGCTGCCCTTTCAAGGACAACCTCTGCCAGAGCTATGGCTGACCCAAGGCCATTCCAGCAGGTGCAAGTGGAGGAGTGGGGAATCAAACCTGGTTCTCCCAGATAAGAGTCCGCACACTTAACCACTACACCAAACCGGCTCCCCAGAAAGTGTGGCTCCCCAGAAAGAACCCCAGAAAGCCTGCTGCTGTTGCCCCCCCCCCCCCAAGCACCAAGAAGACAAAACATCACTGCCCTAGGCAAAAGAACATAAGAGAAGCCATGTTGGATCAGACCAGGGCTTTATTTGTAGCAGAAACTCCTTTGCATATTAGGCCGCATCCCCCTGTATTAAGAGCCCTGTAAGCTCTTGGAGGATTGGCTGCATCAGAGGGATGTGGCTTAATATGCAAAGGAGTTCCTGCTACAAAAAAAAGCCCTGGATCAGGCCAATAGCCCATCCAGTCCAACACTCTGTGTCACACAGCGGCCAAAACCCAGGTGCAATTAGGAGGTCCACCAGCGAAGCTAGAACTCCAGAAGCCCTCCCACTGTTGTCCCCCAAGCACCAAGACTATGGAGCATCACTGCCCCAGATGAAGTTGTAGGCTCTTTTTAAACCCAAGTGAGTTTTGTTGGGTGGTGAGTGAGGTGGGAAGAGAAGGACATGTTATGAAGACAGGGGGTGGGGGAGGGAGAGACCGTTTTCCTTCCCTCCTCAAAACTTTGACTATCAAATTGCATTAACTAATAACATGAAAAAGCCAACCATCTGGCTTATTGGTGAGAGCACTGTAATTCCATTAGGAGTTTAATAAATGTACTTCCCTGTAGAAACATTTCGCATTGCTAGCCTGGGCCACAATGAGTGGTGCTTACAAGATGAGAATATACAGCGGCATTAAAGCTCTCGTATGGCATTTACGCCAAGCAGCTCTCTAAGCTGAGATCCAGGGGACCCCGTCTGAAGGACGGAAGGTGCTTTCAGAGATTACATTTAACCCCTGGATTTGGGGTGCTGAACGGGAGGCAGGGGAAGGGTGTGTTTCCTACATGTTTTTAGAGCTGGAGTAACGATTAGGCCGAGTAGGCACTAGCCTATTGGCTCCCATGCCTTTAGGGGCCCTGAGCCAGTTTGCCTCTCCCAACAGCATTGTCAAAGGGGCTTTTGAGAAGATGCCTGCAGGAGATATCAAGAGATAATTTGCGAGGGGGCCCCCAAGATTTCAATTGCCTCGGGGCCTCCACAGAGTTTAATACGGCACGTTTTCCCTCAGCAGGGCAGTAGTTGTTGATTTCCACAGCCGTCCTTCAAGAAAGTTTGCCCCGCTCTGAGAGATTGCTTTTGAGAATCCGCTTCTCAGCTCAGAACTGGCAACATGGCTTTCAACAATGTGAAAAACAGAGATAAATAAAATATTATTTAAAAAGTACTCAGGGAAGCTTTTCTCCATCTCTTCATCCTCCTCTAGCCTCGGCAGTGGCTGCGGGTGAATAGGAGGAGGGGACTTTCTGCCAGAGAGAGGTATGCTGGCTTTTGTGTGGTGAGGGTCTGTAGTTTGTTGGCTTATTTATGGGTTCGATGTCGTCAAGGGGGAGCTTTGGAGGTTTGAATAAACGGGTATTGTGGCCACAAACAGATTAAGGCCATTTACAAGTGGGGACCCGCAGTAATTGTGGGGAGAATCTCTTCTCCCTCTTAAATTTGATTCCCCTCCCCCCCTTCCAGTTACTGCCAGCTAAGAGAAAAAAATGAGTCCCCACACAAGTATTATGGCTCACCCCCCCACACACAACTGTTGCATAGGGTTGCCAAGTCCCTCGTGGCTGGTGCCATAGAGTTTCCCCTCAAAATGCTAGAGCGTCCCCATGCGAAACCATAGAGTTTCCTGCGAATTCCAAGAAGAAGACGAAGATGAAGATATTGGTTTTATATCCTGCCCTCCATTCTGAACCTCAGAGTCTCAGAGAGGCTCACAATCTCCTTTATCTTCCTCCACAACAGACACCCTGTGAGGTGTGTGAAGGCTTCCCAACCCTCCTGCCCTGGCGGGGGACCCCAGGATTTCCACCCTCTTCCCCTGCTCCCCCAAAAAACGGAAGCAGGGGGAGGGGGTGGAAACGGCGCCGGGGAGCATGGCCAGCCGCCGCATCCCGGAGCCGGCGAGGCCGCCGCGCCACTGCTGCCCCCTCCCCTCCCACTGCAGCTGCTCCTCCGAGATGAGCCCAGGCTGAGCCCATCTCAGAGGAGCAGCGAAGAGGCGGCAGCAGTGCAGGGGAGGGCGAGGCAGGCCAGGAGCATGGCGAGCCGCGAATCCGGGCCCTTCTAGGACCCGGACTTGCGGCTCACTACGCCCCCAGCCCACCTCCACCCCACCCCCCCTTCCACCCCAGAGGCGGAGCGGGCGAGGCGGCAGCGGCACGGCGGCCTCTTCTCCGCTCGCCGTGGCTGCTCCTCCGAGATGGGCTCAGCCTGAGCCCATCTCAGAGGAGCAACCACGGCGAGCGGAGAAGAGGCGTCAGCTGCGCAGGGGCGGCTCGCCGTTTCCGCCCCTCCCCCCTAGCTCCACCCTATTGTCTCCTGGCTCCACCCCCAAAGTCCCCAGATATTTTGGGGGTTGGACTTGGAAACCCTAGGTGTGTGGGGCTGAGAGGACTCTCACAGCAGCTGCCCTTTCAAGGACAACATCTACCAGAGTTATGGCTCACCCACCCAAGGCCATTCCAGCAGATGTATGTGGAGGAGTGAGGAATCAAACCTAGTTCTCTCAGGTAAGAGTCCGCACACTTAATCACTACACCAAACTGGCTCTCATCCGCGCATTACTTGACCGGCACAATACATCACTTCCGGGCACCGCACATAGTGCGAGGTGATTGGACTCTTTGGGGAGCAGGGATCCCGCTGGCAGCCTCCTCCCTATGGATGGTTGGGGCCTGCCAAATTGGGGGATCCCCCAGCAGGGAGCTGGCAGCCCTACTGTTGCAGCCAGCACTTACCCCCCACCCCAACCCCCATCATCAATCTTGGAGAGCCCACTGTGGCACCAAGCTGCTGCTGGGCCCATGGCAGCTCCTGAAGCCCTGCCACTCTCAAGGCTTCTGCTGCTGGGGTCCCACACTAGGCTTCCCAGTCCCCAGGTCCCAGCGGGGGATCCCCCGGTTTTACAGGCTTCCCCCCTCCCCCAGGCAGCTGGCCGGCAGGGGAAGCCCCACCCCCAGAGCCATCATGCACCTCCACGAACAATTCCCATAGGGAATGATGGGGAATTGAACTGTGGGTATCGGGGGTTCTGGGGGGGCTGTTTTTTGAGATAGAGACACCAAATTTTCAGTATAGCATCTAGTGCCTCTTCCAAAATACCCCCCAAGTTTCAAAAGTATTGGACCAGGGGGTCCAATTCTACGAGCCCCAAAAGAAGGTGCCCCTATCCTTCATTATTTTCTATGGAAGGAAGGCATTTTAAAAGGCGTGTTGTCCCTTTAAATGTGATGGCCAGAACTCCCTTGGAGTTCAATTCTGCTTGTCACACCCGTGCTGCTGGCTCCGCCCCCAATGTCTCCTGGCTCCACCCCCAAAGTCTCTTGGCCCCACCCCCAAAGTCCCCAGATATTTCTTGAATTAGACTTGGCAACCCTACCCCACACTCCTACCAACCACCCCGGCATAGATCATGGAAAGCCCATTGTGGTTCCAGGCCTCTACTCCGGCTGTGAGCTCTAGAGCATCCCCCACCACCCAATTCTTACAAAGCGGGGGATAGACTTACAAAGTGGGGGTTCCTCCACCCCCACTGGAGGATTGAAATCCCAACTGCTGCCAGGTCTGTGAGGTTCACTAGGGGAAGGGGAATTCCATCTCCTCCCCCACTTTCTTCTTGACTCAAACCTCCACCACCACCTCCCCACCCCCGGTCTCTCCTGCAGCCACTGCCAAGCCTAGTATGGCCCCCGACTCTCCTTAGGTTTGCAAAGTCTGACTCAAGAAATATCTGGAGACTTTAGGGGTGGAGCCAGGAGACTTGGGGGGTGGAGCCAGAAGCAAAGTTGTGACAAGCAGGATTGAATTCCAAAGTAAGTTCTGGCCATCACATTTAAAGGGACCACGTGCCTTTGCAATGCCTTCCCTCCATTTGGAAATAATGATGGATAGGAGCACCTTTCGGGGCTCATAGAACTGGATCCCCTGATCCAATCTGTTTGAAACATGGGGAGTGTTTTGAAGAGAGGAACTGGATGCTATGCTGAAAATTTTGTACCTCAAAAAACAGGCCTCCGCCCCCAAGAGTCCCAGATACCCATGAACCAATTCTCCATTATACCCTAACATTCTAGGACTTCTGTTTCTGCTAGACTCCATGGTACACTCTCTGAAGCTGCCATATCTTCTGGGGAACATGATTTCTATACTCTGGAGATCTTGAAAACCCATCTGTGGATTGGGAAATCAATTAAAACGGCCTCTTTCCCCTGCTTCCAACAATGCAAGATGGGAATAGAAAAGGCAAGAGAGGCAATTTTACTTAATCCCCCTTGTTGCCACAGGCCCTCTTGCCCTCCTATATAGAGTTGCCAGCACTGGGTTAGGAAATCCCTCTGCCTGAGGTGGGCAGGGTTAACTGTGATTTTTGTATTCACTTCTCTTTCACTTATCATAGTCTTTCGGGGATGGGCTACAGCTCAGTGGTAGAGCATCTGCTTGGCATGCAGAAAGTCCCAAGTTCAATTTCTGGCATCTCCAGTTAAAGGTTCTGGCAGCAGGTGATGGGAAAGACCTCTGCCAGAGACCATGGAGAGCTGCTGCCAGTCTGAGTAGACAATACTGATCTTGATGGACTAGGGTTGCCAAATCCCCCAAGGCCTCCGGCGGAGGACTGCTTTCGTATGCGCAAAGTGATGACATCACTCGGAAGTGATGTCATTGTGTCAATGATGTCACGCATCGGCCACTCTAAGTGCGTCCAGGAAAACTCCATGTTTCCCTGGACGCTCTAGCAATTTGGGAGGAAAAAACTCTATGGTACCATAGAGTTTTCCTTCCCAAATTGCTAGAGCATCCAGAAAACCATAGAGTTTTCCCGGATGCTCCTAGAGTGGTTGGCGCGCAACGTCTCCAGCACAATGACATCATTTCTGAGTGATGTCATCACACCAGCGACGTTGGGGGAGGATCCAATATGGGCCGGCGGTCTGGGAACCTCTAGGGCGGGAAAACCCCCACCCAGTCTGGGAACTTGGCAGCCCTATGATGGACCAATGGTCTGAGCTGGTATAAGGCAATGTAATGTCTTCTTGTGGTTCCTATGGCAATTATCGTTAAGCCTTCTCAATTCTTTCCCTCCCTTAATTTTTAATTTTAAAAGCCTTACCAATTCTCATATCTTTTGCTTTCCTTGGGTATGTAGCCTCTACAGACTCGCTCCAACAGAAGCAACCTTGCAGAAAACCCCCCAACCACCCAAAAAAAGAAATATTGTGTCAGAACAGGCCTTTGCAGTCCATCTGTTTTCATAACATCTTCATAGTATGAGCAATGCAACATTTCCAGCAGTGTCAACGTCGGCAGGTAGGGCTCTCGATGAGTGATCCTCATCCGTCACTGTCGTGCCCTCTCTGTCTGTTTCTCCCCCATAAAAACAGCTTTGACGGATGATGCTGGGAAGTATCTGGAGATGCTGGAGACGGCACCTGGTTGCACTTCTCAGTCCTGTTCCAACTTTGGGGTGGGGGAGGAGGAAGGTTTTGACGGCCTGATCCACTGAGTGTGTGTTCCCGTACTACAGGTAGATTACTCAAGAGTGTAAGGAGAGTTAATTACCTCTTCACTTCCTTTAATCAGTCTGTCACAACATGTCAATCAGGAGAGAAAAGCTGGAATTTCTTCTCCTTGTCAAAGCATATTTATAGATCATCTAGGGAGTCTGATCTACCTCCGCTATCAGTCTAGTGGGAGGCGGGGGTGACCGAGTGATTGATTATTAAAGGATAGGAGGCGATGCACCTCTGTAGGTAATGCATATAATTCCATACTTTCCCCCTCTTCACGTATGTGTGTAAAATGCCTATAAGTCACAGCCCCACTGATGGCAATAGAGTAGGCCTTCCAGGTACGAAGGACAAACCAGTGGGGGACTTACCGGGACGCTCCGGGAGAGTGACCTCCTGGAAGTGGCATAAGGTAGCTTTGAGAATTACCAGAATCTCTATGGTTTTACCATGGAGGTTCCAGAAATTCCTATAGCTCTATGGTAAAACCAAAAACTCTATGGTAAAACCATAAAGATACCGGTGATTCCTAGAGCTACCCTGTATTACTTCTAAGTAGGTTTACCAGTCCCCAGGCCCAGGCGGAGAATCCCCCAGTTTTGCAGGCTCCTCCATGCTGCTAGCCAGCTGTCCAGCAGAGGAAGCCAGGCCCCAAGAGCCATGATGTGTTTTTACATCTCTGCAGGTTTAGAAGAAGCTTGCAAACTGTGTTCGGAATGTGTGTGTGTGCCTTTAAATCTCAGCAGGATGAAAGCTGCATGGGGGCAGGGCATGCAGGCACAGCAACGTGACTCCTCCCAGCGAGTGTGTGAAGCGTGTGAGAAAGGAAGAGAGCACAGTCCCTCTGTTTGTTTTGCAATGTTTTGGAAGTTGTTTCAGAAGTCAAATGCACAATAAAGTGTTAACTAGAATCTGATTATGGGATGAAGGGAAGCTTCACCCCCTAGACTCCTGTGTTCCCTTCATTTTCCTGAGTTAGCCTGAAGCAGTTGGTGGAAATACAGCAGATTGTTACATTCAGTAAATGGCCCCAGTGAGATCACAAAAGTGTGGGCTTGCAAACTCTGTTTCTGTTTATTTTGGCTGCTTTGTGAGTGTGTGAGTGTCCCTTAATAAAGCCAGGCTTGGAAATGCTACCAAAGCCCGCCAAGGGACTTGTGGGGGTATGACAAATTTCACTTTCATTGAGTAGAAATGCAGCTGCTAGGGAACCCTTTGAAGGCAAAAAAAAAGAGGACAAGAAAATGAAGATAGTATTCAGGGGAACTGCACTGGTGCATTTTATTTATTTATTTAGGGAATGGGAAAGTCTCCTGGCTCCATCCCCTGATTCCCCAGGTATTTCCTGAGTTGGACCTAGCAACCTACTTCCAAGTTGTTATTGGAAGTTGTGTAATATCCAGGATTTTTTTTTGCAGCAGCAGAAACTCCTTTGCATATTAGGCCACACACCCCTGAGGCGAGACAGATGGCTACTAGGGATCGTGCCTTCTCAGTAGCAGCTCCCCACTGGTGGAACCAGCTGCTGGAAAAGGTTAGGGCCTTGCGGAACCTCGCCCAGTTCCGCAAGGTCTGCAAGACCATACCCTTCCGGCTTGCTTTCGGCTGACTTTGAGACTGTAACAGCAGGAGGAATCCATGGGAATACTGACGCCATCGGATCTGAACAACATCAGGACGTTACTAGCCCCAGCTGTTTTTAAATTGTTTTAAATTTAATCGATTGTAATATGATGATGGCTGTAAGCCGCCCTGAGCCTGCCTTGGCGGGGAGGGCGGGGCATAAATTTAATCAAACCTAAACCTAAACCTGATATAGCCAATCCTCTTGCAGCTCACAGTAGGCCCTGTAAGAAGAGCCCTGTAAGCTCTTGAAGGTAGAGAACCCCCAGGATTCCCTTTCCTTTCCTTTCCTTTGGTACATTCTGCCCTCACCCCCTTACATCATATTTGGGCCTCATCACATTCAGAACAACGTAGAAATGTAAGGTTGCCAGCTCTGGGTGGTGAAATACCTGGGAATTTTGGGGGGTGGAGCATGGGGAGAGACCATATAGGGTTGCCAAGTCCAATTCAAGAAATATCTGGGGATATCTGAAGCAGCCTGTCACTAATAACACAGGTCGAGATGCAGGACAGGAACCCGGAAGTGACCGACAGGCTGCTTCAGCGGGCCACTGCGCCGGCCCCCTGGGTCCCACAACGATGGGACCGATGCCACAGGGACGGGCTCGAAACACTCTATAACCCCTCAAAAGAACAGCAGTCTAGCTCGCTTCCCCCGAGCCCTGCCGCCATAAGCCTCAAGGGGGGCTCATTTTGCGGCATCTCCTGGCGGGAGGGTGGCACCCACACGGGACACATATCAAATGAAAGAGGGGGAGCAGGGCTATCAGAAACAGCCGGCGGAGGGAGTCGGGAGCCCACCCCACTGGGGGATCCACACCCCGAAAGTGATGAAGGTGGCGCAGATAGAGCCAACAGAGCAAACAGGACAAAATAAATAGGCTGCATTATGCAGCACAGTTGAGAAAGTGCCTTATCCCATATACTGATGAAGTAAATACAGGATTTGAGAACAAAATTGCACCAGAAGACACAAACACAAAGCTCCCTTACACTGAATCAGTGCTTGGGTCCACCAAAGTCAGTATTGTCTACTCCAGGGGTGGCCAGAGTTGCTTAACAAAAGAGCAACACAGAATAAAGGTCAGATGTTTGAGAGCCGCAAGACATGAACATCGGATATTTGAGAGCCACGGAAGGAAGGAAGGAAGGAAGGAAGGAAGGAAGGAAGGAAGGAAGGGAGGGAGGGAGGAAGGGAGGGAGGGAGGGAGGGAGGAAGGAAGGAAGGAAGGAAGGAAGGAAGGAAGGAAGGAAGGAAGGAAGGAAGGAAGGAAGGAAGGAAGGAAGGAAGGAAGGAAGGAAGGAGGGAGGAAGGAAGAAAGGGAGGAAGGAAGGAGGGAGGGAGGGGAGGAAGGAAGGAGGGAAGGAGGGAGGAAGGAAGAAAGGGAGGAAGGAAGGAGGGAGGGAAGGAAGGAAGGGAGGGAGGAGGGAGGGAGGGAAGTAAGGGAGGAGGGAGGGAGGGAGGGAAGGAGGGAGGAATGAAGAAAGGAAGGAAGGAGGAAGGAAGGAGGGAGGGAGGGAAGAAGGAGGGAGGGAAGGAGGGAGGAAGGAAGGAAGAAAGGAAGGAGGGAGGGAGGGAAGAAGGAGGGAGGGAAGGAGGGAGGGAAGGAAGGAAGGAGGGAGGAAGGAAGAAAGGAAGGAAGGAAGGAGGAAGGAAGGAAGGAAGGAGGGAAGGAAGGGAGGAGGGAGGGAAGGAAGGAAGGAAGGCCGGCCGCCCCCTCCGCCAGCCGCCCCCCCCCCCCCGCTTTCGGCCCCCTCCCTCCCTCCCTGCCTGCCGGCTTACCTTCTCCCAAGGCGCGGCCTCCCCTCCGGGCGGGCGGGCTCGCCAGGAGGCACAGTGTCGGCTGGTGCTGCTGGCGGGGCTGGCGGTGGCTGAGGAGGAGGCGGCCGAGCCCACCGACCCGGGGCCTCCCGCAACGCCACCGCCGCAGGCGCCACCAGCCCGCCTCCCGCTCCGGCCACGGCCTCCGCCCCCACCGCCGCCTCCGCCGCCTCCCCCTCTGTCGCCGCCGGGGCCCTACGCCAGCGAGAGGAGCCGGCAGGCCGCGCGCACGGTCGGGGAAGGCAGCGAGTGAGGGACCGAGCGTCCCTGCCCGTGCGCACGGCGGTGTGGCGGGCCCTACGCCGCCCACTCTCCTGGCCCCATGCATGCGCAGAGCCCGCCGCACCGCCGTGCGCACGCACAGGGACGCTCGGTCCCTCACTCGCCGCCTTCCCCAACCGCGCGCGCGGCCCGCTGGCTCCCCGCTGGCTAAACCGGGATCTCTAATGGTCCCAGTATAGCCAGCCCGGGAGGCAGGAATTGGGGGCCAGAATCGGGACTTTCCCGGGTGACCGGGACGATCTGGCCACCCTAATTGAACTCCAGGGGAATTCTGGCCATCACATTTAAAGGGACAGCACACCTTTTTAAATGTCTTCCTTCCATAGGAAATAATGAAGGATAGGGGCATCTTCTTTTGGGGTTCATAGAACTGGACCTCCTAGTCCAATCGTTTTGAAACTTGGGGAGTACTTTGGGGAAGGAAGGAGCCTGGGAAAGCGGAAGAACCCCCGCTGGGACCTGGGGATTGGCAAGCCTAGGACCATAGCAGGATTCAACGCCATAGTCCACCCTCCAAAGCAGCCATTCTCTTCAGGGGAGCTGGTCTCTGTCATCTGAACATCGAAGGTAATTAGGGTTGCCAATCCCCAAGTGGGGGCAGGGGATCACCCGGTTTGGAGGCCCTCCCCCCACTTCAGGGTTATCAGAAAGTGTGGGGGGAGGGAAACGTCTGCTGGGCACTCCATTATTCCCTATGCAGATCAATTCCCATAGAGTATAATGGAGAATTGATCCGTGGGTATCAAGGGCTTGGGGGGGCTGTTTTTTGATGTAGAGGCACCAAATTTTCCACATAGCATCCAGTGCCTCTCCTCAAACTATCCTCCAAGTTTCAAAAGGATTGAACCGAGGGGGTCCAATTCTGTGAGCCCCAAAAGAAGATGCTCCTATCCTTCATTGTTTCCAATGGAGGGAAGGCATTCAAAAGGTGTGCAGTCCATTTAAATGTGATGGCCAGAACTCCCTTTGAAGTTCAATTATGCTTGTCACAACCTTGCTCCTGGCTCCACCCCAATGTCTCCTGGCTCCACACCCAAAATCCCCAGATATTTCTTGAATTGGACTTAGCAACCCTAAATGTAATAGCAGGAGATCTCCAGGCCCCACATGGAAGTCGGCAATCCGGGGTCACTTGCTAAGACTAGGAATGCTGCTACCATTTTTCTGAGCAGTAACACCCAGAAACACAGTTCCAGCTGGCTTTGTATTGGGAGTGTGGCCTAATATGCAGATGAGTTCCTGCTGGGCTTTTGCTACAGAAAAGCCCTGTGTGAAACAATGGTGATATCAGGGGGTGTGGCCTAATGTGCAAATAACCAGGAATGGCCATTCACTAGTTAGGCAAAGAGGCTTCCTCCCAGGGGGGTGGTTGGCAAACTTTAAAAAGGTCAAAGGACGTCAACCTTCAGAGCAAAAGATACACAAGGAAACAGTGCTGCCCGTTTGCATAACTGGAGATATACATCCAGGGGTGGAATTCTAGCAGGAGCTCCTTTGCATATTAGGCCACACACCCGATGCAGCTAATCCTCCAGGAACTTACCAAAAAAAAAAAGAGCCTTGTAAGCTCTTGGAGGATTGGCTACATCGGGGTGTGTGGCCTAATATGCAAATGAACCCCTGCTAGAATTCCACCCCTGTATACCTCTTAACATTACCAAGAACTGACAGGTTTTTTAAAGGCTTTTTTTTTGCTCAGGAACTCACAGGAACACAGTTCCAGCTGGCTTGGTGTCAGGGGTGTGTGGCCTAATATGCAAATAGGTTCCTGCTGGGCTTTTTCTCTCCCAAAAGACCTGGCTACTACTGTCCTCCATCTTGTCCCCTGGGCCCTCATGGTGCTCAGGGCCTCTGGAACTTAGCACCCTACGTCAGCTTTCCTCAGAGGTGTTGGCTTGAAGGTTTGGAGCCCGGAAGTTAAAATACCTGGTGAAACCGATCCAGCGTCCGTAAAACATTTAAATAATGGATCTATATGAAAAGGGTAATGTCTAAGAATAAGAATTAGTAAAGTTATGAGGCAAAAAGCGAAATGATTTTTCTTTGAGGATGGATTTACAAGGCGCTAAAGCTCTAGGCCTCTGGGCAGCCTGCCAAAGGAAGGGAGCTGCCACAAGTTACTGTAACCAGGGGAATGGTGGGGCTCCGAGATGCTTTCAGAAAGTCCACCTTATATTTCTATAGTATGAGGAAGGGGTCATTTTGTAGAAAAATAGGTGGTGGAGCTCATCCAGGGATTGTTATGCAGCTGCACATACTATTCAATGGGCAAGGTGTGAAGGAGGAGGTGGAACTCTCAGAAAGGTTCAGGAGCTATGCTCCTGTGAGCTCCCACTGAATCCCAAGCCTATGTGTGTGTGTGTGTGTGTGTGTGTGTATCACACAGAGGAGCTCCTTTGCATATTAGGCCACACCCCCATGATGTAGCCAATCCTCCAAGAGCTTACAGGGCTCTTAGTCCAGGGCCTACTGTAAGCCCCAGAAGGATTGGCTACAGCAGGGGTGTGTGGCCTAATATGCAAAGGAGTTCCTGCTACAAAAAAGCTCTCTCTCTGCATATATATATATGTGTGTGTGTGTGTATACATGTGTGTGTGTATACGTGTGTGTGTGTATATATATATATACATATACTGTATATTTCTGATTGTTTTGCTTCTCTAGGAGAATGAAAAACTGGCCCGAGAAAATAATTTAGTGTAATTGACTCGTGGTCAGTGCTAGCGGAAAAGAGAATATGGATGCAGTTCTTAGCATTGTTTATAATAGACTGTCAGAGTTCATCTGGAGGGAAGATTTATTGAGCCTGAATTCCACTGTGAAGCAATAATCTTGGCCACTGACCTTGGACAGAGAAATCTCTGCCAGGCCTCCTTCGTGCACTTCGGGAAGGAATAATATCAGAGCCCAAACAATTAACAAGTCAAAAGTGACCCCGACAATATTTCCTGAATAACCCCATGCATGGATGGAGGAAAAAAAAAAAGTCAGAAAGACGTTTGCTGCTCACGCAGCCTGGCTGCGGCTCAACAAAACAGGCTTCCGGAAGCTTCCAACACTGCACCTTATTATTCCAATGGCTCTGGGTATGATCGTTCAAATGCTTTGCGCTCACAATATGTTTGACAGTTTATCCATTCAATCCAGTTTTACGATGGAGCCGAACGTTCCTCCCCCCTCTTAGTCCAGGTATCGGGAGAAATAAATCAAGAGGCTTAGAATATGAATCTGTAGAAGAAACAGAGGAATTGTGGCAGATGTCTTGTTGGGGAAATTGGATATTCTTAACTCCTGGCTGAGGTAGCAGGTTGACAGCCATCTCTCAGGAGTTCAGTTGACTAAGAGGAGGGAGACCCACCGATAATGGCCTGAAGGTTGCAGCTAGGCTGGATCAGAAGTTGTCTGTAGGTAGTGGGAACTGTAACTTTTTTACAGACTATGATATTTGCGTGGAGGGACAAGGAAATAGAGAAGAGTTGCCAAGTCCAACTCATGAAATACCTGAGGACTTCGGGGTGGAGCCAGGAGCAAGGGTGTGACAAGCATGATTAAACTCCAAAGGGAGTTTAAAGGGACCACGTACCTTTTAAGTGACTTCTCTCCATTTGGAATAATGAAAAATGGGGGTACCTTCTTTTGGGGCTCATAGAATTGCTCCCTCTAGTCCAATCTGTGTGAAACTTAGGGGGTGTTTTGAGCAGAGGCACTAGATGCTATGTTTAAATTTTGGCGCCTCTACCTCAAAAAATAGTCTCCTGCAGAGCCCGAGATAATGGATCAATTCTCCATTATGCCCTATGGGAATCGGTCTCCACAGAGTATAATGGAATGCTCAGCAGACATTTCCCTCCCCCCCCCCTCCACTTTCTGATGGCTCTGAAGTAGGGGGAGGGTCTCCAAATGGAGGGATCCCCTGCCCCTAATTGGGGATTGGCTACCCTAAAATAGAAAAACTGATGGGCAGTTCTGTAGCTGAGCCGCAGGAAATAATTATGGGCTGGCTATGAAAAATAATTGCAAAAAAATTCTTGGATCTGGATATAACCTGACCCTTGGAGTGTGATGGTCTCTGGGTTTGACATGACCAGTGCCAAAGTCTATGTCTGGAAGTACATGACCTTGCTAAAATTGGTCATCATGAACTGATTTGAGAGTAAGTACATAGGAGGTGCCAGACTTCATCTGACCAAGCAAGGATGGAAACCTACTGGTACAGATGTCAAGGTGGGGACTAGAGTTAAGAACATCAGAAAAGCAGCCCCCGCTGGATCAGACCGGCGGTCTGTCTAATCCAGGAGTGGCCAAACTTGCTTAACATAATAGCCACATAGAAACATAGAATAAACGTCAATGTTTGAGCGTTGCAAGACATGAACATCCAGGAAGGAAGCAGAAAGAGAGGGAGGGAGAGAAGGAAGGAAGGAAGGAAGGAAGGAAGGAAGGAAGGAAGGAAGGAAGGAAGGAAGGAAGGAAGGAAGGAAGGAAGGAAGGAAGGAAGGAAGGAAGGAAGGAAGGAAGGAAGGAAGGAAGGAAGGAAAACAGATGGGGAAGGAGGGAGAGGTGGAAGGAAAGCAACTTTAAATGCATTCTCCAAGCCACCGGCTGGCTTGGCTTGGAGAAGTGATTTAAAGAGACAAATACCTCTTCCAAGCCAGCTGATGGGGCGGTGGAGGTTTTGAGAGCCACACAATAGCCTAAGTCACAGTTTGGCCTCCCCTGGGCTAGAGACTTAGTCTCTTGGTTTCTGACTGGTGGTAGCATTATTTTCAGGTTGAGAGAAGTTACCCCTCAACGTTTTGCGGTTTTGCCTGGTACCAACCCATCACCCTTAAAAAGACTCTTATACATCTTTGATAGATACCATCACACAAAATCTGCACTCAGCTGGTCTCATTGTAAAATCAGCTGTGTGTGTATTTGGCAAGAACTAGTCAAAGAAACAAACTTGTTGTGAACGTGAGAACATCAAATCAATGGCCTATCTACTCCACCATCCTGTCTCACACAGTGGCCAACCAGTTCCTCTGAAGGGCCAACAACAGGGCAGAGAGGCTGAGGCCTTCATAAGAACATCAGAAGAGCCCTGCTAGATCAGACCAGTGGTCCATCCAGTCCAGCATCCTGTCTCATACAGTGGCCAACCAGTTCCTCTGGAGGGCCAACCATAGGGCAGAGAGGTTGAGGCCTTCATAAGAACATCAGAAGAGCCCTGCTAGATCAGACCAGTGGTCCATCTATTTCAGCATCCCATCTCACGCAGTGGCCAACCAGTTCCTCTGGAGGGCCAACAAATAGGGCACAGAGGCTGAGGCCTTTCCCTGATGTTGCCTCCTGGCTCTGGGATTCAGAGGTTTAGTCAGGGCTTTTTTGTAGGGAAAAGTCCAGCAGGAACTCCTTTGCATACTAGGCCACACCCCCTGACACCAAGCCAGCTGGAACTGCATTCCTGGTCAAAAAAAGCCCTGGTTGGCTGCATTTATTTAGTAAACGTGCTTATTTTGAGAATACCTAGCTTCAACAGTTTCCTCCTGAAGCAAATATTGATACACAGAAACATACACAAAAGCACAAGGAGCAGGATTTTAACTTTGTACCATTTTGCATGCTTAACCACTGCCCACCGGCTATATGTAACTCTGCTCACTGTACCCCATTCCATAGTCTGCTGAAGTCTGCATACATACGAAAGCTTATATTCTAAATAAAACTTGGTTGGTCTTAAAAGTGCTACTGGACTCCTACTTTGAGAGCCGGTTTGGTGTAGTGGTTAAGTGTGCGGACTCTTATCTGGGAGAACCGGGTTTGATTCCCCACTCCTCCACTTGCAGCTGCTGGAATGGCCTTGGGTCAGCCATAGCTCTGGCAGAGGTTGTCCTTGAAAGGGCAGCTGCTGGGAGAGCCCTCTCCAGCCCCACCCACCTCACAGGGTGTCTGTTGTGGGGGAGGAAGGGAAAGGAGATTGTGAGCCGCTCTGAGACTCTTCGGAGTGGAGGCGGGATATAAATCCAATATCTTCTTCTTCTTCTTCTTCTTCTTCTTCTTCTTCTTCTTCTTCTTCTTCTTCTTCTTCTTCTTTGTTCTATTGCTTCAGACCCACACAGCTAGCCACCTGGATCTATCGAGTAGGATTTTAATTTCTCTTTTAACAAATATTGTGTCTTTCCCAGGGCTTTTTTTGTAGAAAAGGCCAGCAGGAACTCATTTGCTTATTAGGCCACACCCCCTGATGTAGGGTTGCCAAGTCCAATTCAAGAAATATCTGGGGACTTTTGGGGGCGGAGCCAGGAGGATTTGGGGGTGGAGCCATAAGCAAAGTTGTGATAAGCACAACTGAACTCCAAAGGGAGTTCTGGCCCTCACATTAAAAAGAATTGCACACCTTTTAAATGCCTTCCCTACATTAGAAATAATGGATAGGGGCACCTTCTTTCGGGGCTCATAGAACTGGACCCCCTGGTCCAAACTTTTTGAAACTTGGAGAGCACTTTGAGGAGAGTCATCAGATGCTATGCCGAATATTTGATGCCTCTACCTCAAAAAACAGCCCCTCCAGAGCCCCAGATACCCCCAGATCAATTCTCCATTATACCCTATGAGAATCGATCTCCATAGGGAATAATGAAGTGCCCAGCAGACATTTCCCTCCCCCACCCCGTTTCTGATGACTCTGAAGTAAGGGAGGGCCTACTCCCACTTGGGAATTGGCATCTCTACTCACGAGTTGTGGAACTTCCAGCTTCTTCAAAGTAGCACAGAGCAACCAAAGATTCAAGTTTACCTTTCCTATGCAAACGACCTCTGAAAAGATTGTGCAACCAACAGAAGGCTGCTTTCACAGCCACTGGGAGCAGCCATGTTGTTCTGCCTGCTCCCCCCACCCCTATTCAGCCTTAAAGACACAAACATCCCAAGAGGAAGCCTTTCCAGCAAGCGGAGTCTGAATCCTCCGGAGGTGGAAAGGCACATGGGGGCGGAGGGGGCGGGGCTTCCCCCCACCGGCCAGCTGACTGGGAGCGGGAAGGAGCCTGGGAAAGCGGGAGAACCCCCACTGGGACCTGGGGATTGGCAAGCCTACACTGATACCAAGCCAGCCAGAACTGCGTTCCTGTGCATTCCTGCTCAAAAAAAGCTCTGGGTTTAGTACCTCTGAATGTGGGGGTTCGCCTCATGGCTAGTAGCCGTTGACCCACTTATCCTCCATAAGTCTATCTAATCCTCCTTCCAAGCTGTTTATTCCTGGTGGCCATCACTACATCATTACAAAGTGGACTACTGGCATCCTTTCCTTCAACCTGGCCACAAACATTTCCTTCCAACTGGAGAGAAGGTGAAAACCAAGAATCCACGTGAACCCCTCCCCCACCCCCTGAGAATCTACTATAGACAACCTACTAATTAGTATCCTACGAGATCAGATGAAACAAAGGCAGGAGAACAATGAGGTGTTACTCAACGCTTAATTGACTTATAGGATTTGCTGCCACAAGGACTGGTGATGGGCACCAGCAGAGATCCTTGCAAAAGAGGAATTCATGGAGGAGAAGTTTATCAATGCCGGTTAACCTTCATGGAAAAACGGAAGCTCTGTGTTCAGAGTGTGTTGGAATTCACTGCCACTGTGTTGGAATTCACTGCCACAGGAGGGGATTGGCTAAGCATATGGAGCAGAGGGGATTGCTTCAAGAGGCGATTGGATAAGCATATGGAGCGGAGGTCCATCCGTGGCTATTAGCCACAGCCTACTGTTGGAACTTTCAGTCTAGGGCAGTGATGCTCTATATTCTTGGTGCTTGGGGGGGCACAGTGGGAGGGCTTCTAGTCCCAAAGGTGGACCTCCTGATGGCACCTGGGTTTTTTGGCCACTGTGCGACACAGAGTGTTTGACTGGATGGGCCATTGGCCTGATCCAACATGGCTTCTCTTATGTTCTTATGGAGGCTGCGTGTCTCTTAATACTACTCGTTATGGGCGAGGACACAGATAAGCAGTGACATTCATACACTGCTTGGGTTCTTCACGAAAAGCTTTATTTTTTAGAGAGTCACTGTTGATGGTCCAGTAGGTAGGGTTCTTAACACTTGGTTGGGAAATTTCTTGAGAGTGGGGGCAGAGACCAGTTGTAAAGATCAGTTGTAATTCTGAGAGAACTCAGAATGACTAGATTCAGGGCTTTGGGGGTAGAAAAAGCCCAGCAGGAACTCATTTGCATTTTAGGCCACACCCCCTGACGTCACCTTTGTTTCCACACAGGGCTTTTTTGCTTGGAAAAGTCCAGCAGAATCCCATTTGCATATCAGGCCACACCCCCTGGTGCCAAGCCTGCCAGAACTGTGTTCCTCTGCAATCCTGCTCAGAAAAAGCCCTGTCTAGATTCATGCGCTTATTAGATTCATGGAGGGGAAGGCTGTCAATGGCCACTAGCCACGGAGACGGAGGGAAACCTCCACATTCAGAGGCACTAAACCTCAGAATCCCACGGCCAGGAGCAGTGTTCCCTCTAAGCTGAGTTAGCATGAGCTAGCTCACAGATTTTTAGCTTCCAGCTCACACCTTTTTGTCTTCGCTCGGGAAGGATGACCCCAGAGCACACTCATTTATTCAGTAGCTCACAACTTTCATGCCAGCAGCTCACAACTTTAATGCCAGTAGCTCACAAAGTAGCATTTTTGCTCACAAGACTCTGCAGCTTAGAGGGAACATTGGCCAGGAAGCGACATCAGGGAAATGGCTTCTGTGCCCTGTTGGTGGCCCTCCGGAGGAACTGCTTGGCCACCGTGTGAGACAGGATGATGGACTAGACGGGTCAGTGGTTTGATTCAGCAGGGCTTTTCTGATGTTCTTGTGAAGGCCTTGGCCTCTGTGCCCTTTGCTGGCTGTCCAGGGGAACTGGTTGGCCAATATGTGAGGTGGGATGATTGACTAGACCAGGGGTGGCCAAACTGTGCCTCAAGGGCCACATGTGGCTCTTTCACACATTTTGTGTGGCTCTTTAAGCCCCCATCACCACGTTGGACAGCTTGGAGAAGACATTCCTGTTTTTAAATCACTTTTCCAAGCCAAGCCGACTGACAGCTTAGAGAATTCACTTAAAGGCAGTTGCTTTCTTTCCACCTCTCCCTCCCCATCTATATTCCTTCCTTCCTCCCTTCTTCCTTCCTTCCTTCCTTCCTTCCTTCCTTCCTTCCTTCCTTCCTTCCTTCCTTCCTTCCTTCCTTCCTTCCTTCCTTCTCTCAAACATCTCATGTCTTTCGGCTCTCAAACATCTGATGTTTTACTCTATGTAGCTCTTATGGTAAGCAAGTTTAGCCACCTCTGGTCTAGTCTATACTATTCCCCATCACTTACGAATACACTGTGTGCGCAGGGCCAGATTAACAATTAGGCCAAGTAGGCACTGGCCTATGGGCCCCCATGCCTTTAGGGGCCCCAGGCCAGCTTCTCCCCCCTGCTTGCAGCCCTTCCAGCCTGCATGTGCAGCCAGCAACTCAGCTGCTCTTTGCTCAACTTGCCTGGTGCCACTGCTGCTGGCGTTGTTGCCAAGATTGCCTCTTTCTGCCTCTCCCCGCCCCCCAGCTTTGTCAAAGAGGCTTTGGAGAAGGTGCCTGCAGGCTGCAGCAGGGGTTACAGGGCAGTGGGGTGGTCGCTCCTACTCTGAGATAATTTGCGAGGGGGCCCCAAGATTTTGACTGCCTAGGGGCCTCCACAGGGTTTAATCCGGCCCTGTGTGTGTGTGTGTGGGCCATCAAGTTGCAGCCAACTTCTGGTAACCCTATTTTCAAGGCAAGAAACTACCATTTTTTATTGCCTGCCTCTGCACAGTAACCCTAGACTCCCTTGGCGGTCTTCCATCCAAATACACTGACCAGGGCTAACCCTGTTTAGCTTCCAAGATCTGATAAGATCCAGCTAGAAGAAGAGGAGATTGGATTTATACCCTACCCTCCACTCTGAGTCTCAGAGCAGCTTACAATCTCCTTTTCCTTCTTCCCCCCACAACAGACACCCTGTGAGGTAGGTGGGGCTGAGAGAGCTCTCCCAGAAGCTGCCCTTTCAAGGACAGCTCTGCAAGTGCTAGGGTTGACCCAAGGCCATTCCAGCAGCTGCAAGGGGAGGAGTGGGGAATCGAACCCGGTTCTCCCAGGTACGAGTCTGCACCACTTCACCAAATTAGCCTGAGCCACCCAGCCCTAATACTACAGAAACTGCACACTTCACCACTTCTCCAAACTAGCCTGAGCCACCCAGCCCTAATAATACAGAAGTTGATACGATTGGTCTACGGCTGCCAGTTTCCCTTGCCCACTGTCACTCCCAGCAGGCAATCTGTTTAACCAATTTACAGGAGAGAGGCAGGACAGAGGATAGCTTTTACAATGACTGAAGGGCGGAAGGAAGGCTATAATAAAGCCCTTCGGAAAATGACAGGTTGCAGGCCCGCGCGATCGGGAAAACGGATTTCTGTTTGGTTGACTTATTGTCCTTCGCCGAAGCTCGGGCACCTCTCTCCGGTGCACTTCTCCTGAGGGCCCGGCGGCTGCGTTGCCCTCGCCCGCCACTCTTGCATGAAAGAGAAGAGCTGACTCACCCTAGAGCTCCCCTGACCCATGCGGCTTTGAATGTTAATGCCTGTCCACCTTGCTGTTTTACAAAGCGGGGACCGTTTATTGGATTTTACTAGCCAGTCACACTTGGGTTGCGTGATTGAATAAATAAATCATCGGAAACAGCTCCTGAGGATACAGGGGAAGGGGGAGATGGCACTACAGGACACGTTACAAAGTTAGATCGGCTTTCTCTCTGTTTGCATGCCTTTATTTCCCCACCCCACTCCCCCTCCTTGGGTTGCCAAGTCCAATTCAAGAAATATCTGGGGACTTTGAGAGCGGAGCCAGGAGACATTGGGGGTGGAGCCAGGAGCAAGGGTGTGACGAGCGTAACTGAACTCCAAGGGAGTTTTGGCTATCACACTTAAAGGGACAGCACACCTTTTTAAATGCCTTCCTTCCATTAGAAATAATGAAGGATAGGGGCACCTTCTTTTGGGGCTCATAGAATTGGACCCCCTGGTCCAATCCTTTTGAAACTTGGAGGGTATTTTGGGGAGAGGCACTAGATGCCATACTGAAAATGTGGTGCCTCTACCTCAACAAACAGCTCCCCCCAGCGCCCCCGATGCCTCCAGATCAATTCCCCATTATACCCTATGAGAATCGATCTCCACATAGGGAATAGTGAAGTGCCCAGCAGACATTTCTGTTGCAGCCAATTTCTGAAGCCTCCGGAGGTGGAAAGTCACATGGTAGCTGTGGGTGCGAGGCTCCCCCCCTCTCCGCCCCCCCCCCCAGTTGACCAGCTGACTGGGGGCGGGAAGGAGCCTGGGAAAGAAGGAGAACCCCTGCTGGGACCTGGGGATTGGCAAGCCTACCTCCTCCGAAGAGAGAGAATCCTGGAAACTGTTCTGGGCAGTGGCTGCTAGCAGTCCCTTGATTTCTCACTAGGGGTGCTGTAAACTTTATGGTGGGCATGTGATTACAGCAGCCCAATCTGAGTTGAGAAATAACAGGGGGTGGAGCCTGAGGTGGGAGGGGCGGGACCTCAGTGGGGTATAATTCTGTTATGTATGTGAATCCATGAGTTACCTAATGGGGTTCCTGCCTGGCTCATTGAAGGAACAATGGGCAGTAGGATCCGAATCCAAACTGCCCTCCTCCAATCACAGGTCCCCTGCTGGTTCGAATGACCCAATAGCGTGCTAGCATGGGAATTCAGTATTTTATATAGTTGGCCCAGTGGGCCCATTTCACCAGTTAAGTTCCTGCAGCCACATACCATGCTATACTCATTAAAGAGCTTGTTATCACGACCACCTCGTCTCGTCGATGCCTGGAACCCACCGTATTATAAATTCCATGGAGTCCCCTCCTCCAAAGCAGCCATTTTCTTCAGGGAAACCAATCTCTGTCACTTGGAGATGAGTATGGCCAGTGCTTAGGAGTTAGGCTTCCCAACCCCCCCCCCACCCTGGCGGAGGACCCCCATATTTGCAGCCTCCTCCCCCGCTCTTCAAAACTCCGGAAGCGGGGGGGGGGGAGAAATGGCACAAATTTTGGTGCCACTCGCTCTGGGCCAATGAGAGAAAAGAACATGCGTGTAGGCTTCCCAATCCCCAAGGCCCAGCGGGGGATCCCCCATTTTTACAGGCTTCGCCCCGCCCCCAGCCAGCTGGCCCAGTGGGGGAAGCCCCACCCCCACAGTCATCATGTAGTTGTAGAGCTCCTGCAGGTTTAGAAACCTGCAAACTGATCCGTTTGTAAAATGTGTGCCTTTAAGGCTGCGCAGGAAACAGGAAACAGGAAGGGCTTCATTGGAAAGGGTCAGTAATAGTTTCCATGGAGAACGGCCACTCCCTTTCTTTTGCTTTCGTTTTCACAGCAAGGAAAGTTCTGCAGGAAGAAGATCTAGTAAGTATTTGTGTGAGAGAGAGAGGGAGGGGGCAGGGGATTCCCTGGTTTGGAGGCCCTCCCCCCTTTAGAAAGCGTGGGGGGGAGGGAAATGTCTACTGGGCACTCTATTATTCCCTATGGAGAACGATTCCCATAGGGAATAATGGGGAATTGATCCGCGGGTATTGGGGGCTGTGGGGGGGGCTATTTTTTAAGGTAGAGGCACAAAATTTTTAGTATAGTATCTAGTGCCTCTCCCCAAAATACCCCCCAAGTTTCAAAACGATTGGACCAGAGGGTGCAATTCTATGAGCCCCAAAAGATGTTGCCCCTATCCATTATTTCCTATGGAAGAAAGGCATTTAAAAAGGTGTGCTGTCCCTTTAAATGTGATGGCCAGAACTGCCTTGGAGTTCAATTATGCTTGTCACACCCTTGTTCCTGGCTCCAACACCAAAGTCTCCTGGCTCCGCCCCCAAAGTCCCCAGATATTTCTTGAATTGGACTTGGCAACCCTAGTAGGAGTAAGCCAGGTAGGCAGCTGCCTCGCACACCACCTGGCCACAGGGGCAGGAGTGGACGCCCCCTCCTCTTCCCCACTCGTGCCAGCCGGCTCGGCTCTGAGGAGTTCGGAGCAGCTCCGCACGTGTCACAGCCAAGCAAACATGCAACTCACCCCGCCCAGCCCCTTCCAGATCAGGAGGGAGCTGAGCAGGACGCGCAGAGTGGCCTGTTTTCTCAACTCGGACTGGCTCTGAACACCTCAGAGCCGAGAAAGCACATCTCAGCCCAGCCCCTTCCGGGTTCTCTGTGCCACTTGGAGGGTGCCTTCCAGCAGCACAGAGACTCCCAGCCGCCCCATTCTCCTGCAGGTGAAAGGGGCAGCAGGGCAATGACATGGCTGTGTGCAGGGCTCTTTTTCTAGCAGGAGCTCCTCTGCATATTAGGCCACGCCCCCTGATGTAGCCAATCCTCCAAGAGCTTACAGGGCTCTTAATACAGGGCCTACTGTAAGCTCCAGGAGGACTGGCTACATCAGGGGTGTGTGGCTTAATATGCAGATTTGCTCCTGCTAGTAAAAGAACCCTGGCTGCGTGGGGGCAGGGGTTGTTGCCTGGGGTGACAGAACCCCTAGCGCCAGCCCTGGAGATGAGTTCTAATTCCAGGAGACCTGGGAGCTGGCAACCCTAAACCCTTTTGGTAGGCAAACATACTGTTCGTAACAGGCTCTATTGCCTGTGAGCTGAGGTTCGGAAGTCCTCTCCTGGATGCCCTCTGACTCAGGCAGCTGTCAGGCAGCATTTTGGAGGATTGTTTCCTTCTAGGACGGCCAAGGTTTTACCATAGAGTTTCTAATGATTCCTAGAGCGACCTATGTCACTTTCATTATTTTATCAAAAGTGTCATGGCACTGCAGCCAAAGTTATGCTTCCCCCCATCCCCAATATCATATGAACATATGAAGCTGCCTTCTACTGAATCAGACCTTCGGTCCATCAAAGTCAGTATTGTCTACTCAGACTGGCAACAGCTCTCCAAAGTCTCAAGCTGAGGTTTTTCATGTCTACTTTCCTGGACCCTTTTTGGTTGGAGATGCCAGGGATTGAACCTGGGACCTTCTACTTACCAAGCAGATTCTCTACCACTGAGCCACCATCCCTCCCCAACATATAAACATATATATGAACATATGAAGCTGCCTTCTACTGAATCAGACCCCCTGTCCATCAAAGTCAGTATTGTCTACTCAGACTGGCAGCAGCTCTCCAGGGTATCAAGCTGAGGTTTTTCATGCCTATTTGCCTGGACCATTTTTAGTTGGAGATGCCAGGGATTGAACCTGGGACCTTCTGCTTACCAAGCAGATGCTCTACCACCGAGCCACCATCCCTCCCCAACATATGAACATATGAAGCTGCCTTCTACTGAATCAGACCCTTGGTCCTTCAAAGTCAGTATTGTCTGCTCAGACTGGCAGCGGCTCTCCAGGGTCTCAAGCTGAGGTTTTTCATGCCTGTTTGCCTGGGCCCTTTTTAGTTAGAGATGCCGGGGATTGAACCTGGGA
Source organism: Heteronotia binoei (assembly GCF_032191835.1). Taxonomy (NCBI): domain Eukaryota; kingdom Metazoa; phylum Chordata; class Lepidosauria; order Squamata; family Gekkonidae; genus Heteronotia; species Heteronotia binoei. Next base: position 18,751,335 of record NC_083224.1, on the reverse strand, counting down.
CCTTCTGCTTACTAAGCAGATGCTCTACCACTGAGCCACCATCCTCAGCCCTCCCCACTGATTTCCAGGCACCCATTTCTGTCTGCCTTGCATCTACACAGTAGATAAAATCAATTGTCCCATAGATGGGCTATGGTGGATAGCCAGGTCAGGTAATTAATGATGTAACAAATCCCATAAGACCGTATGAAAAGAAACCCCACTCCTTCATGGGTTGATTTTTTTTTTTTGCTCTTTATTTAAAAAGCCGGTTGCTGAATGGTGTAGAGGAGGGGTGTTGAACTTATTTGTTATGAGGGCCATATCTGACATAAATGAGACCTTGTTGGGCCAGGTCATGTGTGTCGTAAAATGTCATGCCAGGTAGTAGAGATATAAACTATAAATCACACAGGCAAACACAATTACAGGTTTTTAAAAAAAACTTTTTTAAAAAAACATGTTTAAAACATTAGCACTCCTTGGTCTTAAAGGTGTTTTCTTTGCATCTCTTCCATTGGGCAAAGGAAGCTCTGTCTCTTTCCTTCTTTCCCCATGGGACCAGGAGGGGAAGGAGCCTCAGCCAATAGAAGGGAGAGGGGCTTGGCTCAGTAGCTTTGCTGTGTGATTGAGAGAGCCTGGCAAAGCAAGCTATCCCTCCTCCCTTCCTCCTCAAAGGAGGAGCCTCAGCCAATGAAGAAACAGAGGTTTTGCTCTGTAGTCCCTGTGCAACAGTTGACCTTGAAGCATACTTCATTTCCCTCCAGGACCCTGATGCCTGCATTCCGATTGGCTGTTCTTTTAGAACCAGCCAATCGAAATGCGAGGCCTTTCTTTCAGGAAATGCAAACGAAGGATCCTGGAGAGACCAATAGAGTGGACTGCTGCCCACATAAGGGCCAAATGTATATAAGGAGTGGTGTGGCCTGTTGGTGTTCAGTTCTGCTCTTGTTCAATAAACGTTCTTGCTTACCTCAGGCTGGCTGAACTTACTATATAACATTGGCTCTTTTCAGAATAAGGGGTGGAATTCAGCAGGAGCTCCTTTGCATATTAGGCCACACCCCCTGGTGTAGCCAGTCCTCCAATAGCTTACAAAAAAGAGCTCTGTAAGCTCTTAGAGGATTGGCTGCATCAGGGGGTGTGGTCTAATATGCAAAGGAGCTCCTGCTAAAATTCCACCCCTGCTCAGAATCCTGCCAGACATACATCCTTTCCGCAGTGGGAATGAGCTGGCCTGGTGTGGAGGAAAGAAAGGTCTCATATCAGGGCAACAGCTGCGTCTGGAGCAAGTTACTCACTGTTGCCCCATAAAAGCCACAAGAAGCTCTTGATGCATTTTGCAGACGGCCCCAAATTTCAACCACAATGATTTACACCCTCGGGGAGGTTCCTGCACTTTGGTTCAAGCGACCTCAAAGCCCATAAATTAATTTTGCACGGTCCTGTCCAAAGTTACATTGATTCTGATTTTTTTTTTTTGTTGAAAATCATCCATTAGCCAAGAATTACTACCAGCGTTAACGGAAACGCTGTAGTGTCATTAATTGGAATTAATGGATGGATAGTTTTTATAGGAGATTTGAATGAAGGCAATATTCCTTTCAAAAACCATTTTATTAGAAATTTGCTTGCTGGCCGTAAAACGGGATGCGGCTGCAGCCGCCGCCCCCCTTCCCCCGCCCCTCAATGCTTTCTCCAAGGCCTGATGTGTTTTTAATTAAGGGAAAACAAAACACTTTCAAATGTTGGGGGGGGGGGTGATTTTAGTAGAACAGGGCTTGTATTGCAAATAGCTATTTATTTTCTCCCATAATGGTTGTAATGAAACAGACAAAGAGATGCTGCGGGGAATAAAGATGACAGCATCAGCGTCATTTGCATAAGGGCTCCTCTGCCATTACCTATAGGTTTAAAATAGAGAAAATCAGGTCTTTTTGGTAGAAAAAGCCCAGCAAGAACTCATCTGCATATTAGGCCACACCCCCTGATGTCGCTATTGTTTCACACAGGGCTTTTTTGTAGCGAAAGTCCAGCAGGAACTCATCTGCGTGTTAGGCCACACCCCCTGATGTCACTGTTGTTTCACACAGGGCTTTTTTGTAGAGAAAGCCCAGCAGGAACTCAACTGCATGTTAGGCCACACCCCCTGATGTCACTATTGTTTCACACAGGGCTTTTTTGTAGAGAAAGTCCAGCAGGAACTCATCTGTGTGTTAGGCCACACCCCCTGATGTCACTGTTGTTTCACACAGGGCTTTTTTGTAGAGAAAGCCCAGCAGGAACTCATCTGCATGTTAGGCCACACCCCCTGATGTCGCTATTGTTTCACACAGGGCTTTTTTGTAGCGAAAGTCCAGCAGGAACTCATCTGCGTGTTAGGCCACACCCCCTGATGTCACTATTGTTTCGCAGGGCTTTTTTGTAGAGAAAGTCCAGCAGGAACTCATCTGCGTGTTAGGCCACACCTCCTGATGTCACTATTGTTTCACACAGGGCTTTTTTGTAGAGAAAGTCCAGCAGGAACTCATCTGCATGTTAGGCCACACCCCCTGATGTCACTATTGTTTCACAGGGCTTTTTTGTAGAGAAAGTCCAGCAGGAACTCATCTGCGTGTTAGGCCACACCCCCTGATGTCACTATTGTTTCACACAGGGCTTTTTTGTAGAAAAAGCCGGCAGGAACTCATCTGCATATTAGGCGACACCCCCTGACACCAAGCCAGCCGGAACTGATTCCTGTCCGTTCTGTCTCAAAAAAAGCCCTGGAGAAAATTCAAAAATCACTGGGGGGGGGGGAGAATGATGCAGTGACCACACTGCCCAGTTGGATGCTGGGATCTCATTCGTAATTGGTCATCCCACCCTTCCTCAGAGGAGAGAAGTCAAGATGGGGAGCCACCTTGGTCTGTCCGTAGCAGTAGAAAAGAGTAAGAGTCCAAGACTACCTTGAAAACTAACAAAATCTGCGTCAGGAGAGGAGCTTTCATGAGTCACCGCTCACTTCTCACTTTTTCTTCATGAGTCGCTGCTCACTTCTTCAGGTGTCCGAAGAAAGGAGCAGTGACTCACGAAAGCTTCCACAGATTTCTGTTGGTGCTACTGAACTCTTGCTCTTTTCTGATTCCTCAGCGGGGCTAACCCTGCCACTTGGCAAATTAGTCAATTGCCTAGGGCACCGGCCTTCTCAAGGAGCCATATTGTGTGCCCCCCCAGTGACTCAGTGACATTATCATTGCAGGGGGGGGGCACTAGAAGTTGGCCTTGACTTGGCGTTAGACAGTCTAGAGCCGGCCCTGTTCCTCAGAGGAGATGAACTTGAAAGGGAATTGAAAACAAATCAGCCAGGATCATAATGCCCCTGTATAAATTAATGGTGCGGTCTCATTTGGAATACTGTGTGCAATTCTGGTCACCGCACCTCAAAAAGGATATTGTAGCATTGGAAAAAGTGCAGAAAAGGGCAACTAGAATGATTACAGGTTTGGAACACTTTCCCTATGAAGAAAGGTTGAAACGCTTGGGGCTCTTTAGCTTGGAGAAACGTCGACTGCGGGGTGACATGATAGAGGTTTACAAGATTATGCATGGGATGGAGAAAGTAGAGAAAGAAGTACTTTTCTCCCTTTCTCACAATACAGGAACTCGTGGGCATTCAATGAAATTGCTGAGCAGTCGGGTTAGAACGGATAAAAGGAGGTACTTCTTCACCCAAAGGGTGATTAACATGTGGAATTCATTGCCACAAGAGGTGGCGGCGGCTCTGACTCTGACATCATTATGTTAAGCAACACTCCATTATCAGCCCAAACGCTTATGGTTAAATCATAGAGTTTGGCATGAATATTAAAGGTTCAACCCTGGCATGATAATACCACTCCCGTCACACCAGGAATGACATTGTGCTGGGGATACTGATTGTCCCCAACTGTAAATCCTGGGTTCCCCATCTCCTGGCAGTTGCGAGACACAAATCAACAAAGCAAGTAACAGCCCCTTTAAGACCTGGCATTTTGCTTATTTAATAAGTGGACAGCAGCAGTGGACTCTGCAGTGCAGGGATTACCTGTGGCAGGGGGTATCACCTGTAGCCTTAGCACTACTTCAGGGCTCTGACACAGGGGAGTCATCATTGGCACCACCGGCTGGCCTGAGCACAGCATCCCCTGTGGCATTGTCAGTGCTGGAGGAGGAGGGGAGAAGGAGGTGGTGGTGGTGGTGGCGGCGGAGGAGGTGGTGGTAGAGGAGGAGAAGTTAGGTTTATACCCCCTCTTCACTTGGACTCTTTGAGTAGCTTACAATTAAGAACATAAGAGAAGCCATGTTGGATCAGGCCAATGGCCCATCCAGTTCAGCACTCTATGTCACACAGTGGCTAAAAAAAACAACCAAGTGCCATCAAGAGGTCCACCAGTGGAGCTAGAAGCCCTCCCACTGTGCCCACCCCCAAGCACCAAGGATACAGAGCATCACTGCCCCAGACAGAGGGTTCCAACAATAGGCTGTGGCTAATACCCACTGATGGACCTCTGCTCCATGTTTTTATCCAATCCCCTCTTGAAGCTTGTAGCTGCCACCACCTCCTGTGGCAGTGAATTCCACATGTTAATCATCCTTTCGGTGAAGAAGTACTTCCTTTTATCCATTCTAACCCGACTGCTCAGCAATTTCATTGAATGCCCATGAGTTCTCATATTGTGAGAAAGGGAGAAAAGTACTTTTTTTCTCTACCTTCTCTATCTTGTAAACCTCTATCATGTCACCCCGCAGGCGACGTTTCTCCAAGCTAAAGAGCCGCAAGCCTTTTTTTTTTAACCTTTCTTCATAGGGAAAGTGTTCCAACCCTTTAATCATTCTACTTGCCCTTTTCTGCGCTTTTTCCAATGCTATATCTTTTTTGAGGTGTGGGGACCAGAATTGCACACAAATGAGGCCACCCATCGATTTCAAAATTTCCTTCCCTTCCTCTCCCCAAAACAGACACCCTGTGTGCAATGCTCCCTCTAAGCTGTGGAGTCTTGTGAGCAAAAATTCAACTTTGTGAGCTACTGGCATTAAAGTCATAAGAACATCAGGGAAGCCATGTTGGATCAGGCCAATGGCCCATCCAGTCCAACACTCTGGGTCACACAGTGGCCAAAAAAATTATATATATATATACACACACACACACACACACACACATATATATATATATACACACTGTGACTAATAGCCACTGATGGACCTCTGCTCCATATTTTTATCTAACCCCCTCTTGAAGGTGGCTATGCTTGTGGCCGCCACCACTTCCTGTGGCAGTGAATTCCACATGTTAATCACCCTTTGGATGAAGAAGGACTTCCTTTTATCTATTTCAACCTGACTGCTGAGCAATTTCATTTGAATCCTGCATGAATCAGTTTGCGCTGGGGCCATCCTTCCTGAGCTAAGACAAAAACATATGAGCTGGAGGCTAAAAAAACGTGAGTTGGCTCACTCAGCTCAGCTTAAAGGGAACCCTGCCTGTGAGGAAGGTCGGGCCGAGAGAGCGCTGAGAGAACTGCTCTTCAGAGACAGCTCTGAGAGAATCGTGACTGTCCCAACAGTGGCGGACTGGCCAGGGTGTCAGCTTGCCCGATGGCGAGTGGGCCCTGTATGCCCTTGATGAAATGGGGCCCCTTAAACATTTGACAATGTGTTAAAAATGTGAATGACCTTTTAGTAGCTTGAAAATATAATACAAGTCCCAATATAATTACTGTAATGCAGCTAAAACTTACATTGTATTTAGGGTTGCCAGCTGGAAATCAGCTCCCCTGGAGAAAATGCAACCTGTATTTACATTTAGTATCTACTGTATGATACTGCATGAAATTAAAAGATGTTTGCTCCTTGGGGGACAACTATGGTGAACCTGGGCAGTATAATAAAAAGTAGAGACGTCACCCTGCCAACAAAAGTCCGTACAATCAAAGCGATGGTATTCCCAGCAGTAATGTTTGGCTGTGAGAGCTGGACCACAAGGAAGGCCAAGTGCAGAAGTACAGATGCTTTTAAGCTGTAGTGCTGGAGAAGAATCTTGAGAGTCCCTTGGACTGCAAGAAGATCCAATCAGTCAGTCCTAAGGGAAATCTACCCAGACTGTTCCCCGGAAGGTCAGATGCTGAAGCTGAAGCTCAAAGACTTTGGCCACCCAATGAGAAGGGAGCACTCACCGGGGAAGATCCTGATGCTGGGAAAGACAGAAGGCAAAAGAAGAAGGGGACAGCAAAAGATGAGATGGCTGGACAACGTTACTGATGTAACAAACTCGGATTTGAGCGGACTTCAGAGGATGGTGGAAGACAGGAGGGCCTGGTATGACTTTGTCCATGGGGTCGCAAAGAGTCGGACTCGACTGTGCGACTGAACAACAACAAAACAACATCTACTGTATACTGCCAATAATATGTACAATATATGTACGTATATTTTGGCAACTATGTGACAGAGTGTTGGACTGGATGGGCCATTGGCCTGATCCAGCATGGCTTCTCTTATGTTCTTATGTACACTGTAATTACTAAAATATATATATACATTTATTTCCCAAAAGTTTTAATTGTACTTTTTTCTCCACTTATGTATTTTTTGAACATTTTATTTATTTCTTATACAAATTAAATGATAGCCTTGTAGGTGTGGGTGGGCCCCCTATGTCTCCTAGCGACCGATATGTTTAGACCCAGTCCGCCACTGTGACCCAAGATCACTCAGCTGGCTGAATGTGAAGGAGTGGGAAATCAAACCCGGTTCTCCAGATTAGAGTCCACCACTCTTATAATAATAATAAATTTTATTTCTATCCCGCCCTCCCCGCCTAGGCGGCTCAGGGCGGCTAACAACATTTAAAACAATTAACATAGATAAAACTTTAAATTTAACAATTAAAATTTTTAAACATAAAAACCAGTCAATTAAATTAAATACATAATTCAAATTGCATTAAATGTATCTGGCAGCAATAAAATTATTTTGGCGCTGGTTCTGCCAGTTTAAATGGTTCCATAATCGTATTATGGATGGCGGCTCTTTATTCCAAGCAACTCAGCAGTCGATATCAGTGTAGGCTTGTCTGAAAAGGGCGGTCTTGCAGGCCCTGCAGAACTGGTCAAGGTTCCGCAGGGCCCGCACTTCCTCCGGAAGCTGGTTCCACAATGCGGGAGCCGCGGCTGAAAAGGCCCGTGTTCTGGTGTTTTGGAGTTTGACCTCTCTCGGCCCAGGGATGGTCATTTTGTTTTTACCCACTGACCTCAGTGCCCTCTGGGGTTCATATGGGGAGAGACGGTCCCTTAGGCAGGCTGGTCCTCGGTCTTAACCACTACACCAGACTGGGTCCCAGTTAAGTGATGGTAAACCCCAGTCTCTTAGACTGGGAGAGGCAATGAAGGGGCTTCATGGAGTTCCCACATTCACTGTGGCATTCACGTCTTCTATTCGGATGATTCCCCTAGCGGCTACAAAATGGTCTCCTGCAAGGCAAGTGTCGCGCGAGACCTGTGCCCTTTCGTCCTGGCGTTGCTTTCCCTGCCACGGCAATTATTTCTTTTTTTTTTAACGAAGCACCTGCTACGTTAACATAAGGAAAAGAAGCACCGCCAGCCTGAAACGGTGGCGTCTGAGCTGAATGCTAATGAGGGACAAAATATTGGAAATGTGCCATATTAGAAATGCTATTACCATTAATATTGACATTCCCACCCAGGGGAGATAAGCAATTTTACATAGTAATTATGCATAAAATTTGGTTCGGTGAACTTTCGTTTCACCTTGTTTGCACTGATATGCAGAAGAGGGTACAAAGAAATTGCTTCCATGCTGTCCGTTCTGGGTGGGGGTGGGGCATGACACTTCAATTAAGAGCATTTGAACCAGTGATTTATTTGCATGGCGTGAGGCATATTTGACCACGGGAAATACAGTTTCCCCTTTGGCAGAGCTCCATATACACTCCATTGCACACAAGGTTCTTCTTTATGTGACGGCTGCCCCATTCACTTCAATGGGGAGGGGGCTCATTGTACACAAAATAATGAGAAGTGGGAAACTGTCTTCTTCCTTTCAGATGAATGGAGAAAAGACTTGCAGATGGGGAAGCCAGCCAGTGGCTGGCATGTTGGGGGAGACAAGGGGGTGGGGATGTAGGTACGTGCCACTGGAATTTGCATGATTCCTGCCACTCTGGAAATCGCAGGAAACTCTGTGGTAAAACCATAGAGTTTCTGGTGATTCCTAGAATGTCATGATGTCACTTCCAGGTTTTCCCTGGCAGTGACAGAACACCATCAGGCCAACACCATCAGGCAACCTAGGGTTGCCAAGTCTAACTCAGAAAATACCTGGGGACTTTGGGGGTGGGGCTGGGAGACTTTGGGTGTGAAGCCAGGAGACTTTCCTGCTCCCTAAAATAAATAAATAAAAATACAGCAGTACAGTTTCCCTGAATACCGTCTTCATTTCCGCACCCCCAGCAGCTGGCTGCATTTCCACTTCCTCTCTCTCTCTCTCTCTCTCTCTCTCTCTCTCTCTCTCTCTCTCTCTCTCTCTCTCACACACACACACACACACACACACACAGCAGCCAAAATAAACACAGTTTGGAAGCACACACTTTGTGGTTTCACTGGGGCAATTTACTCACCATGGGAGTTGTTGGATGCTGTATACTCAACCAAGTTCTTCAGACTAACACAAGGAAAACAGAGGTTCTACTTTACTATTTACTATTTTTCTGTGCAAACAACTCCTGGAGGGACTGTACAACAAAGGAAGGAACAGCCACATAGTTCTGCAGGTTCACCCCACCCCCATTCAGTCTGGCTCGAGATTTAAAGGCAAACACACCTTTCTAAAAGCATATTCTCCCAAGTGAGGCTTCCGAGGTGGAAAGGCACATGGTGGCTGTGGGGGAAGGGCTTCCCCCCCCCACCAGCCAGCTGGCTGGGGGCTGGAAAGAGTCTGCAAAACTGGGAGATCCCCCACTGGCACCTGGGGATTGGCAAGCCTACCGATGGTGATTCTTTAATTAATTTTTCTCCATCAGGCTTTTACAGTTGTGGAAAACTGTTGCTTAAATGAGTGAAATACCAGGATCCAAATACAACTGTGGTGCAGCCCACCAGACTATTTCCCATTTGTCACAGAAATGTGAGTGTTGTGCTTTCCAGGGAGATGTGGTGGAGCTCTTTGAACTCTCCCCAGCTGCAATTGAGTGGACTGAAAATTTAGATATTAGTATTCAGGGGGATTGCCCCATCATTCCGCATACCCATTTGTATCAACCTGGCTATGCATTTTATATTATATGCTTCCTTTATGTAGCTCTGCCATGCAATAAGATGGATGGACAGAGAGAAAGAGACAGGATAGATAGATAGATAGATGATAGATAGATAGATGATAGATAGATAGATAGATAGATAGATAGATAGATAGATAGATAGATAGATAGATAGATAGATAGATAGATAGATGAATGATAGAGGGTTTTTTGTAGCAGGAACTGCTTTGCCTATTAGGCCACACACCCCTGATGTAGCCAATCCTCCAAGAGCTTACAGGGCTCTTAGTACAGGGTCTACTGTAAGCTCCAGGAGGATTGGCTACATCAGGGGATTGCAGCCTAATATGCAAAGGAGTTCCTGCTACAAAAAAAGCCCTGGATGGATGGATGGACAGATAGATAGCTCTCCCATCAGTAAATGGAATTCTGGTGGGAAGAGAGGTTGCCAATGAGAGGTTTCCCACCATAGTGGGAGAACTGGCAACCCTACTCACAGAGCATTACTTTGGTTTGGGATGAAAGAACTGTTTCTTTGAAAAGGGTCCTGCAAAATGATTGGGAATGCACGAAGCTACAAGGCAGAACTGTTAGGCCCGGCAGCTCGAGAAGCTTGAGAAGTTCTGCTTCACATTTCGAATAAGGACGGGCTGTTTCCAGAGAGAAGGATCTCCTGAATGCATAGCATTGGGATGGAGGAGAATGTGAATTCCAGGATGTCCATGCAGCCTTTTCCCGTGCTGTGTACCAGAACCTTATTCACTCGGTTTGCAATGCTAATTTTAGTTTGTTTGCAGAATGTAGTCTTGGTTTATAACGGTTTGATTGTTCCTATCAGGGCTTTCTTTCTTTCTTTCTTTCTTTCTTTCTTTCTTTCTTTCTTTCTTTCTTTCTTTCTTTCTTTCTTTCTTTCGCATTTTAGGCCACTCCTCCCTGATGTAGCCAATCCTCCAAGAGCTTACAGGACTCTTCTTACAGGGCCTACTGTAAGCTCCAGGAGGATTGGCTACATCAGGAGTATGTGGCCTAATATGCAAAGGAGTTCCTGTTATAAAAAAAAAAGCTCTGGTTCCTATCTATTGAAAAAACGCTTTTTTAATAGGAAAAAAAACCTGGAATGGCACTGTGGTGTGTGTTTGGTGGTGGTGGATGAAAATGGCATCAAGTCACTGCTGACTTATGGTGATCTGTAGGGTGGGGGTGCCAAACTTACTTGTTCTGAGGGCCGGATCTGACATAAATGAAACCTTGCCAGGCTGGGCCATGCGTGTCATAAAATGTAATGCTTGATAGCAGAGATATAAACTTTATAAAGGACACAGATAAACACTATTAAAGATTTTTTAAAACTTAAAATAATATCAACTTAAAAGATTAGAACTCTTGCAATATTTTGTTTATTTAACAGTTTCTGATAACTGACACCTCTTGCTCTGAATTATTGCATCAAAATCTGGAGACGGTGTCTGTGCAGTAGCAATCTTGAGTATGCTGTCCAGGTCTGTATCTGTAAGTTGCAAACCTACTTTTGATTTATTGACATTCATTACAGAAATCTCAGGGTCAATGCTTTGAGCCTAAGACCCAGGGGGAAACATGAAATGGCTTGGCATTGCAAACTTTTGTACATAAGTTGCTTCATATTCTGGTCAGCCAATGGAGAAAAAAGAGGCCTTGCTCTGTAGCTCCTGTGCTATTGAGCAAGCCTGGCAAAGCAAGCTGTGATGCAGAAGGAAGCAAGAGAGAAGGAAGCAGATGACAGTGAGTTGCTCGCGGGCATGATAGGAGCCCTCCAGGGGCCTGATCTGACCCTCGGGCCGTATGTTTGACATCCCTGGGATTTTCAAGGCAAGAAATGTTGAGAGGTGGTTTACTATTGTCTGCTTCCCCATAGTGACCCCGGACTTCCTTGATGGTCTCCCATCCAAATACTGACCAGGGCTACCCCGCTTAGCTTCTGAGAGCCAGCGAGTTCAGATAGCTTGCAACATCCAGGTCCGGGCATATGATTGTTATTTAAATATAATCAGGGCTCATTTTGTAGCAGGAGCTCCTTTGCATATTAAGCCACACCCCCTGATGTAGCCAATCCTCCAAGAGCTTACAGGGCTGTTCTTACAGGGCCTACTGTAAACTCCTGGAGGATTGGCTACGTCAGGGGGTGTGGCCTAATATGCAAAGGAGCTCCTGCTACAAAATGAGCCCTGAATAGAGTAGATACCGCTACAACAGACATTGGTGCATTTTTGCAACTGCGTGCTGGTGCACTTCCTTTGCTTCTCAGAGACACTTTCCGTGGTAGTCAGAGCACACTTCTATGAAAATGGACTCCTATCTAAAGTTTATAGATAACTCATCCCAAGATCACAGCTTCTGAAGCTTATGCAGGTTGAGAGAAAATCCCCAGAATTTGACAGCATCGAACGCAGGAAAGGGCGATAGTCAGGCTTCATGCAACAGGCGTCGTGACTGTGGACACGGGATATAAATCCAATATCTTCTTCTTCTTCTTCTAAGGGCACCAGAAAAGTATACTCCTAAAACAATACTAATCCCTTTGCAGTAGATTCCATTAAGCACACAAAAAGGTGGAGAATGTGTGGAATCCTAGAACCATAGCGCTGGAAGGGACCTCCAGGGTCATCTAATCCAATCTGCAAAATGCAGGAAAATTCACAAATACCTCCAAACCCCCAGTGGTCCCTGCTCCATGCCCAAAAAGACAGCAAAAACCTCCAGGATCCCTGGCCAAACTGGACTGGAGAAAAATTGCTGCCTGACCCCAAAGAGAGCCAGTTTGGTGTAGTGGTGAAGTGTGTGGACTCTTATCTGGGAGAACCGGGTTTGATTCCCCACTCCTTCACTTGCACCTGCTGGAATGGCCTTGGGTCAGCTAGAGCTCTGGCAGAGGTTGTCCTTGAAAGGGCAGCTGCTGTGAGAGCCCTCTCCAGCCCCACCCACCTCACAGGGTGTCTGTTGTGGAGGAGGAAGGGAAAGGAGATTGTAGGCCGCTCTCTGTCCATGAAAGGGCAGCTGCTGTGAGAGCCCTCTCAGCCCCACCCACCTCACAGGGTGTCTGTTGTGGGGGAGGAAGGAAAAGGAGATTGTAGGCCGCTCTCTGTCCTTGAAAGGGCAGCTGTTGGGAGAGCCCTCTCCAGCCCCACCCACCTCACAGGGTGTCTGTTGTGGGGGAGGAAGGGAAAGGAAATTGTAGGCCACTCTCTGTCCTTGAAAGGGCAGCTGCTGGGAGAGCCCTCTCCAGCCCCCACCCACCTCACAGGGTGTCTGTTGTGGGGGAGGAAGGGAAAGGAGATTGTAGGCTGCTTTCTGTCCTTGAAAGGGCAGCTGCTGTGAGAGCCCTCTAAGCCCCACTTACCTGACAGGGTGTCTGTTGTGGGGGAGGAAGATAAAGGAGATTGTGAGCCGCTCTGAGACTCTGAGATTCGGAGTGGAGGGCGGGATATAAATCCAATATCATCATCTTCTTCTTCAAAGTGGCGAGCAGCTCTTCCCTGGGTGTGTAAAAAAGGACCAGGAGAACTAAGCCCTGATGCAACCCTTCCTGCCCTCCTTCTCATGAACTGCCCAAGTTCACAGAATCAGCATTGCTATCAGATGGCCATCTAGCCTCTGAGAGTCAGTTTGGTGTAGTGGTTAAGTGTGTGGACTCTGATGTGGGAGAACGGGGTTTGATTCCCCACTCCTCCCCTTCCACCTGCTCGTGTGACCTTGAGACAGTCACCGCTTTGATGTATTAGTCTCTTTTTTAAGCAAATGCCTTTTGGAATGGTATCGAGAGCCAAGCGTGCTGACTTGAAAATAGATGGAGCCGTAGCGCAAGGTTCCGAGTGTATTTGAGGCTTGATAAAGACTTCCGATGAAATGTGCTTGTTAACCTAAGCAGCATGTTGCCACTCCGCTCTACCTGAAGAGCTGTTGCTGCCACTTCCAAGTTTTTTTTCAGACCTCGGATGCAGTTTATTTACAAGACAGAATAAAAAAAAAATAGAGGTGTATAGACAAACAAGAAACACAGAAACAAAAACTAGTCTATCCTAGCCAATACTCGCTACAACTAGCAGCTTCTCAAGGTTGCTAGCAGTTTCTCTCTCAGCAATACAGTTCAAGTCAGGACAGTGGAAGCACTGAGGCAACTGCACAAACTTCTCTGAAGAGTTCCAACCTGTAGCTTTCTCCTCACAAAGTTTTTGCAGAGCGTCAAGCTTTTTACAGTCCTGTGATTGCCAGGTGGTTGCTTCTGTTGATTTCAGCCAACTGCAATGCCCCGGGCACAGAGTGTCTTCTGTAGGACCAGCATGTGGGAGTAGGTGGAGTAGGCGACCACCTAGGGTGCCACCCTGCCAGGGGATAATGCTGGGCGCCCCCTTACTCCCCCTTCCTATATGGCACAATTGTGCCAGCCAGCAGGCAAGCTGAGAGCCCCGGACAGCACTGCTGCGCCACTGCTTTTCTTTGCAGGGCAAATGTTGCCCGCGCTTGTCAGAGGCTTCCTTGGCACCCCATTTTACCGCTACCTGCTGCTTTGGGGTTGAAAGAGACTGGGTGGTGGTACCTTTCCATTGCGCTAGTTGGAGCTGAAGATTTCCAGAGGGGTGCTGAGTTGTTGTTTTTTTCTGAAAAGGCGGCGTTAGGCCAAATAAGTTTGGGAACCTCTGGTCCATAGGGCCAACCCAAGTGTTTTACATCCGTTTTTGTCTTCTGTGAAGTTTGTGAAAGACTGAGCCTTTACGATTTTTTTTTGGAGTGTATGTGGATGATATAATTTGTCCTCTGCAAAGTAGTTATTCATGTGTTTAATTGAAATCAATACGATAGAGTTAAAAAATATAACAGTACTGAGAAAAAGTAAAGTGTGAATGTGTGTGTGTGTGTAAAATTAATATGTGCAGTGTTTCTGTCTGTTACTCCCACCTGGGGATTGAGAACAGGAAAATACTGTGATTTTTGTTGTTCAGTCGCACAGTCGAGTCCATCTCTTTGCGACCCCATGGACAAAGTCACGCCAGGCCCTCCTGTCTTCCACCATCCTCCGAAGTCTGCTCAAATTCGTGTTTGTTACATCAATAACACTGTCCAGCCATCTCATCTTTTGCCCTCCCCTTCTGCCTTCTGTCTTTCCTAGCATTGGGATCTTCTCCAGGGAGTGCTCCCTTCTCATTTGGTGGCCAAAGTATTTGAGCTTCAGCTTCAGCATCTGACCTTCCAGGGAACAGTCTGGGTTGATTTCCCTTAGGACTGACTGATTGGATCTTCTTGCAGTCCAAGGGACTCTCAAGATTCTTCTCCAGCACCACATCTCAAAAGCATCTATTCTTCTGCGCTCGGCCTTCCTTATGGTCCAGCTCTCACAGCCATACATTACTACTGGGAATACCATCGCTTTGACTATACGGACTTTTGTTGGCAGGGTGATGTCTCTCCTTTTTATTACACTGCCCAGGTTCGCCATAGCTGTCCTCCCAAGGAGCAAACGTCTTTTAATTTCATGATACGATAACGAAAATACTAACACCAACTTATACTAAATATATACATTTTAAATAAAGTGATATTAACACACAATTTGTACATTACTTAAACAATAGGTAAGAAATTCTCATAACAACTTAACCTATACACCTAAGCACACACAAAGACTCTTAAGGATTTTACTTCCAATAAAGTGCAGAGTGCAAAAGAGTGCTTGTATCCAAAGAGGTTTTCATATCCTAAATTCATTCCAGGGTTCTTTTAATAGAAGCATAACATAGTGGGTTTAAAGCATCAAGGAGATGAGGCAACAGTGATAACAGCTCTCTATTAGCGGCAGCATGGTAGATGGCTGCATTAACAAGACTCAAGAATGAGCCCACGGGCCAAACCTATTTACAACTCTATGTTCCCGCGCAAGCATGCCATTGGTTCCTTCAAACACACAGGGGTCTGTGATTGGTGTAGGGCAGCAGGTATTTGGATCCTACTGTCCATTGTTCTCCAGTCCCCTAGCTCTGCTCTCCTGGCTCCAATGAGCCTGGCAGAAATCACATACTACAAACCATATACATAACAAGACGACTCCACCAAAACTGCCTCTGACGGAGCCCAGTGCCGGCTGGTGGTTTGCCGCGCTTTACCGTGTATTACTGGTAATACGCCCTGTGAAGGCTTCTGCTTGTGCTTGTATGAGTTGCTGTATACTTTTGTGATGTAAAAAAGTTTGGAAGAACTTCAGACACCCCTTCTTTGATGAAGAGATTTGAAACGGCGCGGCAAACCACCAGCCAGCACCGGGCTCCGAAAGAGGCGGTTTCGGTGGAGTCTTCTGTTAAAAGAACTATGGGATGAACTTTGGATACGAAAACGTCTTTGGATACAAGCACTCTTTTGCACTCTGCATTTTATTGGAAGCAAAATTCTTAAGAGTCTAGGTGTATAGGTTAAGTTGTTATGAGAATTTCTTACCCATTGTTTAAGTAGAAGAAGAAGAAGAAGATGATGATGATGATGATGATGATGATGATGATGATGATGATGATGATGATGATGATGATGATGATGATGATATTGGATTTATATCCTGCCCTCCACTCCGAATCTCAGAGTCCAAAGCAGCTCACAATCTCCTTTATCTCCCTCCACCACACCAGATATCCTGTGAGGTGGGTGGGGCTGAGAGGGCTCTCACAGCTGCTGCCCTTTCAAGGACAACCTCTGTCAGAGCGATGGCTGACCCAAGCCATTCCAGCAGTGCAAGTGGAGAGTGGGGAATCAACCCAGTTCTCCCAGATAAGAGTCCGCACACTTAACCACTACACCAAACTAATGCACAAAATTGTGTGTTAATATCACTTTATTTAAAATTTATATCTTTAGCGTAAGTTGGTGTTAGTATTTTCGTCATTGTAGCATGGTATTTACCTGTTCTCAACTTCCCCATGATCCTCCCTTCTAGTCTTATTTCCCACCTGGGGATTGGCAACCCCAGGGGGAGAGGATGTTTTCAGGGCACAGTTAAGAGCTCTAGAAGAGCTCTGGAAAGGGAAAGTCGAACCCCAAGCTGTGATTTCTCTCGCTGAAGCCCTTCCGTCTTCTTTGGGCGTGCGGGACAGACGAGTCGGGAAAGGCCCCAAGCCTTCTCTGATTCCTTCGTCAAGAGCTCGCTGCAAGCTCACAGGTCTAAATTTAATCCGGAGGGTGACAGGTGCAAACCAACTTGTCCGTCACATGGTGAGTGTGGATTACACAGGGTGGCACAAATAGCCCAGGGTGCTGCTCACGCTGTCCAGATCTTTGCTGATTGGGGTGGGTGGGGAGACTGGAGGTGTGGCACGGGCTGGGCTGTACTTGTATGGATAGAGTCGAAGGGGTGGGACCTGGCGAGCCCCCGGCCTCTTTGTATCCTGGCTGTGATGGGTGATGCCAGGGCTTTTTTTCTGTAGAAAAAGCCCAGCAGGAATTCATTTCTCCCATAGGCTAATGGGAAGGATGGTGGCTCAGTGGTAGAGCATCTGCTTGGTAAGCAGAAGGTCCCAGGTTCAATCCCTGGCATCTCCAACTCAAAAGGGTCCAGTCAAAGAGGCGTGGAAAACCTCAGCTCTTGAGACCCTGGAGACGCGCTGCCAGTCTGAGTAGACAATACTGACTTTGATGGACCGAGAGTCTGATTCAGTAGAAGGCAGCTTCATAGCTTCATATATTTGCATATTAGGCCACACACCCTGATGCCAAGCCAGCCAGAACTGCCTTTTCCTGTGTGTTCCTGCTCAAAAAAAGCCCGGGGTAACGTCAACCCAAATGAAGCACCAACAAAATGTTGGTAGAGTACAGTGTGCACACATTGTGTTGCAATTCTTACAACACTTAGAATCATAGAGTTGGAAGGGACCTCCAGGGTCATCTAGTCCAACCCCCTGCACAATGCAAGAAACTCACAGACACCTCCCTCTAAATTCACAGGATCCTCATTGCTGTCAGATGGCCATCTAGCATCTGTTTAAAAACCTCCAAGGAAGGGGAGACCACCACCTCCCAAGGAAGCCTGTTCCATTGAGGAACTGCTCTAAGGGTCAGGAAGTTCTTCCTAATGTTGAGCTGGAAACTCTTTTGATTTAATTTCAACCCATTGGTTCTGCTCCTACCTTCCCACCCTATACTCTGAATCTCAGAGTCTCAGAGCAGTCTCAATCTCCTTTACCTCCCCCCACCACAACAGATACCCTGTGAGACGGGTGGGACTGAGAGAGCTCTTACAGCAGCTGCCTTTTCAAGGACAACTCCTATGAGAGCTACAGCTGACCCAAGGCCATTCCAGCAGCTGCAAGTAGAGGAGTGGGAAATCAAACCCGGTTCTCCCAGATAAGAGTCAACGCACTTAACCACTACACCAAACTGGCAATGCAGGAAATTCATACATACCTCTCCCCACACACCCCCAGTGACCACTGATCCATTCCCAGAAGATGTCAAAAAACCTCCAGGATCCCTGGCCAAACTGGCCTGGAGAAAAATTGCTGCCTGACCCCAAAGTGGTGAACAGCGTTTCCCTGGACGTGTAAGAAGGGGCCATGAGAGCTATGAACTGCCCTCCTTCTCATGATCTGCCAAAGTTCACAGAATAATCATTGCTGTCAGATGGCCATCCTGCCTCTGTTTAAAAACCTCCAAGGAAGGAGAGCCCACCGCCTCCCAAAGAGGAAGCCTGTTCCACTGAGGAAACTCACAAACACTTCCCCCTAAATTCACAGGATCTCCATTGCTGTCAGATGGCCATCCTGCCTCTGTTTAAAAACCTCCAAGGAAGGAGAACCCACCACCTCCCAAGGAGGAAGCCTGTTCCACTGAGGAATCGCTCTAACGGTCAGGAAGTCCTTCTTCATGTTTAGCTGAAAACTCTTCTGATTTAATTTCAACCCGTTGGTTCTGGCCTAACCTTCTGCAGCAACAGAAGACAACTCTGCACCATCTTCTCTATGACACCCCTTCAAGTACTTGGGAAATTACCTGGATATTTTGGGGGGTGGAGCTTGGAGTGGGCAGGGTTTGTGGCGGGACCAAAGCAGGATGCAACGCTATAGAGTCCACCCTCCAAAGCAGCCAATTTCTCCAGAGGAACTGATCCTTGTAGTCTGGAGGTCAGTTGTAATAAAAGATCTCCAGGGCCCACATGGAGGTTGGCAACCCTATTTATGTGCTAAATACAAACGTTCACTTGTTGGTGTTAGATGCATTCCCTAGTCCTTACAGGGGTCTTGGTGTTTTAAAAATATTCATTTAATTTAAAACATTTCAGTGATGCTTTCCCACCCAAACTAGGTCCCCCAAGGTATCAAACATCCCAACATTAAACATTTTCAAAAATTAAAACAGCATTTAAAATGTCTAAAATGTAGGACAATTACAATTTTTTTAAGAAATACAGAGATACAAACACAACAGAGCTAGGGAAATGAACCCATAAGAGTATGCTGGGGGTATGCCAAAGAGAACAACAACAGCAACAAAATCTTCACCTCCTGATAGAACACAATGACAGAGAGAGACAGATGAATCTCCCAGGGGATGGAGTTCCAGTGTTTTGGTGCTACAACCAAGAAGGCCCTTTATTGGGTTGCCTCCCCCAAAGCAAGGCCTCCCAAGATGACTAGAGTGGATGCTATTGTAGTGGTACTATATTATTATATTGTATTATATCATTAGACCTATGGATTCCAGCAAGAGTGATGTGTGTAGCAGATTTACAGAGCGAGACATATATGTTTGCTAGCTCTGAGTTGTGAAACACATGGAGATTTTGGAGGTGGAGCCTGGAGACGGTGGGGTTTGCTGAGGGGGAGGGACTTCAGCAGGGCTTAGTGTCACACGGACCATCTTCCAAAGCAGCCATTGGTAGGGCTGCCAAGTCCCTTGCTGCTGTGGCTGGGGACTTGTTCCTCAGGCACGCAAAGCACGTGCGATGTGGTGATGTCACCCAGAAGTGACATCATTGCTCTGGGGATGTCATGCTAGGGACACTCTAGGACTCTCGATAAAACTCTATGGTACCATAGAGTTTTACTGTGACTCCTAGAGTGTCACACTGGAAATGCTCTAGGATTTGCAGTAAAACTCTACGGTACCATAGCGTTTTTAGCATGAGTCCTACAGCATCCCCAGCACGATGTCCCTGGTGTGATGACGTCACTTCTGGGTGATGTCATCGGGCCAGGGGCAGCATGTGCCAATGGGGCTCTTTGGGTTGGGGCACTCCTGGGCAGGGGATCCCCCACCCCCAATAGGGGAACTGATCTCTGTCATCTGGATACCTGTCATAATTCTGGGAGATTTCCAGTCACCAACTGGGGGTTGGCAACCCTTGGAGTTGATGGAACCAAAATCCAGTTCTCTGGCTTGGTAAAAACATTTTCCCATTTATATGAACAATGCTGACTTTTTTTATTGATTCACAGCCTTCAAGTCTTGGCGTTTGCTCTATATCTGACCTGGCCAAAGCTTGTTTAATCAGTAGTAACCCTGGGCAGAGATCCCAAGAACATTGTGGACACCGAAGAAGGTCAGAGCAGCCTAAAAGAGCTCGGGCAAATACAACACAGCTTGGAAGAAGGACAGAAAAATCATGGATGAAATATAGGGTTGCCAGTCCCCAGGCGGAGCAGGAAAAAGGTCAAAACCTCTGCAAAAAAACAGCCTCAAAATTAATAAAAACTTATCTATGTTTTTCAAATAAAGAGCAGTATCTCACTATAAAGTGAACATAATCACAAAAGAGAACACAACCCACACTCACGCCAAAGTCTCAAAAAAGACGACTCAGCGTCAATAAATCCAATGGTAAAGTCCAGGTAATGACAGAGGTAAGTTCTCCAAAGGAGTCCAGCGCTCCAAAATGTCTTCTCAGATGCTTGATGGAACACTCTTGTGCAGCAGGGCACATACAAAATGCGACAGGGTTGTACAAGATTCCCTGTTTCACATCAGAGCTTCTACGAGCTTCATAATACCATTACACAAAAGTCTGCTAAGAATTCTTAAGCTTTGCTCTCTTGAAAAATGTAAATGTATAAATGCTGGACTCCTTTGAAGAAGGTGCCTCTATCCTTCATTATTTCCAATGGAGAGAAGGCATTTAAAGGTCATGTGGTCCCTTTAAATGTGACGGCCAAAACTCCCTTTGGCGTTCAGTCATGCTTATCATCCCCTTGCTCCTGCCTCCACCCCCAAAGTCCCCAAATATTTCTTGAATTGGACTTGGCAACCCTATGTGGGTAAGTGTGAACTGATTTAAAATATTATAATAAGCACAGGGGGGGGGGTTGGTAATAGTTTTGCAATTTAGTATTGATGTTATGTTTCCACATTAGCACCGTGAAGCAGTGTCAGTGAGAGATAAAGGCTGAAGAAGGACTGGGGACACGAAACTGTGGAGAAGTCTAGGAGTACAGTCCCACATTCTCTCTTTGAAACATTACACCTGTGTTCACAGTTGATACCAGAGGGTTCCCATCTGGGGTGGAATTCTAGCAGCATCTCCTTTGCATATTAGGCCACACACCTCGATGTAGCCAATTCTCCAAGAGCTTACAAGGCTCTTTTTTGTAATCTCTTGGAGGATTGGCTACATCAGGGGTGTGTGGCCTAATATGCAAAGGAGATGCTGCTAGAATTCCACCCCTGGTTCCAGTCCATACCAATATAGAAAGGAAAGAGAATTCGTGGTAAAACTCTATGGTACCATAGAGTTTTTACTGTGAATCCTAGAGCATCATTTTGGAGCGGTGGAGAGACTTGGCAACCCTAGTGGTAAACGTGGGAGACCTCTATGCCCCACCTGGAGGATGGCAACCCTAGTTCTACTGCTGACCAGCACGGCTGCATTGTGAAACAATTCCCATATTGTAGTGGATTAGGAAGGAGAAGCAGACATACTTTGGAGAAAAACAGCGTTGTTTTCAGGGGCACAACCAACCTCCACTTTTTGAGGAGGGGAAATCAGGGGAAATATGCCCCCTGGCATTGATGCAGGCAAAGTATTGAAAGAGTAGTAAAAAGGTGAACATTTATGAAATGTCAGGATTTTGCTCCAGTGGGTTGAGTTTAAATACCACAGGCTGCTATAATTCCGGAAAACAGCCATCAACTGTCCTTCTAGAAAGGTGGTTTCAAAATCAGCCCTAATTCAAATTCCCAGTCAAAAACAGTAAAACCTTTCAATAGGCAAACATTCATTTTTAGAATCGTCGTTGGCTGCCATTGCTCCCCATTTCCAGCCGCTTTGACACCATTTTCCCTGCCCCACGCTGGATGTTTCTTTCTCCTTCCTAGAGCAATCCAAGCCAATCAGAGATCACTCAGGGAATGTGCTGATGTAATGACACCGTACAGCAGATCGGGCTTGGGTAGACGCCAACAACACTAACGGCGAACACAACTGATTAACAATCAGGATAATGCTTTTTGGACTGGTCCTATGAGCGAACCTACAAAACGAATGACGCATATGGGGAGAATCGCTCCCTAAAGAAGCAAGCATTTTAATCCCCTCTTGCAGCAGTTCCTCCATTACTGTCTAGAGCAGGGCTGGCCAAATTTGCTTAATGTAAGAGCCGTATAGAAAAATAAATGTCAGAAGTTTGAGATCCACAAGACATGAATATGAGGGGGGGCAGAGAGAGGGAGAGAGAGAGAGAGTGAGAGAGAGAGAGAAAAAGAAAGAAAGAAAGAAAGAAAGAAAGAAAGAAAGAAAGAAAGAAAGAAAGAAAGAAAGAAAGAAAGAAAGAAAGAAAGAAAGAAAGAAAGAAAGAAAGAAAGAAAGAAAGAAAGAAAGAGGGAGGGAGGGAGGGAGGGGGGAGAGAGAGGTGGAAAGAAAGGAACTTTAAATGCATTCACTGAGGCACCCGGGTTGGTTGGCTTGGTGAAGGGATTTAAAGAGACAAATGCCTTCTCCGATCTGGCCAACAGGGCGGTGTAGGCTTCAAGAGCTGCACAAGAGCCTCAGTTTGGCCACCCCTAGTATGGGGGGGGAGTCTTTTCCTGAAAATGGCTCCCATTTTATGTCTTTTCTAAAGGAAAAGAATGTTTTTCTACCCACACCTGGAAGGCTGGCGTGCAGTGAAGGCGGGAGAACTGAATTACAGAACACAAATTATATCCCTGCCCCAACCCTTGAATTCATCTCACTGACTTCTTCTACCACCTGTTAGATTCTGGAAAACCCTTAATGTTCTGTTGTGCCCTGAATGTTTACCCACATGTGTCCAAGAGTGGGTTTCCAGAGCCGTGTCAGGTAGAAAAACAGCTTGGGGAAAATACTACCCATGCTGGGCTTGCTAGCCCCTGGCTGGCAACAACACGATGTCATTGGTGACACACTACCATTGCTTTCAGTGTGACGTACAAGTGCAGATGGCAGTCTCCAGGTGGGACCTGGAGACTGGCAACCAGGGCTTCTTGTACAGAACTCCTTTGCCTATTAGGCCACGCCCCTCTGATGCAGCCAATCCTCCCGGAGCTTACAGTAGGCTCTGTACAAAGAGCCCTGTAAGCTCTTGGAAGATTGGCTAAATAAGGGGGGTGTGGCCTAAAATGCAAAAGAGTTCCTGCTGCTAAAAAAGCCCTGTTGGTAACCCTAGTTCCAGGGCCTGTTTTTTGCCTAATGCTCAACTAGATTCTCCCAGCAGCAGGACCGGATCTACATGTTTTTTGAGGGGGGAGGAATTAAAAAATGGCGCCCCCTTATGGGCCTATTCTACCTTATGGGCACATAGAATAGAATGGACCCCATACCTAATTTGGCACCCCCTTCTCCGGGGGCACCCGGGACAAGCACCCCCGCCCCCCCGCTGCCCCCACTAGATCTGGCCCTGCCCAGCAGGATAGCCTTTCCCTCCTTAGCCTTTGCTATCTGTTCTATCTTCAGCGTGGCGAATGTGAGCTGCTTTTAGCTAAGCCAACAGATGGAGAGACACTGATACGCCCTGTCTGGCGCAGCTGCCCCTTTCCCTCCCAAAACCGCTCCACTGTATCCGTGGAATTCCCATCTCCGCTTCCCTGCCTTCTTGGAAGCTCTGGTTGCCAACCTCTGGGTGGGACCTGGAGATAGGGTTGCCAAGTCTGATTCCCCCCCCCCCCGGTTCAATTCTATGAGCCCCAAAAGAAGGTGCCCCTATCCTTCATTGTTTCCAAGGGCGGGAAGGCATTTAAAAGGTGTGTGGTCCCTTTAAATGTGATGGCCAGAACTGCCTTTGGAGTTCAATTCTGCTTGTTACACCTTTGCACCTGGCTCCGCCCCCAAAGTCCCCAGATATTTCTTGAATTGGACCTGGCAACCCTCACATCCAGAATCTGATTCTCAGCCTTCAAAACCAAGACATCTCACAGTATTGTGCTACAAAAGGGAATTCCGCAACCCGTTATCTCCCCCTTCCCCCAGGTCTGCAACTTGCATTACTTATTTTGTATTTCACTTCACTTCCTCGCAGCCGATTGTCCCTTGATTTCTTGCTCTCTGAGGCAGGATGAAGCCAGCAAATATTGGCAGCTGCAAGCCAAGGTGGTTTGGGTTTTGTTCTTTTTTTGGTCAAGGAAGAACCATTTATTACCTGCATAAAGTACATTATTAGGACAGGTATCAAGTGCCTCATCTTGATTAATGATGCTAATTACGTTAATGTGCTGGAGCGATTGTAAAAACATACTAGGAAAAGCTCAACCCTTTAATGTATTTCTTTATGTCTTTAGGCTTCATGGGCCATGGTTGGGACATGTTGCTCTGTCATCTTCGATTTATCAGGTGTTCCTCATTCCTTAGCTGACACCTTTTAAAATCATCTATAAGTGCCTGCCATCTGGTCATCTCTTAACCTCCATTTTACACATGGCTGGCCAGAAAATTTCATATTCTGGAGAGTGCATGGTCCACCTCGGGTTGCCAACTTCCAAGTGGGGCCTGGAGGTTTCCCAGAATTCCATCTGATCATCAGAGTACAGAAATTAGTTCCCCTGGAGAAAGCGGCTGCTTTGGAAGATGGACTCTATGGCAGGGATGGCCAATGGTAGCTCTCCAGATGTTTTTTGCCTACAACTCCCATCAGCCCCAGCCAGCAGGGCCAAAGGTGGGGCTGATGGGAGTTGTAGGGGAAAAACATCTGGAGAGCTACTGTTGGCCACCCCTGCTCTATGGCATTATACCAGGGAGCTTTTTTTGGTAGAAAAAGCCCAGCAGGAACTCATTTGCATATTAGGTCCCACCCCCTGATGCCAAGCCAGCCAGAAATGCATTCTTGTGTGTTCCTGCTCAAAATGGAGAAAAGAAGAAGACGATGACGACATTGAGTTTATATTCCACCCTCCACTCAGAGTCTCAGAGCGGCTCACAATCTCCCTTATCTTACTCCCCCACAACAGACAACCTGTGAGGTGGGTGGGGCTGAGAGGGCTCTCACAGCAGCTGCCCTTTCAAGGACAACCTCTGCCAGAACTTTGGCTGACCCAAGGCCATTCCAGCAGCTGCAAGTGGAGGAGAGGGGGAATCAAACCCCGTTCTCCCAGATAAGAGTTTGTGCACTTCACCTCTACACTAAACTGGTTCTCCATAGGTATCTGGGGCCTGGGGTCTGCTTTTTGACGTAGAGGCACCAAATTTTTAGAACCCCCCCCCCCCCCAAGTTTCAAACAAATTTGACCAGGGGTCCAATTCTATGAGCTCCAAAAGAAAGGTACCCTGATCTTTCATTATTTCCAAATGGAGGGAAGGCATTTAAAAAGTGTGTGGCCCCTTTAAATGTGATGGCTGGAACTCCCTTTGGAGTTCATTCATGCTTGTCACAGTGTTGTGTCTTGCACTTCAGTCCCGAAATTACAACACAGCAGACGCTACAGAGGTGACCAGTGGAAGTCCACTGGTCCCCGGATGTAGCTCCGCAAATACGCTCCGCCAATCAAGATCTGTGGCGGGAAGTTTAACTGGCCAGGATTGGACCTGGCCAGACTGAGGGTTGTTCCGGGGTATGTATATAATTGGGGCCTGGCCCGCGTTGCCTTGCCTTGTGATATACTTGCTAATAAAGCATGTTGCCTTCAACACGTCTCGTCACTCAGTACATTACAGTGGCGACGAGGATGGGATTCTAGCCAGGTAACTCCCCAAGTGGGACTTCACTGACCTGGCCAGAGATGAGGAAGGCACCATTTGAGGGAGACGGAAGCACCCGCCGCCGCCATGGCTAACCCAAGTGGGATGACGGGCCACCTTGCAGAGTTCAACCCCGATAGGTGGGAGACCTACACAGAGCAAGTCGACTGCTACCTACAAGTGAACATGATTACAGATGACAGCCGTAAGAGAGACGTGCTCCTGAATGTCTACGGGGAGACCACATTCGAGATCGCAAAGGGTCTCTCGGCCCCTGCGAAGATCACGGAGAAAACGTACGAGGAGATAGTCAGACTCCTGACCGGGCACTTCTTGCCCCAGCCTTCCATAATCGCCCGCCGATTCCTCTTCCACATGAGGGATCAAGGGGCGGGAGAGACAGCCGCTGTCAGTGTCTACCTGGCCACCCTCCGCCAAATCACGGGCAACTGCAGCTTCGACAAGCTGGATGAAGCCCTGAGGGATCGTTTCGTTTGGGGCCTCCGAGATGAAAGACTGCAGCAAAAGCTCTTTGCAAAGGAAGAGCTCACCTTCCAACTTTCCTTCAGCGAAGCCACCGCATTCAAGAGAGCAACCAAAGCTTACAACAAACCGCGAGCGGAAGCCATCCACCAGGAGGAGATGGCACCGGGCAACCCAGAGGAGGAGGCAAACCAGCTACATCACCAACTAGGAATGGGGGCGAGAGTGCCCACTCGGCCACGAGTGACAGAGAGACCAGCCAACACCAAGCGCGCCATCTGTGGGGATCCACATGAGTGCCGGGACTGCCCCTATCGCAACGTGCACTGCAGGAACTGCGGAAGAGTAGGCCACATAGCGCAGGCTTGCTGGGCCAAGGCCACCCGCAGACGCCAGTCCACCAACCACGACTCAACCAATGCCTACTCGACCGCATCGACTAGCCTGCAGGTAATGAACTTGCCCCTCACCACCCCAGATAAGGTCAGGGTGTCAGTCCTAATCGGGCTCCTCCATCTCCATAATTTCGGAGGAGTCTCTAAGAAAACTTTGTCCCCGTGGCCGGCCCTGGCTGCGACCGGCGGACTTCATACTGCGGGACTTCTAAAAAAACCCTGTACAGATTTTGCATTGGGCCACTGTAAGGGTAGAGTTTAAGAACTTTAAGGGCAAGCTGGACATTCTTGTGGTCAAATGCCAGCTCACCACATTACTGGGGCTGGCCTGGTTTCGACCGCTGGGTATTCAAATAGCGGGGGTGCAGCAGATGTGAACACAAAATTTTGAGCACGTGTGCTGGTAATTCCCGGAAGTGTTTGATGGGTCCCTGGGATTCTACAAGGAGCCTCCAATCACTTTACCCCTCGATCCCCACATGAGACCAATAAGGCTGAAGGCCAGGGGAGTTCAGTTCACTCTTAAACCAAAAATAGAAGCGGAGCTGGACCACCTCATGGCCCAGGGAGTGCTAGAACCGGTATCTTTTGCTGCATGGGAAACACCCATAGTCACTCCAGCGAAGCTGAATGGAGATGTGCGCATATGCGCTGATTACAAGTGCACAATAAATAAGGCACTTCAGGACAACCCATACCCCGTTCCGGTGGTCAGCCACGTACTGGCAGCCCTAGCAGGCTCTAAGGTTTTTGGGAAACTGGACTTGGCCCAGGCGTACCAGCAACTCCCGGTGGACGCCGAGACAGCAGAAGCCCAGACCATTGTGACTCACAGGGGAGCTTTTCGGGTGCGGTGGTTGCAATTTGGGGTTAGTGTGGCTTTGCGGATTTTTCAGAGCATAATGGATTCTCTTCTCAAAGGGATCCCCGGAGCGCAACCATTTTTTGATGACGTTTTGATCGCCGCCCCGGACGCTGAGGAGTTCAGCAGCCGTCTGCGTGAGGTACTCCGCCATTTTCAGGCGGCGGGACTTAAAGTAAAGCGGGAGAAGTGTTCCCTCGGGGTTTGCAGTAGATGCCATGGGAATCCACCCGACGGCCGACAAGACCAGAGCTATTGTCCACGCCCCGGCCCCTATGTGCAAGATGGAGTTACAAAGTTTCTTGGGATTATTAAATTTTTATCATTTATTTTTGCCCCACAAAGCAGCCATCGCAGAACCCCTTCATAGGCTCCTCGATAAAAACGCCCCATGGGTCTGGGAAAAGAAGCAGGCCGCCGCTTTTCAGGCAGTCAAGGACCTCCTAGTTTCCAATGATGTGCTCCACCATTTTGACAAATCCTTACCAGTGATTCTGGCTTGCGATTCTTCCCCATACGGGGTGGGCACCGTCCTGGGGCACCAACTCCCGGACGGGAGGGAAGTTCCTGTGGCCTATTATTCGGGGATCCTGCCCCCACGGAGCGCAACTATGCCCAGATAGACAAAGAGGCCTTGGCAATAGTGGCAGTTGTGCATAAATTCAACGACTACCTGTATGGTAGACGTTTCATGATCGCCATGGACTATAAGCTGCTACTGGGCCTCCTCGCCCCAGACCGCCAGACACCGCAAATTCTGCCACAGTGCATCCTGCGGTGGAACCAGTTCCTCAACTTGTACACATATGCCCTGGTCCACCGCCCCGGCAAAGCTATGGGACACGGATGCCCTCAGCCGCCTGCCGCTGCCTTCTATGGACCTGGATCCCACCCCCGCCCACCATGTGATGCTTATAGAGACTCTACCAGAGAGGCCCCTCCACGCCGCTGAGGTAGCTAGGGCCACGGGTAGAGACTGCATCCTCGCACGCATTTTAGACTGGGCAAACTGGACGCAGAATTCAGGGCATTCGTATCACGCAGAAAAGAACTGTCCATGCACAAGGGGTGCCTTCTCTGGGGTAGCAGGGTGGTAGTTTCCCCCCACCATTGCGGAAGCAAGTGCTGAAAGCCCTACATGAAACACACCCGGGGATAGTGCGCATGAAGGCCCTGGCACGTAGCTATGTATGGTGGCCGGGGATGGACGAGAAGATAGAAGGGTGGGTTCGAAGGTGCCAACCCTGCCAAGAGTCCTGACCTGATCTGCCCAGTGCCTCTGTCCGAGTCCAACCGGAGGCCATGGTCCCGGTTACACCTAGACTTTGTGAGGCCATACCAGGGCCAAATATTCTTTATCTTAGTCGATGCATACACCAAGTGGTTGGAAGTGATTCCCGTAGCTTCAACCTCCACCGCAGCAGCAGTCAGAGCCTTGCGAAGGCTCTTTTGCACTCATGGGATTCCCAAGACCCTTGTCGTGGACAATGGGACCACTTTCACCTCCCGGGAATTCCAGTAGTTCTTGAATCGGTACCTCATCCAGCACATTCAGTCTGCCCCTTTCCATCCAGCCACCAACGGCCAAGCAGAGCGCATGGTGCACACCACTAAAGAGGCCATGGGTTGCATTGTACAGGGAGATTGGGATCACCGCCTGGCAGCCTTCCTATTTGATAACAGAATCACCCCCAACTCCATCACCGGGTTAAGCCCTGCCGAGTCACTAATGGGGAGGAAGCTGATCACGAGGCTAGACAGGTTGCATCCTGACAAGGCTACGGACCTCCGCAGTTCCCCCGAAGGGAAGCCGCTAGGGGATTCTTTCCAGGGGATCCGGTATACGCAAAGAACTTTGCAAGCGGGCCGGAGTGGTTAGCCACCCATGTGCTGCGTGTCACCGGGTCCCGCTCCTACGAGGTCTCGTCGGAGGGGGGCCAGATCCTAAGGAGGCATATTGACCAGCTGTGCTGTCACACTTTGCCAGAAGAACCGACAGCGATCGGGGGAGCGGGAAGCGGGGAAGTACTAACAGCAACACCCCCGGAAGCTGCCCAGCCTATGCTGGCCGCACCGACTATGCGGGCAGAAGAGCACCACAGCAGAGGGATAACCCCATCAAGAGAGAGTTTCCGGAACAGCAACAGGCAACCGACAGCCCTTTTCCAGCATCATCCCATCATGAGGAACCAGCCGCCCCGCCAGCCACGCGGCCGCTCCAACTCTCCAAATAATCCTAAAAGGTCAACCCAGGAACGCAGGGTGCCAGCCTACTTGAAAGACTTTGTGTCCTGAACTAGGGGGGGGGGGGAGGAGTGTTGTGTCCTGTATGTCAGTCCTGAAATTACAACACAGCGGACGCTACGGAGGTAGCTCCGCAAATATGCTCCGCCAATCAAGATCTGTGGTGGGAAGTTTAACTGGCCAGGATTGGACCTGGCCAGACTGAGGGTTGTTCCGGGGTATGTATATAATCGGGACCCGGCCCACGTTGCCTTGCCTTGTGATGTACTCGCTAATAAAGCATGTTGCCTTCAACACGTCTCGTCACTCAGTACATTACACACAGCCAGGGTTCATTTCGTAGCAGGAGCTTCTTTGCATATTAGGGCACATACCTCTGATGTAGCCAATCCTCCAGGAGCTTTCAAAAAAGAGCCTTGTAAGCTCTTGGAGGATTGGCTACATCAGGGGTGTGTGGCCTAATATGCAAAGGTGCTCCTGCTATGAAATGATCCCTGGCAACAACCTTGCTCTCGGCTCTAACCTTGAAGTCCGGAGATATTTCCTGAGTTTGACCTGCCAACCCTAAGAAAATGGCTGCCTTGGAGGTTGAATGCTATGGCATTATACCCTGCTGCAGTCTCTCCCTTCCCCAGCCCCCTTCTCCAAGCTCCACCCCCTAATCGCCAGCAATTTCCCATTGCGGATTTTCCAGTCCTTCCTACCTACCTCATCTTTGGACTGGAGATGCCCAGGATAGATCCTAGGACCTTCTGCATTTTCTTCTGTCAAATTGCAACCAATTTACAGCAACACCATAGGGGAATCAAACCCGGTTCTCCCAGATAACAGTCCACACACTTAACCACTACACCAAACTGGCTCTCAAGGAAGGAAGGAAGGAAGGAAGGAAGGAAGGAAGGAAGGAAGGAAGGAAGGAAGGAAGGAAGGAAGGAAGGAGAAGATGATGATGATGATGATGATGATGATGATGATGATGATGATGATGATATTGGATTTATATCCCACTCTCCACTCTAAATCTCAGAGTCTCAGAGCGGCTCACGATCTCCTTTATCTCCCTCCCCCACAGCAGACATCCACCCTGTGAGAGACCTCTCACAGCAGCTGCCTTTTCAAGGACAACCTCTACCAGAGCTATGGCTGACTCAAGGCCATTCCAGCAGGTGCAAGTGGAGGAGTGGGGAATCAAACCCAGTTCTCCCAGATAACAGTCCACACACTTAACCACTACACCAAACTGGCTCTCAAGGAAGGAAGGAAGGAAGGAAGGAAGGAAGGAAGGAAGGAAGGAAGGAAGGAAGGAAGGAAAATAGATGGAGGAGGGAGGGGGGAGAGATGTGGAAAGAAAGCAATTTTAAATGCCTTCTCCAAGCCACCGGCTAGTTTGGCTTGAAGAAGTGATTTAAAGAGAGAAATGCCTTCTCCAGGTCAGCCGACGGGGCAATGGGGGCTTCGAGAGCCACACAATACATGTTAAAAAGCCACATATGGCTCCAGAGCCACAGTTTGGCCACCCCTGGTCTAGGGCCAGCCCTGCCTTCAGCATAACAGTGACTCAGTGGAAGCTCAATACCGTCTGTGCTCGGTCTTGCAAGCGACAAACTGTGGTCCAGCCCAATTAATGGAATTTCTACCTCTGGCATCGGGCACAGCATTCTAGCCCTGCTCACCAGAGGATTTCCAAGCCTTGTCATCTCAATTTAATATCTAAATCCTTCCCGGCTGGAATTTGTTGGCCTTATTTTTATTTTTTGTTTACGGTGCACCATCAGCCCTCGAGCCGTATAACTACTGAGCATGTAATTACATTGTAAGGAGACTTCCAGAGGGTGACAGGACAAATAAAACACAAGGTGGTTGTTGTTGGTTTCTCCCCCCACCCTTTTCCCATCCTCCTTTGGGGGGGGAGCATGGAATGGACTAGGAAACATCAGAGTGCTGTAAGCCGTCCTCTTGTTGATAAAGACGCACATGTGTAAAGTCAATAAATTCTGCTATCCAAATGTGGTGACAGGCAGAGCTTTTTTTTGTAGAGGGAGCTCCTTTGCCTATTAGGTACGGTTGCCAAGTCCCCTGTGGCCTCTGGCAAGGGACTGTCACCCGCGAGAGACGTCATCACGCCGGCGACGTTGTGCGCCAGCCACTCTAGGCATTTCCAGGAAAACTCTATGGTTTTCCCAGACGCTCTAGGATTTTGGGAGATGAAAACTCTTGGTACCTATTGTACCATGGCGTTTTCCCTCCCTGTAATGTACTGAGGGACGAGACGCGTTGAAGGCAACATGCTTTATTAGCGAGTACATCACAAGAGAGGGAAACGCGGGCCGGGTCCCGATTATATACATACCCCGGAACAACCCTCAGCCTTGCCAGGTCCAATCCTGGCCAGTTAAACTTCCTGCCACAGATCTTGATTGGCGGAGCATATTTGCAAGCTACGTCCAGGCACCAGTGGACTCCCACTGGTCACCTCTGTAGCATTCGCTGCGTTGTAACTTCAGGACTGAAATCCAAGACACAGCACTCCCAAAATGCTAGAGCGTCCTGGAAAACCGTAGATTTTTCCTGGAAATGCCTACAGCAGCCGCGTCACTCGTGGGTGACATCATCACGCTGTTGATGTTAGGGGAGGTTCCCCCCGCTGGCCCAATGTAGGCCAGCAGGTTGGGAAATTTCCGGGCAGAGGAATCCCTGCCCGGCCCAGGGGCTTGGCAGCCCAGCTATTAGGCCACACACCCCGATGTAGCCAGTCCTTCTGGAGTTTACAGTAGGCCCTGTACTAAGAGCCCTGTAAGCTCTTGGAGGATTGGCTACATCAGGGGAGGTGTGGCCTAAAATGCAAAGGAGTTCCTGCTACAAAAAAAGCCCTGGTGGTGAGGAAACAGATTCTGCAACCCATGGAAATGGTGGAGCGTCTGCTTGGCGTGCAGAAGGTCTCAGGCTCAGTCTCCAGCATCTCCAGTTAAAGGACGAGGCAGAAGGTGATGGGAAATACCTCGCTCTGAGACAGTGGAGAGCCGTTGCCAGTTGGAGTAGACAAGCCTGACTGCGACAGGCCAAGGGTTTGATACAGCTTCATATGTTCCTGCAAATCCGGACAATAGGTTTCTGTTCCCATAACCCAAGCTCAAGGTCACGTTAACTAGAGTTGCCTGGTCCACCCTGATCACTAGCAGGGGATGGGGGGTAGTGTTGCCAGATTCAGGTTGGGAAAAACTCCTGGAGATTTGGGAGTGGAGACTGGGGAAGACTAGAGCCCTATATGGCCTGGGACCTGCCTACCTGAAGGACTGTCTCTCCCCACATGTTCCCCAGAGAGTACTGAGGTCGGGAACTCAGAACCTTCTCACCATCCCCGGGCCTAAAGAAGTCCGTCTTAAGACAACCAGAGACAGGGCCTTTTCCATAATGGCCCCTACATGGTGGAACCAGCTGCCGGAAGAGGTGAGGGCCCTGCGGGACCTTACTCAGTTCCGCAGGGCCTGCAAGACAACCCTCTTCCGGCTAGCCTACACCTGACTGGGAAATAAATGTAGCTTATTAAACTCCTGTTAATTATATTGCTGATGTTAAGGTTTTAAGGTTTTTTAGGTTTTTTAGGTTTTAAATGTTTTGACTTTTAAATGCTTATATATGTAAATGTCAATTTAAATTCTGTTTTATCGTTTGTTGTGAGCCGCCCTGAGCCATTTTTGTGGAAAGGGCGAGATACAAATCATAGAATAAATAAATAAATAAATAGAGTTGCCAAGTCCGATTCAAGAAATATCTGAGGGCTTTGGGGGTGGAGCCAGGAGGCTTTGGGGGTGGAGCCAGGAGCAAGGGTGTGACAAGCATCATTGAACTCCAAAGGGAGTTCTGGCCATCACATTTAAAGGGATCACACACCTTTTAAATGCCTTCCCTCTATTGGAAATAATGAAGGATAAGGGCAACTTCTTTTGGGGCTCTGGTTCAATCTTTTTGAAATTTGACGGGTGTTTCGAGAAGATGCATCAGAGTCTATGCTGCAAGTCTGGTGCCTCTACCTCAAAAAATAGCCCCTCAAGCCCCAAATACCCACGGATCAATTCTCCATGATACCCTATGGGAATTGGTCTCCATTGGGAATAACGGAGTGCCCAGCAGACATTTCCTTCCCCCTCTTCTGCTTTCTGATGACCCTTAAGTGGGGGGAGGGCCTCCAAACCAGGAGATCCCCTGCCCCCCACCTGGAGATTAAGCAACTAAAAAGAGTAATGGGGAACAGGTCGAAGCCAGAAGGTATCAAAAACTTAATGCCTTCAAAACTGGAACGACGTTTGTCTGCGGAATGTTTGGAGCTTGGGTCTCCCAAATGAATTGCAATGAATGCTTTTTGAAGCCCCCTGCGAAACAGGGCATTACGCGCATCCCTGTTGCGACTTATGCCTCGTTGCTTTCGATCCTTACACTGGCTACAAGCAGATTGGAGCATTGGGCTCTATTGCCACGCTTCACTTTACCACAACCCGAAGTTCCAGTTCTGAAAGCATTAAGTTTTTGATACAAATATGGACTTTGCGTTCGGGTGTGGCTGTTATTGGCACTTTATATAGTATACTGTTATTTATTAGTAAAAAGTTTGTAGCAAAAAATTTGAAGTATTGAGGCTGGTTTTGGCGTGGATGCCTTCTGGCTTTCTACCTGTCCCACCTGGAGATTGGCAGCCCTAGGTTAAGACAGGGACTTCAGCGGGGTACACTTCCATACAGCCCCCCCCCCCATCCATCCATTTTCTTCAGAGGAAGTGAGCTCTATAGTCTGGAAAGGAAAGGAAAGGGCCCCTGAGCAAGCACCAGTCGTTTCAATTCCCGGGGTGACGTTGCTTTCACAACGTTTTCACGGCAGACTTTTTATGGGGTGGTTTGCCATTGCCTTCCCCAGTCTTTTACACTTTCCCCCCAGCAAGCTGGGGTCTCATTTTACCGACCTTGGAAGGATGGAAGGCTGAGTCAACCTTGGGCCGGCTACCTGAATCCAGCTTCTGCTGGAATCAAGCTCAGGTCGTGAGCAGGGAGTTCAGATCACAGTACTGCAGTACTGCTGCTTTACCACTCTGCGCTACGGGGCCGCTAGAGGCTAATGATGGGCCCCTAAATGGTTTTAGAAAGGTAAAGGGTAGTCCCCTGTGCAAGCACCAGTCGTTTCCGACTCTGGGCTGACGTTGCTTTCACAATGTTTTCACGGCAGACCTTTTTACAGGGTGGTTTGCCATTGCCTTCCCCAGTCATCTACCCTTTCCCCCCAGCAAGCTGGGTACTCATTTTACCGACCTCGGAAGGATGGAAGGCTGAATCAACCTTGGGCCAGCTACCTGAATCCAGCTTCCGCCGGAATTGAACTGAGGTCGTGAGCAGAGAGTTCAGACCACAGTACTGCTGCTTTACCACTCTGCGCCACGGGGCCGCTAATTTCCTTTCCTATAGTCTGGAGAAGAGCCATAATTCTGGGACATTGCAGGAACCACCTGGAGGCTGTCATCCCTAGAGATCACATTATGGGTCTGTGATCAAAAGTCGTAGAAGTGTCATCCATCTGCAAATAAGCATGGTGTAGTGGTTAGAGGGCTGGACTAGGATATGGGAAACTCCAAGCTTGATGCGGGTAGAGCCAGTAAAAATGGCAGCTCAGCGAATGGAGCCAGTTACAAAAGGGTGGCTTGTGCAAAGATGAGTGTTTCTTGGGTTCCTACTCTCCAGGCGAATGTGGCAGATCCCTCAGTTTTGGAGGCTCCTGCCAACTGCCGGCCTATTGGCCAGTTGGGGAAACCCTGTGCCCAAAGCAGTGATGTCACTGCACAATGTCCCTGACACAATGACTTCATGCAGAAGTGACATCATCACGTCAGGGATTTTGCATGGTGATGCTCCCGTTTGAGGGCAAATTCTACAGTTTGAGGGCGACATTGCTGTTTGTGGGGTGGAACCCTGCCGCACTCCCAGAAGGCTCCCTCCCACCCCCCACTGGAGTTTCCGGCTCAACACTAGGAAGAACTTCCTGACCATTAGAGCGGTTTCTCAGTGGAACAGGCTTCCTTGGGAGGTGGTGGGCTCCCCTTCCTTGGAGGTTTTACACAGAGTTTGGATGGCCATCTGACAGCAATGAAGATCCTGTGAATTTAGGGGGAGGGATTAGTGAGTTTCCTCAGTGGAACAGGCTTCCTCAGGAGGTGGTGGGCTCTCCTTCCTTGGAGGTTTTTCAACATAGGTTATATGGCCATCTGACAGCAAAGATCCTATGAATTTAGGTGGTGGTATTTGTGAGTTTCCTCAGTGGAACAGGCTTCCTCCTTGGGAGGTGGTGGGGTCTCCTTCCTTGGAGGTTTTTAAACAGAGGCTAGATGGCCATCTGACAGCAATAAGGGTCCTGTGAATTTAGGGGGAGGGATTTGTGAGTTTCCTCAGTGGAACAGGCTTCCTTGGGAGGTGGTGGGCTCTCCTTCCTTGAAGGCTTTACACAGAGGTTGGATGGCCATCTGACAGCGATGAAGATCCTGTGAATTTGGGGTAGGTATTTGTGGGTTTCCTGCATTGTGCAGGGGGTTGGGCTAGATGACCCTGGAGGCCCCTTCCAACTCTATGATTCTATGATTCATTGTAATAACACACACACACCCCGGCTACCACCTCTGTGTTTAGTATTCAGGTGTTACCTGGCAGATACCTTTATTTACAGTACATCTTTGGTGTTTAAGTACATGAAGTACAAAAGAATATAAGCATGAATTACGTAAGAGGTTTAATTACTCATAGAATAAAAAAAAGTAATTCTTTTTGTCCATTCCGAGTAATTTGGTATCACAAACTTGCCTACTGCTCACTGCCAATTCCAGACCATTTATGGGCAAATTAAACATTGTCATTAGTAGAAAATAACAGTTCCTTCTAATTTACCTGGAATAGACATTAAGCGAACTGGCCTGCAATTTCCTCGATTCCCTCTTGACACCTTTTTAAAAATTGGTGTAACATTTGCTGCTTTCCTGCCTTGACGGACAGAAGCTGATTTTAGTAACAAGCTACTTATACTGGCTAGATTGCCAGCCATTTCACATCTGAGGTCTTTAATAACCCTTGGGTGTGTACCTTATAACCCTTGGGTGTGAGAGCCAGTTTGGTGTAGTGGTTAAGTGCATGGACTCTTATCTGGGAGAACCGGGTTTGATTCCCCACTCCTCCACTGGCAGCTGCTGGAATGGCCTTGGGTCAGCCATAGCTCTCATAGGAATTGTCCTTGAAAGGGCAGCTTCTGGAAGAGCTCTCTCAGCCCCACCTCCCTCACAGGGTGTCTGTTGTGCGGTGGGGAGGTAAAGGAGATTGTGACTGCTCTGGGACTATGAGATTCAGAGAATAGGCTGGGGTATAAATCCAATATCTTCTACTATCTAGACCTAGGGTTGCCAAGTCCAATTCAAGAAATATCTGGGGACTTTGGGGGTAGAGCCAGGAGACATTGGAAGTGGAGCCAAAATCAGGGCTGTGACAAGCATAATTGAACTCCAAAGGGAGTTCTGGCCATCACATTTAAAGGGACAGCACACCTTTCCAAATCCTTCCATAGGAAATAATGAAGGATAGGGGCACCTTCTTCTGATGCTCATAGAATTGAACCCCCTGGTCCAATTTTTTTGAAACTTGGGAGGTATTTTGGAGACAGGTACTAGATGCTATACTGAAAATTGGGTGCCTCTATCCCAAAAAACAGCCCCCCCCAGAGCCCCAGATACCTGCGGATCAATTCTCCATGATTTTCTATGGGAATAAATCTCCATAGGGAATAACAGAGTTTCCAGCAGACATTTCCCTCCCCTCCCCCTGCTTTCTGACGACCCTGAAGCGGGGGGAGGGTCTCCAAACCGGGGGATCCCCTGCCCCCACCTGGGGATTGGCAACCCTATCTAGACCTGGAGACTGGCTCCTTTTTAATTTGTCCAACAAGACTAGAACTTAATCTCTCATCACCACATTTCAGAAAAAAAAGTTTAGATCATTTATACCCCACCTTTATTCCCAGTGGGGACCTGAATCAGCTCACAACATTCTCCTCTACTCCATTGTATCCATACATCAGTCCTGTGAGGCAAGTTAGGCTGAGAGTGTGGGAAGGGAATGGCCCAAGGTCGCTCAGCGAGCTTCCATGGTGAAGTGGGGATTTGGACCTGGATCTCTCAAACTAGTTCAGGCTGGCCAGTTTTGCTTAATGTAACATCCACATAGAATAAATGTCAGATGTCTGAGAGCCACAAGACATGAACTTCAGATGTCTGAGAGTCACAGGACAGGAAGGAAGGGAGGGAGGGAGGAAGGAAGGAAGGAAGGAAGGAAGGAAGGAAGGAAGGAAGGAAGGAAGGAAGGAAGGAAGGAAGGAAGGAAGGAAGGAAGGAAGGAAGGAAGGGAGGGAGGGAGGGAGGGAGGGGAGGAAGGAGGGAAGGAGGGAAGGAAGGAAGGAAGGAGGGAAGGAAGGAAGGAAGGAAGGAAGGAAGGAAGGAGGGAAGGAAGGAGGGAAGGAAGGAAGGAAGGAAGGAAGGAAGGGAGGGAGGGAGGAAGGAAGGGAGGGAGGGAGGGAGGGGGGAGGAAGGAAGGAAGGAAGGAAGGAGGGAAGGAAGGAAGGAAGGAAGGAAGGAAGGAAGGAAGGAAGGAAGGAAGGGAGGGAGGGAGGGAGGGAGGGAGGAAGGAAGGGAGGGAGGGAGGAAAGGAGGGAAGGGAGGGAGGGAGGAAGAGGTCTAATTAACACTTTTGAGTAGCTCAAAGCATTGCCAGGAACTCTGTGGTAAGAACTTCCTGTAAGTAGGCAAGACCTTGTTGTTCATTTTAATTTTTCTCTACATATTGTTTCCACCATAACCCTCCCACTAGTTGCCAGGTACTGCCTGGAAACCCTAAGACACAAGTTCAGTCCCCAGCATCCCCTGTTAAAGGGGTCAGAGAGAGGGTGGCATGAAAGTTTCCGTTTGAGACTCTGGAGAGTTGGTGCCAGTCAGAGCAGACAATGCAGACTTTAATAAACCAGTGATTCAATTCAATAAAAGGCAGTTTCACATGTTCAGGTGATACAGAAAGTTGCACAGGAGATTTTCTAGAAGGCAATTTGATGTGGTGGTTAAGTGCGTGGACTCTTATCTGGGAGAACCGGGTTTGATTCCCCACTCCTCCACTTGCAGCTGCTGGGATGGCCTTGGGTCAGCCATAGCTCTCGCAGAGGTGTCCTTGAAAGGGCAGCTGCTGGAAGAGCTGTCTCAGCTCCACCTACTTCACAGGGTGTCTGTTGTGGGGAGGGGAAGGAGATTGTGACTGCTTCGAGATTCTCAGATTCAAAGTATAGGGCGGGATATAAATCCAGTATCTTCTTCTTCTTTGTGTTGGGGAATCTACTTCAGGTGTCTTTTTTGTAACGGGATTTGTATTGTATATGACGTGGACTATTGCACCCTTCTTAAATCTTCGTTCGCGAAGCCAAGCCGAGAGAGAGAGAGAGAGTTCTCCCATTACTCGAACACTGTTCAGTTACCTCCAGTTTAGGTATTATGAATTTTCTTTTTTCAGATGATAATATAGAGATCACACAGAAAGCAGCTAGGTTCTTTTCCCAAGAGATGAAACTTCGTAGTGTCCAGATTTCTCAAGGTATTGAAGAAGATGGCTGACGGGGGTACCTTTACTGATTACATTTTAGCTGGAGTGGTGAAAAGTCCTATCTATCTGCCTGACTGGAATTTAGATGACATTGTGTCATCATCATCATTATTATTAACATCGTCTTGAGGTGTCTTTGGATAGTATTTATTGATTTATATCAATGTACAGATTTTATATTTTTAACTTGAGTCCATTAAGTTTATTTTGGTATTCTCATCACGGCCTGTAATAAAGATTGATTGATTGACTGCAGGTGTCGGGTACCATAGAGGTGGAATTCTAGCAGGAGCTCCTTTGCATATTAGGCCACACACCCCTGATGTAGCCAATCCTCCAAGAGCTTACAAAAAAGAGCCTTGTGAGATCTTAAAGGATTGGCTACATCGGGGGGGGGGGCGTGGCAAAGGAGCTCCTGCTGCAATTCCACCCCTGTAAATGAAACAGGGGATTGTTGTACAGCCATGGTGTTGTATGTTATTTCTGTACTCCCCCCTCCAAAGATCAGATTAGTGACATCTTTTGCGGATCGTTCCCTTTTGTGGTGATTTAGGCTCCCTTCTGAAGCGTTGAAGTCAACCCTTTCTCCTTATTTACCGGTACAACATCCTTTTCATTTCTGCAGAAGTTTCCTGGGAGCTTAACCCCACCCCCACCCCCTTTCAGCGCTGCGGCACATAATTGAATCCAATCTCACTGCGCTTCTATGAAAGCTCGCGTTACAAAAGGCTAAATGCTTTATTCCCGAGAATGGCCTGAGATAAGATTCCCCGGCGGTGGCAGATCCTCCGAAGAGAAATAAATGTCCCTCCGCTTTATAACTGTCTTCCTCGGCTGTTTATCAGCACGAGGCGCAAACAGAGTCCTTAGCTGTCTGCGCGGCTACTAATAATACGGGCCAAGTCGTCTCTCCCCAATAGCCCTCGATCTAAATCAATCCCCCAGCGTCTTCCTCATTAAACAAACTAATTGCCAGCCTTCCTGTCATGTTGGAAGAGCCACGCTTCATTCTGCCATGTTTGGGAAGTATCTACCTTAGATAGGACAGAGGAAAATTCACCATCACAGTGTCCCTCCTAGCCAGTTTGGTGTAGTGGTTAAGTGTGCGGACTCTTATCTGGGAAAACCGGGTTTGATTCCCCACTCCTCCACTTGCACCTGCAGGAATGGCCTTGGGTCAGCCATAGCTCTGGCAGAGTTGTCCTTGAAAGGGCAGCTGCTGTGAGAGCCCTCTCCAGCCCCACCCACCTCACAGGGTGACTGTTGTGGGGGGAGAAGATACAGGAGATTGTAAGCCGCTCTGAGTCTCTGATTCAGAGAGAAGGGCAGGGTAAAAATCTGCAATTCTTCTTCTTCTTCTTCTTCTTCTTCTTCTTCTTCTTCTTCTTCTTCTTCTTCTACCAAAGATGTTTGAGGGGGGCACAGTGGGAGGACTTCTAGTGTCCTGGCCCCACCGGTTGACCTCCTGATGACACTTGGGTTTTTTGGCCACTCTGTGACGCAGAGTTTTGGGCTGGATGGGCCATTGGCCTGATCCAACATGGTTTCTCTTATGTTCTTAAGATTACCTTTGTAGAGCATGATAAAATTGTTGCAAGCAGGGCTTTTTTTGTTGCAGGAGCTCCTTTGCATATTAGGCCACACACCCCTGATGTAGCCAATCGACCTGGACTTTACAGCAGGCCCTGTCCTAAGAGCCCTGTATGCTCTTGGAGGACTGGCTACATCAATGGGGTGTAGCCTAATATGCAAAGGAGTTCCTGCTACAAAAAGAAAGCCCTGGCTGCAAGTATGTGTACTATTAGACCATGACCTGCAGGTATCATTTTGAGCTGCAGCTCACAGGAGTGGCGCTCTGGAACCTCTAAATTTTATTGTGCTCTTGGTTTTTCCCCCCCTCAAAAAAAACCTTGCTTCTGGGCTCCATTGTTCAACCCCCCTGTGAGACTTTTGCTGAACTCTAAGATTTGACGAACCCAGGGCTTTTCTTGAGCAGGAACGCACAGGAACGCAGTTCTGGCTGGCTTGGTGTCAGGGAGTGTGGCCTAATATGCAAATGAAATCCTGCTGGGCTTTTTCTACAAAATGCCCTATGTTAAACAATGGTGGCATCAGGGGGTGTGGCCTAATATGCAAATGAGTTCTGGCTGGGCTTTTTCTACCAAAAAAGCCCTGGACAAGCCTTTCAATATTTTCCCCCCACAAAAAAAGGGGGAAATAACCAAAACATATAAAGCAGACAGACGGAAATCTTCATCATGCCACTGTGGCCACATAGGAGAAAGTCATTTTAAAAGTATGATGGGAGTAAGGTTTTATGATGACCATTATAATTTGAGAAGCATTTTGAGGTAAATGCTGAGCTGATAGAATTTAGTCCACCTTCCGGTGATGTCAGGGGTGTGTGGCATATGCAAATGAGTTGTGCTAATGAGCTCCGGCACCTCTTTTTCTGCAAAATGGTGAACTGGATTGCCCAAGCTAGCCAGGTCTCGTCTGATCTTAGAAACCTGGTCCAACTCAAGAAATATCTGGGGACTTTGGGGGTGGAGCCAAAAGCAAGGTTGTGACAAGCACAATTGATCTCTGAAGCGACTTCTGGCCATCACATTTAAAGGGACGGCACACCTTTTAAATGCCTTCCTTCCATTGGAAATAATGAAGGATAGGGGCACCTTCTTTGGGGCTCATAGAATTGGACTGCCTGATCCAACCTTTTTGAAACTTGGAGGGTGTTTTGAGGAGAGGCACCAGATGCTATGATGCAAATTTCATGCCTCTACAACAAAAAACAGCCACCACTACCCCGGCCAGAGCCCCAGATACCCACAGATCAATTCTCCATTATAATCTATGGGAATCAGTCTCCATAATGGAGTGCCCAGCAGATATTTCCCTCTCCCCCTGTCGATTTCTGATGACCCTGAAGCAGGGGGAGGGCCTCCAAACCAGGGGATCCTCTGCCCCCACCTGGAGATTGGTAACCCTAGTCCTCATTGGGGAGAAAGGCAGGGTAACAATGAATTATATATATAAAAATAAAAGCATGCTAGATAAACGTAGAACACCCTCTTTTCATGCGGTCATTTGCAGGTTGGATCCTTTTGACTGACACACCTGTGCTCTCTGGGCATAGTTGCCTCTAAAGGTGAAGAGCATAAAAATGTACAACACAGATAAAAGAGCAGAACACAAGCATTTTCTGTGTAGATGGGCCACTGGAGTATTGAAGGGCCCTGGTTTAAAGTCAGATCATTTCATTGCCGCATGCAGTTCCCTCGTTGATATAAACCCTAAAATTACAAAGATGTCAGAAAAGGCAAAGCCTTAATTAGGCCGGAATTAAATTTTATGGACCAGCTAGTAAAAACACTTGCTCGAAAGAACTGTGTACAAATGTATCAATGATAAGCTATTAGCATATTATCATTTCTGTATATTTTTGAATTAGTTGCAGCCATTTTTAATGATGCCTCTTAAATACTCGTGTGGTACGGCTGCAGTAAATAGTCCCCTTCTCCGGGAAAGTAATTAGCTATTACCAAGAAAGGAGATATAACAGAAATGGCTTTCCCCCAAATTTTAATTGTGAAAGTATTTCTTTCAAAAACACCTGATTCAATGCTGTGTTTTCCTGGGCTATCACCCTCACTTGATCACCAGTGCTATAGCTGACTGTGTTACTCACAGGGTGGTCCTAGCTAATCAGGAATCACATAACAAACACAGTGATGTTATAGCACTACATAGCCAGTTAGATTTGGCTACAGGGTGACATCGAGGGCAAATGAAGTCAATTCAGGAAAAGGGCCATGATTTCTGAATGGTTATGGCTTATGCATTACTCAGAGGAGAGGAGAGGTCTTAGCTAATCAGGAATCATCTAGCAAATGCAATGTTATAGCACTACAAAGGCAGTCAGAGTTGGCAATACTGAGTTCACTGAGGGCAAGTGATGTCAATTCAGGATAAGGGCCATGATTTCTGAATGGTTATAGGCTGCTGCTTTACTCAAAGGGGGTTGTCCTCCCTAATCAGGAATCACATAGCAAATGCAATGTTAGAGCACTATACAAGGCTTTTTTGTACCAGAAACTCCTTTGCATATTAGGCCACACACACACCTGATGTAGCCAATCTTCCTAGAGCTTACAGCAGGCCCTGTACTAAGAGTCCTGTAAGCTCTTGGAGGATTGGCTACATCAGAGGTGTGTGGCCTAATATGCAAAGGAGTTCTTGCTACAAAAAAAACCAAACCCTGGCACTACTTAGCCAGACAAATCTGGCTATGTGGTGGCATCATTGAGGAAAAATGAAGTAAATGCAGAATAAGGGCCATGATTTTTGAATGGTTATGGCTTACCGCAGGGGTGTCAAACTCATTCGTTATGAGGGCCAGATATGACATAAATGAGACTTTGTTGGGCCGGACTGGGCCATGTTGGGTCGGGCTATGTGTGTACCTATTTAAGATTAGGTAGCAGAGATATAAACTTTTTAAAGGACACAAACACAACTAAAGGTTTTTGTTTAACTTAAAATAAAACATGCTTAAAACATTGGCACTTGTTGGTCTTAAAGGTGCTTTCTTTGTATTTCTCCCATTGGAACCAGAAAACTGGACAAAGGAAGCTCTGGCTCTTTCCCTCCCTCCCTGGGGGACCAGGAAGGGATGAGCTTCAACCAATGGAGAAAACTGATGTTTTGTTCTGTAGCTCCTGTGCGATTGAGCAAGCCTTGCAAAGCAAGTTGAGATGCAGAAGGAAGCAAGAGGGAGAAGGGGGAGGGGCGGTGGCTCAGTGCTAGAGCATCTGTTTGGTAAGCAGAAGGTCCCAGGTTCAATCCCCGGCATCTCCAACAAAAAAGGGTCCAGGCAAATAGGCATGAAAAACCGCAGCTTGAGACCCTGGAGAGCCGCTGCCAGTCTGAGTAGACAATACTGACTTTGATGGACCGAGGGTCTGATTCAGTATAAGGCAGCTTCATATGTTCATATGAGAAGGAAGCAGACAAGACCCAGTTGCTTGGGGGCCTGATTTGTCCCCTGGGCCACATGTTTGACAGCCCTGGCTTACTGCATGACTCGGAGATGTGGACCTAGCTAATCAGGAATCACATAGCAAATATAACAATGTTATAGCGCTACATAGCCAATGCAGTGATGTTATAGCACTACACAGACAATCAAATTTGGCTACATGTAGAGATCACTGAGGGCAAGTTCAGGATAAGGGCCCTGCTTCCTGAATGGGAGATTGTTTTTGGAAACAATGACATGGAAAATTGTTATAAATTGGTCCACTTTTCAGTGCTGCCAAAACCAGTCACAAAGAAGTGAATTTTTTAGATGCAGACCCAGATTAGCATACATATG
This sequence comes from Heteronotia binoei, assembly GCF_032191835.1. Classification (NCBI taxonomy): domain Eukaryota; kingdom Metazoa; phylum Chordata; class Lepidosauria; order Squamata; family Gekkonidae; genus Heteronotia; species Heteronotia binoei. The sequence goes on along the minus strand of NC_083224.1, from coordinate 18,706,915 downwards.
TATATGGGTGAATATGGTCAAGTGACCATTCTTTCAAGAATTTCTTTTCCAGAAATTTCCCCTTTATTCTCCAAGCTCTGATATGAACATCATTTATGGAGAGTCTCTTATTATTCAGAGAGTGGATGAGGCCTCAGTTTATAGCAGTAATTATATCATTTGCTCAATTAGTCCCTACTAAAAATTTTATGTTGTTATACCACATTAATGTAGTGCCTTTGAAGTGAATGGATTCACTTAACAGTGAGATAGATAGATAGATAGATAGATAGATAGATAGATAGATAGATAGATAGATAGATAGATGATAGATAGATAGATAGATGATAGATAGATAGATAGATAGATAGATAGATAGATAGATAGATAGAAAGACAGACAGAGAGAGAGAGAGAGAGAGAGAGAGAGAGAGACGGCGCATGGGAGTTGGCAAACTAGGTGATTGCCTAGGCCACCAGCTCCAAGCAAGGGCGGAGGCGGGCAGCCCCTCCGCGCTCACGCCATTCTTGACCCTCCGCCTCTCTTTTGGCTCTGAGGACTCCGAACCCTCAGAGCCAAAAGAGCTGCATTTCCCTCCCCCCTCTGAGGGCGCAGGTGAAGGGAAAGGCGGAGTGTTTCTTCGGCTTTCAGGGATCGCAGTTTTCCCCAATCTGTCAGAGCCGAAAGAGCCAGGTTTCCCTCCCCTCGTGTCCTCTGAGGGCGCAGGGGAAGGGAAAGGCTGAGCGTTCCTTCAGCTTTGAGGGATTGGAGAATTCCACCCCCCATCCCCCCCTTAGAGCCGAAAGAACCGTGTTTCCCTCCCCCCCCCCCCGTGTCCTCTGAGGGCACAAGGGAAGGGAAAGGCAGAGTGTTCCTTCAGCTTTGAGGGATCGCAGTGGTTTTCCCTGATCTGTCAGAGCCGTAAGAGTCGTGTTTCCCTTCCCTTGCATCCTCTGAGGGCACAGGTGAAGAGAAAGGCTGAGCATTCCTTCGGCTTTGAGGGATCGGAGAATTTCCCCCTCCCCCAATCCCTCAGAGCCGAAAGAGCCACGTTTCCCTCCCCCCCCCCACCCCGCATCCTCTGAGGGCACAGGGGAAGGGAAAGGCCGAGTGTTCCTTTGGCTTTGAGGGATCGGAGGAGTTTCCCCTAATCCGTCAGAGCTAAAAAAGTGGCACTGAGTGCCCAGCATGATGATGTCACGATGATGTCATCATGCCACACACTCACTTTGTGCATGCAAAAGTTTTAATGAGCACCGGGCCAGGATGGATGGATGGATACATAGACAGACAGACAGACTGTCCCTCCCCTCCTCAAACCCCCCTCCCCAGGTTCCACCCCCTCCCAAACATCTTCAGGTATCTCCCAACCCAGAACTGTCAGCCTTGTGCAGGACTCATGTGGCTATTAATCTATGGCAGTCTCATGATGACTCTGGAATGACTAGAAGAAGAAGATGATGATGATATCGGATTTATATCCTGCTCTATACTCTGAATCTCAAAGCGGTCACAATCTCCTCCCACAACAGACACCCTGTCAGGTGGGTGGGGCTGAAAGAGCTCTTACAACAGCTGCCCTTTCAAGGACAACTCCTGCGAGAGCTATGGCTGACCCAAGGCCATTCCAGCAGCTGCAAGTGGAGGAGTGGGGATTCAAATCTGCTTCTCCCAGATAAGAGTCTGCACACTTCACCACTACACCAAACTGCCTCTCAGGAGTGCTATGAGAGAGAAATGTAGGAAAGATCAGTGATACTGGATCCAACAGACGTTTTGCACTTACAAAGAGTAAGAAATTATTAAACCTGATTATTATTAAATGAATGGTATCTATTGTTGCCATACACCCACTGGGGATATTTCCCATCGGAAGTCCAGTAGTCAGAGAGAGAAAATAAATGAATAAAAATGCTGTCAGTTATGGTATGATGTAATTTCTGGGAAAACCTGAAAGCAGCATCTGTCCCTTCTAGGAATCACTGAAAAAAAATATGGTCTTACTATAAAGTCTCTGGCAGTTTCAGAACATAGAACATAAGAGAAGCCATGTTAGATCAGGCCAATGGCCCATCCAGTCCAACACTCTGTGTCACACAGTGGCAAAAAATTTATATATATATAAATATACACACACACACACACACTGTGGCTAATAGCCACTGATGGACCTCTGCTCCATATTTTTATCTAAACCCCTCTTGAAGGTGGCTATGCTTGTGGCCGCCACCACCTCCTGTGGCAGTGAATTCCACATGTTAATCACCCTTTGGGTGAAGAAGTACTTCCTTCTATCCGTTTTAACCCGACTGCTCAGCAATTTCATCGAATGCCCACGAGTTCTATCGTGAGAAAGGGAGAAAAGGACTTCTTTCTCTCCTTTCTCCATCCCCTGCATAATCTTGTCAACCTCTCTCATGTCACCCCGCAGTCGACGTTTCTCCAAGCTAAAGAGCCCCAAGCGTTTCAACCTTTCTTCATAGGGAAAGTGTTCCAGCCCTTTAATCATTCAAGTTGCCCTTTTCTGGACTTTCTCCAATGCTATAATATCCAGAGAGATGTGATGGAAGTCACATCACACTATCACTCACTGAATTTTAATTTAGATTCAGGGCAGCAGCCATGTTAGTCTGCAGCAGCAGAACATAATTCGAGTCTGGTGGCACCTTCAAGAAGAATAGACTGGGATTATACCCTGCCCTTCACTTGGCATCTCAGAGCCGGTCTCAAATTTGCCCTTTTTGGGCAAAATGATAGAGAGGGCTGTGGCGTTGCAGTTACAGGATTTTCTGGATGACGCTTCCACCTTAGATCCGTGCCAGTCCGGCTTCCGCCCGGGCCATGGGACGGAGACAGTTTTGGTCGCCCTCATGGATGACCTCCGGCGACGTCTGGATCGAGGCGGCTCGGCGGTATTGCTGTTGTTAGACCTATCGGCTGCGTTCGATATGGTCGACCATCGGCTGCTGACCCGCCGCCTCGCCGACGCAGGAATCCGGGGGCTAGCCTTACAGTGGCTCTCCTCCTTCCTTGAAGGTCGGGGACAAAGGGTGGCGATTGGAGGAGAGCTGTCCCAGAGACACCTACTTAATTGTGGGGTGCCTCAGGGGGCAGTTCTCTCCCCGATGTTGTTTAACATCTACATGCGCCCCCTTGCCCAGATCGCCCGGAGGTATGGGCTGGGTTGCCACCAGTATGCTGATGACACCCAGCTCTATCTATTGATGGACGGCCGGACTGACGATGTCCCTATAAATCTGGACCGGGCGCTGCAAGCCGTGGCGGGTTGGCTCAGGCTGAGTGGGCTGAAGCTGAATCCAGCGAAGACAGAGGTCCTTTGCGTAGGTTGCGGCGGGCCAGGAGGGGAGATCTCCCTACCAACTTTTGACGGTGCGTCACTGATACCAGTGCGCAGGGTCAAGAGCTTGGGAGTGCTACTGGAGCCTTCCTCGACAATGGAGGCCCAGATAGCTGCCACTGCCAAATCCGCCTTTTTCCACCTTAGGAGGGCGAGGCAGTTGGCCCCCTTCTTGGAACCTAGCGGCCTGGCAACTGTGATCCATGCAACGGTCACTTCAAGGCTGGACTACTGTAATGCCCTCTACATGGGGCTGCCCTTATACCGAACGCGGAAACTGCAGCTAGTGCAGAATGCAGCGGCCAGGCTGTTAGTGGGACTACCTCGGTGGGAACATGTACAGCCTAGGCTGCGGGAACTGCACTGGCTGCCAATTGTGTACCGAGTTCGTTACAAGGTGCTGGTTATTACCTTTAAAGCCCTATATGGCCAAGGACCTGCCTACCTTAGAGACTGCCTCTCTCCATATGTTCCTCAGAGAGCACTGAGATCTAGTTCTCAAAATCTTTTAAAAATCCCTGGACCAAGGGAGGCCAGAATGAAAACAACGAAGGAGCAGGCCTTCTCAACAATGGCTCCCCAATGGTGGAATCAGCTACCAGAGGAGGTGCGAGCCCTGCGAGACCTAAATCAGTTTCGCAGGGCTTGCAAAACCGTCCTCTTTCAACTTGCTTTTAAGATGGAACCCGGGTAATGACATCTAGCCATCCTTATACATATATTGAACTGTAGCACCTTAATCTATGATGCTTTTAACTGTTTTATTTAACTTAATTTATGAATGTAACTTAACTATATTTTAACTGTCTTTTATAGTAATGATTGTATTTTATTGTAATCATGGTACATCCCATGTCCTGTGAGCTGCCCTGAGCCTGTCTTGGCGGGGGAGGGCAGGATATAAAGATAAATAAAGAAGTCCTTTTCTCCCTTTCTCACAATACAAGAACTCGTGGGCATTCGATGAAATTGCTGAGCAGACAGGTTAAAACAGATAAAAGGAAGTACTTCTTCGCCCAAAGGGTGATTAACATGTGGAATTCATTGCCACAGGAGGTGGTGGCGGCCACAAGTATAGCCACCTTCAAGAGGGGTTTAGATAAAAATATGGAACACAGGTCCATCAGTGGCTATTAGCCACAGTGTGTGTGTATATATAAATTTTTTTGCCACTGTGTGACACAGAGTGTTGGAGTGGATGGGCCGTTGGCCTGATCCAACATGGCTTCTCTTATGTTCTTATGTTCTTCTTATTATTATTAGAGCAACTTACAACCTCCTTCCCTTCCTCTCCCCACAACAGACACTCCGAGAGGTAGGTGGGGCTGAGAGAGCTCTTTTCGAGAACTGCTCCTGAGAGAACAGCTCTGAGAGAACTTGTGACTGACCTAAGGTCACACCAGCAGCTGCAAATGGAGGAGTGGGGAATCAAACCTGGTTCTCCCCGATCAGAGTCTGTGCACTTAACCACTACACCAAAATAAGTTTTCATATTCAAGCACACTTCTTCAAATGTTTTAAGTGACATCAAAGCATCATTGACATCAAAAGTGACATCAGAAGTGACCTCAGAGCATCACTGATGGCTGCCTCGTATGTCCCCAAACACACGTACCCACGGTTGCCCAGCCTGGCAAGCCTAGGTAGGACTCTTCACTCACTCTCATGGTCTATTTGCACCCATTTCCAGATATTTCCATTCCCTTTCTTCTCTTGAATATAAGCTTGATGCTCATGACCCTCCCATGTGTTGTAGGCGTGCCAATCTCTAGGTGGAACTGGGGATCAAAGCTATAAAAGCCTCCATGAAATCCAGCCTCAAAAAAATTCAAAAATGCCAAGGTCTGTGAAAGTACAAATTTTCTTTTAAATATAAAAGATTAGGTTATAGAATCAACCATAGACACAACGTATAGCAAGAACGTCTGTTCCACCAGTTCCTAAAGTCTTTCAAACTGCAATAAATGCAATTTTTTCAATAGGAGGGTCTGGACTGTTCTTTCAAGATGTTGAAGAATTTCCAACACAGCTTGGCAAAAATCATATATGCAATGAGGTCATACTTGAACCCTCGTTTCACTCACTCCAGCTTCAACAAGCTTCCAATCAATTTCTCTAATGCAGGTATGTCCAACAGGTAGATCGTGATCTACCAGTAGATCGCGGAGGGGTCAGAGGTAGATCACCAGCCCCACTTGGTCTCATGGTTTGCTGGACAAGTGTTTTGAGTTTTTTTGATGATTGTTTGGTGTGGTGGTATTTGATTATTGGTGCCAGTATGATGAATTCTTATTTTTACTTTTAGAACTCTATGTGTGGTTTTGGCATCATCCAGAGGTCTTCAGTTCCTGTTGATCTTTAATACTTTGGGACAGTGACAGTTTTGGACCAGATTCAGCCAGTGTTAACCTCAGTCACCCCAGTCACCTCAGCCACCCCAGTATAATGAAGATGAGTGTTCCAAAGAAGAGCAAAACCTACCACTTTCATGATGAATGGGAAATGGACTACTTCATCATGGTGAAAGACGAGTGTTGTTGTCTACTTTGTAATGCCACTGTATCCTTGCCCAAAAAGGGTAATCTGGAGCGTCATTATAAAGCTCTGCTTAGCAATAAGTTTGATGCTGATTTTCCACCCAAAAGTGAAATTCGTAAACTGAAGCTCAAAGAACTTAAATTTAAATTGGCTGTACAGCAACCGTTGATGGCGAAGCCAAGGTCACATTCGGTCAATGCAACCATGGCATCCTTCAAGGTCAGCAACCTGATTGCAAAGAAATGCAAACCTTTCAATGAAGGAGAATTTGTAAAAGATTGTTTTCTTGAAGCAGCAGACAATCTTTTTGAAGGATTTAAGAATAAGAAAGAGACTATAGCTGCTGTTTAAGATGTACAATTGTCAAGAAACACCGTCATGCGGCGAATAGAAAAGATGTGTGGAGACACAATTGAACAATTATCAAAAATTTCAGGTTTTCACGGCTGGCATTATCATTAGGGTTTGTAGAATCTTTTGGGCTCAAGTGCCGTGTTCTACTGGAGAAAGTTTTTCTTCCAGACGTTTCATTCTCAGCTGAGAACGAAACGTCTGGAAGAAAAACTTTCTCCAGTAGAACACGGCACTTGAGCCCGAAAGATTCTACAAACCCTAACTGAACAATTGTTGGAGGATGTTTTAGTTTGTGTTGCTTTCTCACTCCTACTGGATGAATCTACAGACATAAGAGACGTAGCCCAGTTACTAGTCTTTATCCGGATGGTTTTTGAAGACTTCAGTGTTAAAGAAGAACTACTTGGAATGATTTCTTTAAAAGGGAGAACTATCGGTCAAGAAATAGTCAGCTCTTTCCATTCTTTTGTGACAAAGTGTAATCTTCCATTGCATAAACTTGTTTCCATCACTACTGATGGAGCAAGAGCAATGACAGGTGAGGTTAACGGTTTCATAGGCCTCTGTAGACAGCATGACGACTTTCCAGATTTCTTTCTTACCACTGCATCATTCACCAGCAAGCTTTGGCAAGCAAGAGACTCAATTCAAAGACTGTCATGGACATCACTTTCAAAATTGTAAATTCAGTTTGTGGAAAATCACTTCAAAGATGGCTTTTCAATCTTAGTTTATTGCTAAGACTTCTGAAGCATTGCTCTCTTTTGAAAATTGTATAATGGCATTTTGAAGCTTGTAGGAGTGAAACAGGGCACCACGTACAACCCTGTCGCGTTCCTTTCGTGCCTTGCTGGATTTTGCTATTTCACCTTACATTTCGGAAGAAGGATTTGGAATGTCGGACTCTGTCTGAGAATCAACCCCTCCACCACAGCCCGGACCTTCAATTTTTGAGTGATCACCATTGATTGCTGTTTGTAAGACTACGGGTGCGGGCAGCAGGGTCGTTTTGTAGAAAAATAGGTGGTGGTAGGGTTGCCAATCCCCAGGTGGGGGCAGGGGATCCCCCGGTTTGGAGACCCTCCCCCCGCTTCAGGGTCGTCAGAAAGCAGGGGGAGGGGAGGGAAATGTCTGCTGGGAACTATTATTCCCTATGGAGATTTATTCCCATAGAAAATCATGGAGAATTGATCCATGGGAATCTGGGGCTCTGAGGGGGCTGTATTTTGGGGTAGAGGCACCAAATTTTCAGTATAGCATCTAGTGCCTCTCCCCAAAATACCCTCCAAGTTTCAAAACGATTGGACCAGGGGGTCCAATTCTATGAGCCCCAAAAGAAGGTGCCCCTATCCTTCATTATTTCCTTTGGAAGGAAGGAATTGAAAAGGTGTGCCGTCCCTTTAAATGTGATGGCCAGAACCCCTTTTGGAGTTCAATTATGCTTGTCACAGCCTTGATCTGGGCTCCACCCCTAATGTCTTCTGGCTTTACCCCAAAGTATCCTGGCTCCACCCCCAAAGTCTCCTGGCTCCACCCCCAAAGTCCCCAGATATTTCTTTAATTGGACTTGGCAACCCTAGGTGGTGGAGCTCATCCAGGGATTGTTATTCAGCTACGCCTACTATTCAATGGACAAGGAGGTGGAACTTTCAGAAAGAGGTGGAACTCTCGGAAAGGTTCAGGAGCTGTGCTCCTGTGAGCTCCCACTGAATCCGAAGCCTGAGTGCAGGCATGGTCAGCGTTCTTGTGCTTTAAATGTGATTTGTTTCACTTTCTTTGTATGAATTCACCTTTGTTTGTATAAGTATCGTTAAGGTTTTTGTTATTATTGAGGCTGGTTTTCCGCGGAGGTCTGTGTAGCTTTTCCCTGCCCCACCTGGAGACTGGCAACCCTACTTCCTGCCTGGATAAAAAACTGAAAGGGAGGGGGCCAGGAAGCTCTCTCAACTCAACTTCATTCATGCTACATACTAGACTCCCCAAGGTACTCTGAGCTGATATTTGAGATCATACCGGGAGACTGCATTTTCCGTGTCCCAGGCCCAAGCTGTTTTATCAGCAAACTGTCCAAGGAGGTTGGGAAAGTCAAGTTTCAAGAGCAAGGAATGTCTTACTGAGTAAAGATGTTCTGAGCCGTTTTTATCCTGCGGTTTATATCCCCCTGAACTGCCGTAGCACATGGTGGGCACCTAGCAGTTAGTAAGATGGCTCGAAGACTTTAAAAAAGAAAAAAAAACGTGCTGGAACAAAATTAATGTAACTCGCACAGCAGGCTAGGCTTGAATTTATCTACTTTGCCACTGAAATTAATTTAGCACTCCAAATTCATCCTTGCCAGGAGATAAAGACGTAAAATGAGCCTGCCAAGGGACATTTCAACTAAGTCTTCAAACTTCTCGGGTCGGGGGGAAGAGAACAACGGTTCTGCATAAGAACATAAGAAAAGCCATGTTGGATCAGGCCAATGGCCCATCCTGTCCAATATTCTGTGTCACACAGTGGCCAAAAAAACCATTTGCCATCAGGAGGTCCATCAGTGGGGCCAGGACACTAGAAACCCTCCCACTATTGCCCCCCAAGCCCAAGAATACAGAGCATCACTGCCTCAGGCAGAGAGTTCCATCAATACCCACAATGGCTAATAGCCACTGATGGACCTAACTTAAGAACATAAGAGAAGCCCTGTTGGATCAGGCCAATGGCCCACCAGTCCATCACTCTGTCACAGTGGCCAAAAAAAAAACAGATGCCATCAGGAGGTCCATCAGTGAGGCCAGAACACTAGACGTCCTCCCACTATTGCCCCTCCCAAGCACCAAGAATGCAGAGCATCACTTGCCCCAGACAGAGAGTTCCAACAGTACACTGTAGCTAATAGCCACTGATGGACCTCTGCTCCAGATGTTGATCCAATGCCCTCTTGAAGCTTGCTATACTTGCAGCCACCACCTCCTGTGGCACCTCCTTTGCATAATTTCTGGAGGAAGATATAGGGATGGATTCACATGTTACAACTGCCAAAAGGAATACTTAAGTTCTGAAGTAGTCCATGCCTATAATGCATGTGTCTGGCCCGTTCAGGTTCCCCGGATATGCGTACTTTGGTATCGCTGTGTTTGTTAAAGAAGAGAGCCATTTGATTCCCAGCAGGTCAGGCCCTAGACTGTCTGGCACCATAGGCAAGGCTAACTTCTGGCCACCCTCCCCCCAGCACGGATAACATCACCAAGTCACAAGGTGATGCCCCCCGAAGACCAGTGCCCTAGGCAATTGCCTAGTTTGCCTAGTGGCAGGGTCGGCCCTGATTCCCAGTATTTACCATGAGAATTGTGAAGGTATATCCTGTCCCACTGAGGAAGGGGAAAGTCCCTTGGGTATTGCCACTGGTAGGTGAAGCTGGATCCAAGTCAACATGGGATAGCATGTAAGGTTGTCAGGCTAAATTTGGCAACTGGCAGGAGGAGTTGGGTTGGGGACATGGGGATGAAAAGTCAGCAATATCACTTTCACCTCTATGTCATTTCCAGAAGTGACACAGGGTAGCTCTAGGAATCACTAGAAACTCTCTGGTTTTACCATGGAGTTTACAGCAATTCCTACAGCTACCATTTGTCACTTCTGGGTTGTACATGGAACTGACATGGCAAGACCAACAATGTAACTATTGCTGTTGTTGTTGTTATTCTCCCAGTGCCAGCAGGAAGAAATCCTAAGTAGCAGTCAGATCAGGGGGCCCGCAATAAAAACATAAGAGAAGCCATGTTGCATCAGGCCAATGGCCCATCCAGTCCAACACTCTGTGTCACACAGTGGCCAATATATTTGTGTGTGTACATGTGTGTGTGTGTGTGTATATATATATATATACACACACACACACATATATATAGCCACTGATGGACCTCTGCTCCATATTTTTTATCTAATCCCCTCTTAAAGCTGGCTATGCTTGTAGCCACCACCACCTCCTGTGGCAGTGAATTCCACATGTTAATCACCCTTTGGCTGAAGAACTTCCTTTTATCCGTTTTAACATGACTGCTCAGCAATTTCATTGAATGCCCACAAGTTCTTGTATTGTGAGAAAGGGAGAAAAGTACTTCTTTCTCTACCTTCTCCATCCCATGCATTATCTTGTAAACCTCTATCATGTCACCCCGCAGTCGACATTTCTCCAAGCTAAAGAGCCCCAAGCGTTTTAACCTTTCTTCATAGGGAAAGTGTTCCAAATCTTTAATCATTCTCGTTGCCCTTTTCTGCACTTTTCCCAATGCTATAATATCCTTCTTGAGGTGCGGTGACCAGAATTGTACACAGTATTCCAAATGAGACCGCACCATCAATTTATACAGGGGCATTATGATACTGGCTGATTTGTTTTCAATTCCCTTCCTAATAATTCCCAGCATGGTGTTGGCCTTTTTTATTGCAATCGCACACTGTCTTGACATTTTCAGTGAGTTATCTACCACGACCCCAAGATCTCTCTCTTGGTCAGTCTCTGCCAGTTCACACCCCATCAACTTGTATTTGTAGCTGGGATTCTTGGCCCCAATGTGCATTACTTTGCACTTGGCCACAATGAACCTCATCTTGCCACGTTGACGCCCACTCACCCAGCCTCAACAGATCCCTTTGGAGTGCCTCACAATCCTCTCTGGTTCTCACCACCCTGAACAATTTAGTGTCATCTGCAAACTTGGCCACTTCACTGCTCACTCCCAGCTCCAGATCATTAATGAACAAGTTAAAGAGCATGGGACCCAGTACTGAGCCTTGTGGCACCCCACTGCTTACCGTCCTCCACTGTGAAGACTGCCCATTTATACTCACTCTCTGCTTACTATTAATTAGCCAGTTTTTGATCCACAAGAGGACCTGTCCTTTACTCCATGACTCTCGAGCTTACTAAGGAGCCTTTGATGAGGAACTTTATCAAAAGCTTTCTGGAAGTCAAGGTAAACAACATCTATTAGGTCCCCTTTGTCCACATGTTTGTTCACCCCCTCAAAGAAATGTAACAGGTTAGTGAGGCAAGATCTTCCCTTTCAGAACGCATGCTGAGTATTCCTCAATAACTTGTGTCCATCAATGTGCCTACTCATTCTGTCCTTGATAATGCTTTCTACCAGCTTTCCCAGTATTGAAGTCAGACTGACTGGCAAGTAATTTCCCAGATCTCCTAAGGAACTCTTTTTAAAGATGGGGGTAACATTTGCTACTTTCCAGTCCTCAGGAACGGAGGCAGATTTCAATGAAAGATTATATATTTTTGTCAAGAGATCCATAAGTTCAACTTTGAGTTCTTTCAGAACTCTTGGATGTATGCCATCCGGACCTGGTGACTTATTAGTTTTTAATTCGTCAATCAGTTGTAGGATCTCCTCTCTTGTCAGCTCAATTTGACTCAGGTCAAACCTTCCAAAATTAGTGGTTCTGGAGCGGGCAAACGTTTCTCATCTCATCTTCAGCTTCTCAGCCATTTCCCTATCTTCCTTCAGTAATCCTTTTACCTCTTGGTCATCCAAGGGCTCCACTGCCTCCCTGGCTGGTTTCCTGCTTCTAATATATTTGAAGAAATTTTTATTGTTGGTCTTTATTTTTTTTTTTTTGCAATATGCTCCTCATAGTCCCTCTTTGCCTGCCTGATCACATTCTTGCATTTTATTTGCCACAGCCTGTGTTCCCTTTTATTAATCTCACTTGGACTAGCTTTCCACCACTTAAAGGAGTCCTTCTTCCCTTTTACAGCTTCCATTACTTTGTTTGTTAACCATGCAGGCCTTTTCTTATACCTGTTTGTGCCTTTCCTAACTTGTGGTATATATTTATCTGAGCTTCTAGGATTGTAGTTTTAAATAGCCTCCAAGCTTCCCCAAGGGTTTTGACCGTATTTACCTTTCCTTTCAGTTTCCTCTTCACATGCCTCCTCATCTTAGAGAATTTACCCCTTTTAAAGTTAAACGTGGTTGTGCTGGTCTTTTGGGGCAACTCCCTATTTATACAAACGGTGAAATCGATAACATTATGGTCACTGCTCCCAAGCGGTGTGATCACTTTTACATCTCTCACCAAGTCTTGGGCATTACTTAGGACCAAATCCAGGATCGCCCCACCCCTGGTAGATTGTGTGACCATCTGCTCCATAGCACAGTCGTTGAGAGCATCTAGAAACTCAATCTCTTTCTCTCGATCTGAACACATATTGACCCAATCAACCTGCGGGTAGTTAAAATCACCTATTACGACAGTTTTTATGTTTAGCCACTGTCTTTAATCCTTCCATCATATTATAATCATCCTCTATCTTTTGATTTGGTGAGCGATAACAAACTCCCATAGTTAAATTTCCTTTTGGGCGCTCTATTTCGACCCAAAGCATTTCTAGAAGGGAATCTAATTCTTTGACCTCAGTCTTACTGGACTGTATACCCTCTCTGACATACAGAGCCACCCCACCTCCAGCCCTTCCCTCCCTATCCTTCTGATATAACTTATATCCAGGAATCACCATGTCCCACTGATTCTCCTCATTCCACCAAGTTTCTGAAATTCCCACAATGTCTATGTTTTCCCCCAACACTAAACATTCCAACTCACCAATTTTACTTCGAACACTTCTAGCATTGAACATATATGAACATATGAAGCTGCCTTATACTGAATCAGACCCTTGGTCCATCAAAGTCAGTATTGTCTTCTCAGACTGGCAGCGGCTCTCCAGGGTCTCAAGCTGAGGTTTTTCACACCTATTTGCCTGGACCCTTTTTTGGAGATGCCAGGGATTGAACCTGGGACCTTCTGCTTCCCAAGCAGATGCTCTACCACTGAGCCACCAACCCTCCCCATAAGGGAAATTATAGATACAAACATCTATAATTTCCCAGGCAAGTTGGCCCGCAACCTTCCTCCTGCTGCCTCGAGACTTTGGCAGACACTCCATACTGTTTGTCACCATCTCAGTGGACAACTCTGATCCGTTACCCGGTAGAAAAGTAACAGCTAACCCTTCATCTCTTTGAGATGAGTCCTCCCGAACCAGAGACATTTCATCTCCTGTCGGCTTTCCCCCAAGATTTAGTTTAAAAACTGCTCTGCCACCTTTTTGATTTTAAGTGCCAGCAGCTTGGTTCCATCTGGGAACAAGTGGAGACCGTCTCTTTTGGAAAGCTCCTGCTTGTTCCAGAAAGCATCCCAGTGCCTCACAAACTTAAACCCTTCCTCCCTACACCATCATCTCATCCACACATTGAGACTTCTAATTTGTGCCTGTCTCTCCAGCCCTGCACATGGAACAGGTGGCACTTCTGAGAAGGCTACCTTGGAGGTCCTGGCCTTAAGTCTCCTGCCTAGCAGCCTAAATTTTTCCTCCAGGACCACACGACTGCATTTCCCCACATTGTTGGTGCCAACATGCACCGTGACCACTGGCTCCTCCCCAGCACTTATCAGCCAGTGAGCTGAAACGTTGTGGATATTTTGGATTTTTGACAACCCCACGTCTGATGCCACAGGGATCTTCTTGAGCCAAACAAGGACTAGGGCGCAGCTTGGAAATACTCAAAAAAAGTTTCCAGCACTGCATATGCAATGAGCTCTCTGATGTAGGGTTAGAGCAGGGGGTCCCAAAGTAGTACCTGCAGGCACCATGGCCATGGATGGAATTCTAGCAGGAGCTTTTTTGCATATTAGGCCACACCCTCCTGATGTAGCCAATCCTCCAAGAGCTTACAAGGCTCTTTTTTGTAAGCTCTTAAAGGATTGACTACATCAGGGGGGGTGGCCTAATATGCAAAGGAGCTCCTGCTAGAATTCCACCCCTAACCATGACACCTGTCGATAACTTTTCTGATGCCCGCCAGGTGTTTTTAGGGAATGGCTGGGGCCAGGTTTGGCCCAGCAAGGGTTTGAATGGCTGTTGGAGATTTGATTGGCTGTGCAGGATTCTTTTTTTTTTTTTAATGCTGCTTTGGCAGCAGCTGCCACCACAGCACAAGCATCCTCACTGTGCAGCTGAAGTAAAGCTATGGCAATCATTTTGTGGCTGGCTCTCTGGGACACAGCCAGTTTGGTGTAGTGGTTAAGTGCACGAATTCATATCTGGGAGAACCAGGTTTGATTCCCCACTCCTCCACACGCACCTGCTGATGTGACCTTGAGGCAGTCACAAGTTCTCGCAGAGCTGTTCCTCTCAAGAGCAGTTTCTGTCAGAGCCCTCTCAGCTCACCTCACAGGGTATCTGTTTTGGGGAGGGGAAGGGAAAGGAGATTGTAAGCTGCTCTGAGACTCCTTCAGGAAGTGAATGGAGGGGTATAAATCCAGTCTCTCTGCCCACCGTGCCATGCCAGAATTCCAAAGGAAAAATGACAAGCAAACAATATGGAGTGTTGGTATTACAACAAGTACATAGAATACAATTCCAAATCTGACACTAGGCAATTATAAGGAAGTCACACGTAGATTTTTTTTTTTAGCCCAAGATCTCCAAACGAAGACCCGGGTGCTTTAATTTCTTCATTTCAATTTCTTAATACTAATCTTCCACAGTGATTAGGCTTTCAGGAAATGATATTCAATTCATATCACAGCTTATGTTCATTCCGTTTCTCATTCTTTTACTTTGTTCCTGGACGTCAAAGAAATTATTTCTATCAATGATTCTGTAATTCCTAATTCTGAGCTCCCGTGGAGTCACCCTATAGAGTCAGAGACATCTTTGTTTGGAGAACTTGGGCTAAAAAGCATCCACGTGGGACTTCACTTCCTTATAATTGCCTAGTGTCGGATTTGGAATAGAATTCCAAAGGGGCCTGCGTGCTCAAAAAGGTTGGAGACCCCTGGGTTACCGTATCGGACTAGGATCTTGGAGACTCCAGTTCGAATCCCCACTTGACCTTGGAAGCTTGCTGGGTGACCTTGGGCCAGTTCTGCTAACCTACCCCCAAGGGTTGTTGTTGCGATCTCATAACAGAGGAGTACAACGGAAGCCCCTTGGGGAGAAAAGATGAGTAGAAATATTGACATCGATAAGTAAAGCTGTGGCATCCGAAAAAAGCTGAGATTGACGTGAGCCGCCGCTGCAGGCTGCGACGGAGCTGCTGCCTCCTCCTTCTCCTCTCCCCATCTATCTATTGGGGACCGAGGCATCCGTTCGCCTGACTGTGGCATGCTTTCGTTCCCAACAGCAGGAGAGGAAGAGCTGCTGCTGCCAAGGGAGCAGGGAAGCAAGTCGTGCAGGAAACCACCCTGCAGCCCAGCAGCTCGCACGCCTGCCCTTCGGCACCTCCCCCCCCCCCCCCCCCCGCTCAGCATCTTTGCAACGCGATGCCAGCATCTCCACTGGCTTCTTATCACCCGTTGGGCTCCAACGACTGTTTTGCAATTGTTTCCGAAGCTCTTCTCCATCCAGACCCAGCGTACTTCGCTGCAGTCTTGAAAACGGATTGTGATTGTCCTCGTTCCTACTTTGGCTAGGACTGGGCGTGAACATCTCGCGGACGTAAGTTCATGGTAGGTTTAGGCGGTTTGTGAACTTCCACAAGGCAGCTCTTGCCAGTTTGGGGCGGTTCGTGATGAGCAGAAAGCAAGGGTTTAAACAGCTCCCCTTCTTTTTTTTCCCTTTTCTTCCCTCCCCCTTTTGGTGTCTGTTAATTTCCTCATTTCGGTGTCTGTTAATTTTTCTTATTGATGAGGGGTTTTTTTGGCAGGAATGCATTTCCGGCTGGCTTGGCATAAGGGGGTGTGGCCTAATATGCAAATGAGTTCCTGCTGGGCTTTTTCTACAAAAAAAAGCCCTGTGTGAAACAATGGTGATGTCAGGGGGTGTTTCCTAATGTGCCAATAAGTTCCTGCTGGGCTTTTCCTACAAAAAAAAAGCCCTGTGTGAAACACTGGTGACATCTGTGGGTGTGACCTAATATGCAAATGAATTCCTGCTGAGCATTTTCTACAAAAAAGCCCTGTGTGATACAATGGTGATGTCAGGGGTGTGGCCTAATATGTCAGGGGGTGTGGCCTAATCAAACCTGGTTCTCCCAGATAAGAGCCGGCGCACTTAACCACTACGCCAAACTGGCAGGCAGGAGGGAGGAAAGAAGGAAGGAAGGAGGGAATTCATTTAGAAGCTGAACAGACACCTAATTCTCAGTTCTAATATTCCCTCCACTGAAGCACCCTGAAGTCAGCTGCTCTCTTCCTTCTTTGCCACCTGCTCTTTACACTAGAACCAGCCAACATCCTCACATTTCCTTCCCGCATAAAGTTCTCTCTTTCTGGTTCTGAAAAAGCCAAAAGGTGACATCTGATCTGACCACCACAAAGAAAACAAGGCTGGGAAGCAGCTCCCTCCTGTGGTCATGGGCGTTGGCAACTGAAACGATCAGCACTCCCAAGTCCCATCACTGTCTTCTTTCTGTGTGACATCACCAGAACTTTTTTTCATAGCAGGAACCCCTTTGCATAATAGGCCACACACCCCTGATGCAGCCAATCCTCCTGGAGCTTACAGTAGGCCCTGTAAGAAAAGCTCTGTAAACTCTTGGAGGATTGGCTACATCAGCGGGGTGTGGCCTAATATGCAGAGGAGTTCCTGCTATGAAAAAAGCCCTGGATATCACCCAAATCCACTTCTGGCCCAGTAAAAGCCTCCTGCTCCAAGTTTTCCAAGGTTCCAAGATCTTGCATGAACTGTTGAGTGCACACGCATTTTATTTTTTTAAATCCATGGCTCAAACTAAAGATACTACAAACCCAGCTTTGGTGTAGTGGTTAAGTGTGCGGACTCTTATCTGGGAGAACCGGGTTTGATTCCCCACTCCTCCACTTGCACCTGCTGGCATGGCCTTGGGTCAGCCAGAGCTCTGGCAGAGGTTGTCCTTGAAAGGGCAGCTGCTGTGAGAGCCCTCTCAGCCCAACCCACCTCACAGGGTGTCTGTTGTGGGGAGGAAGGTAAAGGAGATTGTGAGCCGCTCTGAGACTCTTCGGAGTGGAGGGTGGGATATAAATCCAATATCTTCTTCTTCTTCTTCTTTGGGTTCATGCAACAAAAATCTTGCACCTTATGGAAGCTGAGGAGACCCACCTTCATATCTATATCACCACCATGTGCTGCAGGCCCATAGCTAGAAAAATTCTAGTGGAGAGGCCCCAGAGAAAAAAAAATGGTCGGGGGGGGGGGCCTGTGGGGCCGCAAGAGCAGCAGCGGGGAGATCGGGTGGGGACAGGAGCGGCTCTAGGGCAAAGAGCGCCCTAGTCAGACACCTCCCCGCGGCACTCTGCTCACCTCCACCTGCCGTTGCCCCCTGGCACTGCCATGGCACTCCACTTGCCCCTCCCGCCACCACCCCCGCTGCCACCCCCTGCTGCAGCGCTCCGCTCACCCCCCTCTTTCCCCCGCACCCACCCACCGGCTTCTTCTCGCAGCCCACACCTGCACATTTTGTTAATAGAGTCTCTTAACAAAACACGCAGGCATGGGCTGCAAGAAGCTGGCAGCAGGGCTTAGTTTTAGTCGCGGCGAGTGGGGGGGGGTGAGCGAGCAGAGCGCCGCTGCGGTGGCGGCTCTGGCGGCAGCGGCCACAGCAGCGGCAGGGGGGAGGGAGGCAAATCAAGAGCTTGCCTAGCAGGGAAAGGAGGGGCCATACATGTTGAGGGGGGTGGAGGGGCTGTGCCCCCTGCCCCCCACCCCCCGTGGCTATGGTCCTGATGTGCTTCACTGACCAAGCATGTTGTGGGACCACACCTTCTTCTGCTGTTCCATAATGGGCTTGTTAGATACACTGAACACACATGTACACACTCATGAACGACATGTGAAGGTAACTTATACTGAATCAGACCATTGGCCCATCAGAGTCAGTACTGCCTACTCAGACTGTGTTTTGTATTGGTTGTTTTCAAGGCTGGTTTGTTATGTCTGTTAGCTGACCTTGAAGCATACTTAATTGCCCTCCAGGATCCTGATGCCCACATTCCGATTGGCCGTTCTTTTAGAACCGGCCAATCAGGATGCGAGGCCTTTCTCTCTGGAAATGCAAATGAAGGAACCTGGAGAGAGCAATAGGGTGGATTGCTGCCCACAGAAGGGGGTGTGTTTGACTCAGGCCAAATGTGTATAAGGAGTGGGGTGGCCTGTTGGTGTTCAGTTCTGCTCTTGTCCAATAAATGTTCTTGCTTACCTCAGGCTGGCTGAATTCACCATATAATAGCTTGGCAATGGCTCTCCAGGGCCTCAGGTAGAAATTTTTCACATCATCTATTGCCTGGTCCTTTAAAGTGGAGATGCCGGAGATTGAACCTTCTGCATGCCATGCTGATGCTATACCACTGAGCCAAGGCCTCTCCCCCATTACAGCTGTTTTCACACTGAATCCCTAATAATTTCAAAAAGAGACTACTAAGGGGAGGACATGATAGAGTTGCTGAGCAGACAGGTTGCTGAGCAGACAGGTTAAAACGGATAAAAGGAAGTACTTCTTCACCCAAAGGGTGGTTAACGTGTGGAATTCACTGCCACAGGAGGTGGTGGCGGCCACAAGCATAGCCACCTTCAAGAAGGGTTTAGATAAAAATATGGAGCAGAGGTCCATCAGTGGCTATTAGCCACAGTGTGTGCGTGTATATATATATAAAAAATTTTTTGCCACTGTGTGACACAGAGAGAGTGTTGGACTGGATGGGCCATTGGCCTGATCTAACATGGCTTCTCTTATGTTCTTATAAATTCATGCGTGGAGTACAGTGCATTGACAAGGAGAAAAATATTTCCTTCTCCCAAAATACTAGAACTCAAGGGTACCCAATAAAGTTGATGGGCAGTAGATTCAGGAGCACAGACAAAGGAAATACTGTATGTTGTCAAAGGCTTTCATGGCTGGAGTCCATTGGTGGTTGTAGATTTTCTGGGCCGTGTGGCCCTGGTCTTAGCATTGTGAGACCTGACATTTCGCCAGCAACTGTGACTGGCATCCTCAAACTGGAGTTCTCTCTGGGTCAAATTGAGAAGAAGATGGTAGGCAGGTAATTTATATCTACTCAGGCAGGTGGGGTAGGGCTGAGTCATTATCTTGTGGGAGCTTCCTGGGCTGTGACATGCCAATGGAGGAGCTTACCTGAGCGGGTTCTTTTGTATATGTATTGGCTATTGAAATTCTAATCTTATCTGTAGTGGTGGTGGTGATGATGATGATGATATTGGATTTATATCCCACCCTCCACTCTGAATCTCAGAGTCTCAGAACAGCTCACAATCTCCTTTATCTTCCTCCCCCACAAAAGACACCCTGTGAGGTGGGTGGGGCTGAGAGGACTCTCACATCAGCTGCCTTTTCAAGGACAACCTCTGTCAAAGCTATGCCTGACCCAAGGCCATTTCAGCAGCTGCCAGTGGAGGAGTGAGGAATCAAACCTGGTTCTTCCAGATAAGAGTCCGCACATTTAACGACTACATCAGACTGGCTCTCTCTGTGCTGTTGTAAGCTGTAGAGCATTTTATGTTTTTCAGGACTGGAAGCCATGCCCTATTCGTTTTTAACATTACGGGGAAAGCCTCAGCCTCTGTGCCCCATTGTTGGCTCTCCAGAAGAACTGGTTGGCTACTGTGTGAGACAGGATGCTGGACTAGATGGACCACTGGTCTGATCCAGCAGAGCAATTCTGATGTTCTTATGAAGGCCTCGGCCTCTGTGCCCCATTGATGGCTCTCCAAAAGAACTGGTTGGCTACTGTGTGAGACAGGATGCTGGATTAGATGGACCACTGGTCTGATCCAGCAGGGCTCTTCTGATGTTCTCATGGGCCGTTTTCCCACTTACCTTACCCCAGAGTGACGTCCCTCTTCACCACGCTGCATCTGCGCGGATTTCGCACAAACTGCTGCGCAGCACCAGGAAGAGCCACGTAGTCCCGGGGCTTTTGTGTCGCAAATGTAAACCGCCAAAAAGCAGGTTTACATTTGCGACGCAAAAGCCCCGGGACTACACGGCTCTTCCTGGTGCTGCGCAGCAGTTTGTGCGAAATCCGCGCAGACGCAGCGCGGTGAAGAGGGACGTCGCTCCGGGGTAGGGTAAGTGGGAAAACGGCCATGGAGTTGCTGTTCCAGCGTTAGTTATTTGTGGAATTAAAACAAAGGACTCACCCAGTGGGTTCTGTATGATGATGATGATGAATACCTCTGTTTACTAACATCAGCTCAAGGTCTTAATGGGGAAGGGGGGGGGGGATGTAATTAGAACTCTTGCATCATGGCAAGAAAAAAAATTGTCCTATTATCGAAATGGCACCCATTCACAATGATGTAATGGTGAAATTAAGCCATTTGGGGGGGGGGGGGGGTGGATCAGAAGTGGTGCTTGACTCACAGTTCAGACCAGAACCAATGGGTTGATATTAAATCAGAAGAGTTTCCAGCTCAACATTAGGAAGAGCTTCCTGACTGTTAGGTTCCTCAGTGGAAGGCACTCACTCGGGAAGTGGTGGGCTCTCCTTCCTCGGAGGTTTTTAAACAGAGGCTAGATGGCCATCTGACAGCAATGAAGAACCTGTGAATTTAGGGGGAGGTGTTTGTAAGTGTCCTGCATTGTGCAGGGGGTTGGACTAGATGACCCTGGAGGTCCCTTCCAACTCCCTGATTCTAGGATTCTATGTCTGACATTTCGCTCACCTCGACGCCCTCCCCCCAAGGAGAGCCAGCAGCAAGCCCTTGGGGAGGTTGCCAGTCCCCCACCCCCCCCACCCCTCAGGGGACAGCCTGTAAGAAGAGAAAGAAGCCCAGACAGCAAGAAAGCCCAGTCTAGGCAGGGAAACTTGATGAGTGTTGGAGGAGTAAGACTGATGAGCGGGCGGGAGCCCTTCTGTCTGGCCCGCCCCCCCCCCTCCACCCACCGGAGAGGAAGCTCTGAGCCCCCACCCCCCCGCCCTCGTCCCCCAAGGCCAGCTTCTTACTCTCTTCCCGCCAGCTGCTCTCCTGCGCCCCGCGGAGCAGCGACAAACGGGAGAGGAGGGCAAAGGAGAAGCCGGCGGCGGCTCCATCACTGTCCTCGGGGGAAGCAAAGGGCTCTTGGGCCTGAACGAAAAAGCCGCCGCCTCCCGCAGGCGCCCGGCCGCTGCGCAGAGCGGTGCGCAAAGAGAGCGCCGCCCTCCAGGGCTCCGAGAGCGCACGGGTCGCGGTCAGGGCCCTGGCGCTCCGGCAGTCTTCGCCCTGGCAGGGTTTTTCTTTTTTCGGCCTGTCCAGTGCTGAGCTGTAAGACTTGCAAACTTCCTTTTTTCATTTCTTTTTTTTTAAAGCAGGTTTCTGAAGAGTCGCAGGTTGAGGATATGGTTGGAAAGCACTGTTTGGAAATGGCCACTTTTTGCTTTGGAAAAGGGGGGGGGGGTGGCGCGGGGGGTGCAGACTGTGGCTCTGGAGCCGAATGTGGCACTTTCATGGTTATTGTGTGACTCTCAAAGCCACCACCACTCCGTTAAGAACATAAGAGAAGCCATGTTGGATCAGGCCAACGGCCCATCAAGTCCAACACTCTGTGTCACACAGTGGCAAAAAAAATTTATATTTTTTTCCGTTGGCTGGCTTGGAGAAGGCATTGAAAGTTAAAGTTGTTTTCTTTCCACCACTCCTTCCCCCTCCCTCCCCCATCTGTTTTCCTGGTGGCTCAGTGGTAGAGTCTCTGCTTGGTAAACAGAAGGTTTCAGGTTCAATCCCCGGCATCTCCAACTAAAAAGGGTCCAGGCAAATAGGCATGAAAAACCTCAGCTTGAGACCCTGGAGAGCAGGGGAGGGACGGTGGCTCAGTGGTAGAGCATCTGCTTCGTAAGCAGAAGGTCCCAGGTTCAATCCCCGGCATCTCCAACTAAAAAGAGTCCAGGCAAATAGGCATGAAAAACCTCGGCTTGAGACCCTGGACAGCAGGGGAGGGACTGTGGCTCAGTGGTAGAGCATCTGCTTGGTAAGCAGAAGGTCCCAGGTTCAATCCCCGGCATCTCCAACTAAAAAGGGTCCAGGCAAATAGGCATGAAAAACCTCAGCTTGAGACCCTGGACAGCAGGGGAGGGACAGTGGCTCAGTGGTAGAGCATCTGCTTGGGAAGCAGAAGGTCCCAGGTTCAATCCCCGGCATCTCCAACTAAAAAGGGTCCAGGCAAATAGGCATGAAAAACCTCAGCTTGAGACCCTGGAGAGCCGCTGCCAGTCTGAGTGGACAAGACTGACTTTGATGGACCAAAGAGGGTCTGATTCACTATAAGGCTGCTTCATATGTTCCTTCCTGTCCTGCAGCTCTCAAATATCTCACATTTATTCCGTGGGGCTCTTACATTAAGCAAGTTTGGCTCTTTAATCCAGCGGATATCTCTGTATTAAGACTTGAACAACTTCGTTTGCGTTTGAATATGCATGAATTCTTCGTAAGTTTGCAAATTCTTCAATAAATTTGAAATCTGTTAAAAAAAAAAAGTTTGGCCACCCCTCCTTTGGAACACATTTGTGTGTGAAGGGCGGTCATAAACAGGCCTCATTTTGGGCACGAGCTCACAGGAGCAGAACTCCAGAACCTCTACATTTTATTGTGCTCTTTCGTTCCCTCCCCCCTCCCTAATACTTGCTTCTGGGCTCCGCTGTTCAAACCCCCTGGTGAGAATTTGACTGAACTCTTAAGATTTGTCAAACTTTGACACAAAAAAGAGGGAAAATAACCAAAACATATAAAGCAGAGAGATGGAAATCTTCATCGTTCCACTGTGGCCACAGAGGAGAAAGTCATTTTAAAAAGTATGATGGGAGTAAGGTTTTCTGATGACCCTTCTAGTTTGAGAAGCATTTAAAAGGTAGATGCTGTGCTGAGAGAATTTAATTTCCCTTCCGGTGACGTCAGGGGTGTGTGGCATATGCAAATGAGTTGTGCCAGTGAGCTCCGGCACCGCTTTTTCTAGGAAATGAGCCCTGGGTGTCCCCCTGGGGTTTCTAAGGCAAGAGATGTTCAGAGGAGGTTTCCCATTGCCTGCCTCTGCATCGCCTCCTCTGCCTTCTGCTTATCTTCCAAGATCTGATGAGATTTGGGCTACCCTGGGTCAGGGCTTTTTTTGGTGCAGGAACTCCTTTGCATATTAGGCCACACCTCCCTGATGTAGCCAATCCTTCTGGAGCTTACAGTAGGCCCTGTAAGAAGAGTCCTGTAAGCTCTTGGAGGATTGGCTGCATCAGGGGTGTGTGACCTAGTATGCAAAGGAGTTCCTGCACCAAAAAAAAGCCCTGCCCTGAACTATCCAGATCAGGGCAGTTGGTGATATTAACATTGCACTTGTATTTTGGGAAGCAGAAGCGAGTACATTCTCTAGGGTTTCTTTCTTTCTTTCTTTCTTTCTTTCTTTCTTTCTTTCTTTCTTTCTTTCTTTCTTTCTTTCTTTCTTTCTTTCTTCCTCCTCTTTCTTTCCTTCTTTCTTTCTTTCTTCCTTCCTTTCTTCACTTTCTTGCTTTCTTCCTTCCTTCCTTCTCTTTCTTTCTTTCTTTCTTTCTTTCTTCCTTCCTTCTCTTACTTTCTTCTTTCTCTTTCTTTCTTTCTTCCTTCTCTTCCTTCCTTCCTTCCTTCCTTCCTTCCTTTCTTTTCTTTCTTTCTTTCTTTCTTTCTTTCTTTCTTTCTTTCTTTCTTTCTTTCTCTTTCTTCTTTTAAAAAAAGCTCTAACCCACCTCCCTCTGCTTTTCTTTCTTCCTTCCTTCCTTCCTTCCTTCCTTCCTTCCTTCCTTCCTTCCTTCCTTCCTTCCTTCCTTCCTTCCTTCCTTCCTTTCTTCCTTCCTTCCTTCCTCTCTCTCTCTCTTTCTTTCTTTCTTTTAAAAAAAGCTCTAACCCACCTCCCTCCGCTTTCTGCAGCTATATATAATTTTCCCTACTACTACTTCTCAAGAAACATTTGGGAGTATTGGGAGGGGGATGATAAATCGTTTACGACCAGATCATTTATTAATTCCGGTTTGGCTGAAATAATTCCTGCCAACGTGAAGCTAAAACGAAATTAAAATTAATAATCCCTTCGCCGAACGCATAAAGGCGGGTCCGAGGCACCACGGGCCCAGAGTCCTCGGGAACTATTTTTATCCCGGATACGGTAAACGTCTTTCAATGTGGAAGTGAGTCTCCCTGAAAATCAATTTGAAAGCATCCCAGAGTGGGGAGGGGGGGGAGGGAGTCAGCATACAGTAGCTGCGACGTGTGTTTTGACGGTTCGGGATATGTGATTTTGGTTTGCTTTCACGGCAAGGATCTGTGCAGTGGACTCAACATTGCTGTAAGCTGACACCGGTGGAAATGGCATAATAGCCCATCTGACTGTGCGCTGGGATATATCAGGCCTCCGTGACAGCTGTAACTTACTGAAATGGTCAATTGAGAGAGCCAGACTTATCTAGTTACAAGCAGGCAGATTCAGCTTCACCCAGCTTGCAGCCCTTAATATAACCTTCTATGCTCGTTCCGCTGACCTTTGCGGCGGAAAGAAAGAAAGAAAGAAAGAAAGAAAGGAAGGAAGGAAGGAAGGAAGGAAGAGAAAGAAAGAAAGAAAGAAAGAAAGAAAGAAAGAAAGAAAGAAAGAAAGAAAGAAAGAAAGATGGCGAAGGAGGAAAAAGAGGGGGAAAGAAACCAACTTTAACTTTAAATGTATTATTCAAGCTGCTGGCTGACTTGCCTTGGAGAAATGCCACAAAAAAAGGAAGGAAGGGAGGGCATTAGATGTGCAATTGTGAGCAGGGCTTATCTACACCCCCAAATATTTTTCCCTCTGCAGAAATAAATCAAAGAAAATAACTCCCAATATAAACAGTACATACATCCCCTCTGTCATAATTTGGTTGAATCACACTATCTCCACCAGGGCATGCCAGGAGATCTGCCAAGTGTAAATTCTTCTGGAGAAAGGGTGGCTTTTATAGCAGGGAATCTGCATTCCTGATACTCGTGTGTTTCCAGAGTTTGACTGAAAGCTCTTTGGGATGCATGTTTCAAGTCCTGAAGTAATTATAGAAATGTACAGAGAAAGCCAGTTTGGCATAGTGGTTAAGTGTGAGGACTCTTATTTGGGAGAACCGGGTTTGATTCCCTGCTCCTTCACTTGCAGCTGCTGGAATGGTCTTGGGTCAGCCACAGCTCTTGCAGAGCTGTCTTTGAAAGGGCAGCTTCTAGGAGAGCTCTCTCAGCCCCACCTACCTCATGGGATGTCTGTTGTGGGGGGGAGGGAGGTAAAGGAGATTGTGCCCTTTCTGAGAGTCAGAGTATAGGGCGGGATATAAATCCAATATCTTCTTCCTCTTCCTCCTTTTGCCCTTTGAAGCAGCTATTAAAAAAGACCGTGCAAAAATTTACAATAGACATTTTGGAGATCCACAATCCTTTTTATTAGTGGCCAAATACTTCACAATACCAATAAAGAAGTGTAGGTCCCTCCCCCTATTTAAAAAGGTAAAGGTGCAAGCACCGGTCGTTTCTAACTCTGGGGTGATGTTGCCTTCACAACGTTTTCACGGCAGACTTTTTACGGGGTGGTTTGCCATTGCCTTCCCCAGTCATCTAAACTTTCCCCCCAGCAAGCTGGGTACTCATTTGACCGACCTTGGAAGGATGGAAGGCTGAGTCAACGGACGGTGGCTTAGTGGCAGAGCATCTGCTTGGTAAGCAAAAGGTCCCAGGTTCAATCCCCGGCATCTCCAACTAAAAAGGGTCCAGGCAAATAGGTGTGAAAAACCTCAGCTTGAGACCCTGGAGAGCCACTGACAGTCTGAGTGGACAATACTGACTTGATGGACCAAGGGTCTGATTCAGTAGAAGGCAGCTTCATATGTTCATATGTTCAACCTGGAGCCGGCTACCTGAACCAGCTTCTGCTGGGATCAAACTCAGGTCATAAGGAGAGCTTAGGACTGCAGCTTCACCACTCTGCGCCACGGGGCTCTTCCCTCTATTTAGCTGTTTTATTAATGGCCAGTTCCCTATTGCTTGTTATAATGAGATATTCGGAGGGGATGGAGTCTGGGGATGGCAAGGTTTGGGAAGGAGAGGGACCTCAGCAGGGTATCATGCCATAGAGTCCACCATCCATAGCAGCCGTTCTCTCTGGAGAAACTGGACTTGATCATTAAGAGCACAACTTTGATCGCAGGAGACCTCCAGGTCATGCCTGAAGACTGGCACCCTACATGGAGGAGAAGAAGGAGAAGGAGTAAGAAGAAGAAGAAGGAGGAGGAGGAGGAGGAGGAGGAGAAGGAGGAGGAGGTGGCGGTGATGATGCTTGACAGTAGCCTTGCTTGCAAGGGGCATTTCTTTGCTGTGGGCTTCCCCGCTTCTGAAAATGCACACAGCCAAGGCCACTGGTTGTGACTTTGAACAGTGCACACATTCGATTTCTTAACATAAGCAGAAATCTTGGAACAGTCTATTTCACCGAGCAGGGATCTGGCTGTTCCCTCAAAAAATGTGAAATTGGCAGGCCACGCTTGGTTTCTGACTGGCACTTCTGCTCTCCATTGGCCTTTTCAGAACACTGATGGATTTCTGGGAGGGTCTCGCCTCCGGCCTGGGTAGGTTAACCTATCAGAGGTCTCACCAGCTCATTCTCCTGCTGAGAACTGGTTTTCAACTGAGATGCCAGAGACTGACCCTGGGACTCAGACTTTTGCCAATCTAGGCAGGCTCCAAACCCCCCCCCACCCTTCAGTGGGAAGGGCCCCCAGCGCTGGCCCCAGCCCCGCTCAACCTTCCCCCTCCCCTCCCCTCCCCCGCCACTCAACCTTCCCTCAGGATGCTGGGAAGGGAAATGCTGCTCTGAGGGATTGGCGGCGCTCCTCCGATCCCTCAGAACTGAAAGCACGCTCGGCCCTTCCCTTCCCCAGCACCTCCAGAGGACGCTGCGGAAGGGAAACCCCAATCTTTCTTGCACCGAAGGATCGGGGGGGGGGAGCTCCTCTGATCCCTCAGAGCCAAGAAACAATGAGCGGGAGGTTCAGGGATGGTGTGAGCGGGGAGGGGGCACCCGCCCACCACCCCTGCCGGGAGCTGGTGCCCTAGGGCAGGGGTGGCCAACAGTAGCTCTCCAGATGTTTTTTTGCCTACAACTCCATCAACCCCAGCCAGCATGGCCAATGACTGGGGCTGGTGGGAGTTGTAGGCAAAAAACATCTGGAGAGCTACCGTTGGCCACCCCTGCCCTAGGCAATCGCTTAGTTTGCTGACTACCATGCACCGGCCCTACTGGTATTTTACGCGTGCCAGATGAGAACCAGTTTGTTGTAATGGTTAAATCTGCAGACTCTTATGTGGGAGGACCCGGTTTGATTCCCCACTCCTCCACTTGCAGCTGCTGGAATGGCCCTGGGTCAGACATAGCTCTTGCAGAAGTTGTCCTTGAAAGGGCAGTTTCTGTGGGAGCTCTCAGCCCCACCTACCTCACAGAATGTCTGTTCTGGAGAAGAAGATAAAGGAGATTGTAAGCCGCTCTGAGACTCTGATTTAGAGAGAAGGAAAGGAAAAGCAAAGGTCCCCTGTGCAAGCACCAGTCGTTTCCGACTCTGGGGTGACGTTGCTTTCACAACGTTTTCACGGCAGACTTTTTACGGGGTGGTTTGCCATGGCCTTCCCCAGTCCTCTACACTTTCCCCCCAGCAAGCTGGGGAATCATTTGACCGACCTCGGAAGGATGGAAGGCTGAGTCAACCTTGGGCTGGCTACCTGAATCCAGCTTCCGCCGGAATCGAACTCAGGTCGTGAGCAAAGAGTTCAGACCACCGTACTGAAGTACTGCTGCTTTACCACTCTACACCACGGGGCCGCTTTAGAGAGAAGCCTGGGGCATAAATCTATGGTCCTCCTCTTCCTCTTCTTCCACTGAACCTTGGCTTTTCCATTATCCTTGAACTTCCTGTTTTCGTTTCACGTTTCCTTGCGTCTTTGCCTGCAGGAGAATATATCTCTTTTATTTAAAAAAAAATATCACACAACCCCCCCCCAAAAAAAAGTTTATTGCAGTGATACATGTCAGAGTCACCCCAGTTTCTAGTACGATAAGCCATTTGTGAGGGAATTGGATTGTTCAGCGATATTATATCTGGCCTATGCAGTCTGCTGTTTTTATCAGATCCGTTAGGGTCGTTCCAGCATAAGGTGGTAATTGCTGATCTCAAAACTTGCTGGGAAACGACACAATCCGTGTGATGTTCTTCTTTGGCATCTGGCCAAATGTTATCCCCCCAAACCCCTTGGCTCTCCAGAAATTCCCTTTGCATGTTATCAGTACTGCACCATCAGGAACAGCCAAGGCTGCAGTGGAGTCCTGCCGAATCAGCATGGTTGGTGCGTTGCTCTCTGTCCAAGAACGGTCTGAAGTCTCAACGAGGCAAGACACTGGCAGAAACAGAGGGAAGCTCCATCTTCTCAGTGTCCTTGGGAAGTCAAAGGTCCTCCCCATTTGTGATGTTCTTTACTTTTATTAAAAGCGGCCCTGTGGCGCAGAGTGGTAAAGCAGCAGTACTGCGGCACTGTGGTCTGAACCCTCTGCTCACGCCCTGAGTTCGATTCCGGCGGAAGCTGGTTTTTCAGGTAGCCAGCCCGAGGTTGACTCAGCCTTCCATCCTTCCGAGGTCGGTCAAATGAGTCCCCAGCTTGCTGGGGGAGAAGTGTAAAAGACTGGGGAAGGCAATGGCAAACCAACCCTTAAAAAGTCTGCATGAAAATGTGAAAGTAACGTCACCCCAGAGTCGGAACGACTGGTGTTTTGCACGGGGGACCTTTCCTTTCTTTACTTTTATTAGGCAGTAAAATAAAAAGTAGAGACATCCCCTGCCAGCAAAAGTCCACATAGTCAAAGCGATGGTATTCCCAGTAGTAATGTATGGCTGTGAGAGCTGAACCATAAGGAAGGCTAAGCACAAAAGAATAGATGCTTTCGAGCTGTGGTGCTGGAGAAGACTCTTGAGAGTCCCTTGGACTGCAAGAAGATCCGATCAGTCAGTCCTAAGGGAAATCAACCCTGACTGTTCCCTGGAAGGTCAGGTGCTGAAGCTGAAGCTCAAATACTTTGGCCACCCAATGAGAAGGGAACACTCCCTGGAGAAGATCCTGATGCTGGGAAAGACAGAAGGCAAAAGAAGAAGGGGAGGGCAAAAGAGATGACTGAACAGCATGTAACAAACATGAATCTGAG